>NC_092858.1:112589377-112815336 GCF_032062135.1 Pyxicephalus adspersus
TATATATATTAATATACACACACACACATACACATACACATACATACACAAAATACCACATAGTTCAAGCAATGTGTAGCCTAGAACACAATAAAATCTTGATATGGGAACAAAACATCACAACAAATGTAACTATAGATAAAATAGATAAAAATAAGGAGACAACCTAAACTCAACTTTTTTTTTACTTTACATAAAAGGGTAAACAATCCTTATATATAAAGTAAAAATTGTATTTTTGAGTGCAACACCTTTTTTTTTTTAAAAAAAAAAAGGGTGCAGCACTGTCTCTTTAGGTCTTGATCACCGCAGACTGAATGGGAGCGCAGAGCCTCCCGGGATAACTTTGCCACGCATTCTGAAAGGCTCTTGGCTGCTTCTTCTGCACAAGCCCAATGCACATAAGGGGCATTTATATTCCACTAAGGGAAAGAGATGCCGATCTCACACATCAACTTTGGCGGAGGGCAAAGAAGAATTCCAGGACGACAAGGCACCTCATCAAGGGGAGGTCCAGCGCCATCAAGGGATCTGCGGGATCAAAGGTGTTTTTTTTTTGTTTTTTTTATTTTTATTTTAGTTCGAGTTTAGGCCTTAAAATTTAACATTGCCACCCCAAGAAGGAAGGAAGGGAGTTATGTGATCCTGGGCTAATCAAGATAGCTGAAGATAGGTCAATTTATAATGATATAGGTAGCACCAGAGCATGAGGAAGTGAGTTAACACTATACAGACTTGCATAATTTGGCAAAACCTGCCATCCTTTTTCTCAACTTAGCTCTGTTTATTGTGTGCAGATGACATTTTCCAGTTCAGCATGTTCACTTCTGAATACAGGTTTAAACCCTTTAAAACATATAAGGATAGATTATTGTTTTCACAAACTAATGGTACCTGGTCATCTGGTGTAATTAATCCATGAGTTGATTCCTCTCCAACAGAAGGGTGTCTCAGATTTCCCATTGATGGGTGGCGTACAGATGGGTAAGATGGTCCATCTCGAGGAAAATTATGGAATCCATTGGGAAAACCTGTGTATCCTAAAGCTATATGTATAAATATATCAAAAGGAAAAAAGCAATAAGCAAGTTAAATAAAAACATTAAACTAGTAAAAAAAAAAAATCTGTCAAAAATTAATAAAGCAAGTATTGCGTAACCAGGTAAATATGAAACATTAAATACTATATAAATACTTCATTTTAAATCTAACAAACTAATGAACATTTTTAAACCATTTAAAAATGGATTGGACAAAAATGTAATTTTGATCCTATAAAATTTTAATTTTTGATAGGACAAGGCAGGTTTTGTTGTTAACTGGTTTGCTTGTGGTCTACTTGAAGGATCCATTTAAATCCTTGTAGCAATCAAAAATCAACAAAGAGGAAAATGCAGAAAACATAAAAATTCATGCAGGCTTATACTTATAAACTTTTGCTCTCTTAAGAGCCGAGAGAGCATAGAGGCCACTAGGCTTTGTCTTACAGCTCTAAAGCATTAACTAAAAAGTCAATGTAATCTTGTGTAAAAAGAAATTTACCTTCAGATGTCTGTTTAGATATCATAGGGTTCATTTACTAAAGGGGTAGAGAACATATGAATGTTACATCAATATGAAATGTAGTAAATACAGGGTAGTACAATCAATATGGAGTAAAGATTATTTCAATGCGTTTCACACATATAAATCCACTTAATCAGGAAACGTATATGTAAGAGGGTAAGTACTAAAAATAAAATACAACAATATTTATCATAAATTCATTGTGAACAGTTAACATGTATAAATATTCAAAAAATTAGGTAGACCTACCTCCATATCATGCCACCATCATTGGGATCTGGATGGAAGTAGTTCAAGGGGGGTACCACAATCATGCAAACACAGGATCCAATTGTATATAAAGGTAACCTTCATAAAAGCATCCTATGAGTACTGTTACGTGCACTGTTAGGAACCAGAACATTCCAGGTCAACCATATATAAAAAATAACTAAAAGTGACAATTGGTCACTGCAAACCAAGTATGTAATCACCCATATAGGGGAGTTTAATACACAGAAAGAGAATATATGCATGAAAAAAGCAAGTACTCACCAGATGAAGGTACCAGGATTTGCATGAAAAATATAGGAGTTGATTGGGAAGATTTAATATAGGGAGAATTTATCCCGTGTATGTGTTGACGATTTAGTCAGCCTCCATTATATACTTACCTTCGTCCATGGTTTCCGGGAACCGCAACTAGGCGTCCCACGTACATATTGATGACAAAACTGGAAAAACTGGCAAATGCGTTCCAACTGCCGGCTTCCTGACAGACGGAACACAGTTACGCAGTTCCCGCCCACCACATTGCAATAGTCCACACTGATCGTAGTATCGAGAGGCGGATCCTATTAGTCCATATCAATGAATTGAGTAGAGGTGACCAGGAATTGAGGATATTGGAGGTGGGGAACAAACAAGCAGTTGAAGTATTGTAGAAGGCAAGGCAATAAGGGGAATCAAATAGTTTATTGATTTGTTTTGGAACAGAGTGATGAACTGAGTTGGGGAATCTGAGGAGAAAAAAGGGAGATAAGAGAGAAGGAGTGTATGAGATAATACATTTATGGGAGGAAGGAATATAAGTTATGGGGAAAGGGTGAAATGGGATACGTTTTTAAGAGGTGAATTTTGGACATGAGGAAGCCAACAGGGCACACGATCTTATGCTAATTGGAATAGGGACAGAGGTTGTTGTTATCCCAAACGCCATATGGACAGAACTCTCCCCAAGCAACTCTTTGGACGGAGAGAGGGAGATACAAGGACACCAATGGCGTCATGATTCTCCCCGCGGGTCCCGGAAATAAAGTGCAATATAACAAATACATGATATATATTTAATTGTACATTTAATTGTACCTGATATACACAAACAATTAACCTCCCAACCGCTAACCCTGTACTTTTCCGTGCAAAAAATATTTGCAACTATCGATAACCCCGTACTTTTTCGTCTATATTAAAATCTCACTTACCTGGTCCCGCTGTGCTCATCAAGCGTCGGGTCCGAGTTCCAGCGTCGGGTCCGTGTTCCAGCGTCGATCTCCCTCTCCAGCGTCGGGTGCCGTCTCCTATACCAGCGGGACCGGTAAGATGCCGGCCGGCGGAACACAAGATGCCCGCCGGCTTCTTACCTGGTCCCGCTGATCGTCCCACGTCGTTCTCCGTCCAGCGTCGGGTGCTTCTAACACAAGAAGCCGGCCGGCGGAGAAAAAAAAAGCCGACCGGCTTCTTGTGCGTGCGTGATGACGTCGGCGCGTGTGCGTGAAATTCATTATATCTACTAGACCCCTATTCGGACATATTTCTGTAAGTTACAGGTCTACAATTTAAAAAAAAAATTTCATGAAAACCTGTAACGCTTTTGGTACAGAAATCTAGACATCAGTGTAACGCTCAGGTGGTTAATGCTACAACAGTCAGTCAGTACAAAAAAACAAAAAGTGACACATTTGAATCCACTTAAGACACATCAAAGTAACAAGAGATCTGGAGGTACCCATTTAATAGAAAGGAATCATTCATTAAATGTCAACCTTCCTGCACCCTCAATGACAGGAAGATCACATTAAAAACTCTACCCAATCTTTACAACCACACCTAGGGTCACAAATTGGGGCTACTGCAGCTATAGCTAAAACTTCACATTTTGCCAAAAGCTTAACATCCTCACCTGGTTTTTTAGGCAGCCCCCCAAGAGAGAATTCCACAAAAATGGGACTAATGGGTCATTATTTTCCAAGAGCCAATCACCAAAATCTGAACTTGATATTGTCAATTTGTCTAGTTATAAATTAAATGAAACAGAGATCTGAGTACTTTGACTGGGACTCAACTTCTGTCCCCAACAGAATTCAGCTTTTTTAAAGAAATACACCTTTTTGCACAGAAACTTTAATTTTGAATGAAACTGAATCACTTGCTGATTTATCTGTGGAGACACCTGAACATCACTTAATTCAACCCCTTTCCTTGGAAACAATTCCTGAAGTTAAGAAACAATCAAAAAAATTCCCAGACTCAGCATTAAAGCCACAAATCTCAGCTTTTGTTAAACAAGTTACTAGTGAGATTGAACAACTAAAGATCAAAACTAGGTATCCAAACAACCTATCAAACGACGGCACTGAAAACCTTACAATCCAATACATCTATCGTAATGAAACCAGCTGACAAGGGTGGTAATATAGATATATTAGATATATTGATCAATACAAAAGTATGTGCTTGAAAATTTTGAAGAATAGAGAGAGGTACTAAACAATTCCTCATGAATCAATTGATAAATTTAAAAAGCAATACAATCATCTTAGTCTTTCAGCCTATCAAAAAGGCTGAAAAATATTCCCAGACATATGAATTTTAGTTGGTCCCTTACCTCAAAATATCAACATTCTATGCTCTCCCAAAGGTGCACAAAGACATTAGAGATTCTCCTGGATGCCTCATTGTATCGGGCATTGGGAATTTGACTAGTAATGCAAGCAGATTGGTAGATCACTCCTGACTTTAAAATTAATTGAAGGTCTAAATATCCCTCCTGACTCAATCTTAGTCACTATTGATATTGAGGCGCTATACTCCAGTATCCCCAATGATTTGGGCATACAAACCATTGAGAGATTTAAAAAAAAATTTTATTACTTTGGCCATAAGCAGAATTTGTTTTGGACTAAAATATGTTTTTACTAAAAACACATTCTTGTTTGATGATCAGTTATACCTGCAGGTCCAGCGCGTAGCCATGGGCACTCCTTGTGTCCCTAACTACGCTAACCTTTACTATGAAGGTTGGGAGAGAGAGCTGTTTGTGATACCTTGTCTATGTACTTCAACTATGTAGAGTTATGGAGGAGATACATAGATGACATTTTCATGATTTGCACTGGAGATATTGGCTTGCTAAAGGCTAAAAGCTTTGCCAAAATACAGGGTAATCCATTTAACCTGAATTGTGCCACCACTGGGGTTATATACTTGGCTTTTTGGACATGTGGGGGATATTATGTGGAAAAGACCAAGCGCCAATTACCGTATTTTTCGCCGTATAAGACGCTCCGGAATATAAGACGCACCCAATTTTAAAGCAAGAAAATCTAGAAAAAAAGATTCTGAAAGATTATTCCCCTTCTGATCACTCGAGTGCCATTCATACCGGTATTCCCCTTCTGATCACTCATGTGCCATTCAAATTCCCTTTCTGATCACTCTGTACCTTTCAAATTCCCTTTCTGATCACTCTGTCATTCAAACTCCCCTTCTGATCACTCTGTCATTCAAATTCCCCTTCTGATCACTCTGTGCTTTTTTTCTATTGTACGGCAGTTAGGACAGGGAACAGCAGGTGGCGCTGTGCCGGCTTCTTTCGCTTTGCTTTACAGACAGGAGAAAACACGATGCTGGCAGAGAGAAGAGAGACACGCTGCAGCCAGAGACACACGCAGGATCGGGTATCGGGTGAGTATAATATTTTAATTATTTTTTTTAACACATTTGTCGTATAGGACGCACTAACTTTTCCCCCACAGTTTTGGGGAAGAAAAAGTGCGTCTTATATGGCAAAAAATAGGGTACGTAAACGTATATACGAACATATTTACTTAATTGTTAATGGCAAAATCACTACTCCAAGTCGTCAAATCAGAATTAAACATAATTATGACACAAATCCATTAAGATTCATTGCATTGGAAACAATTTATCTAGATTGCAGCGGTGGCGACATTGACAAGGTCTTATTGCAGTATGAGACTAGATGGATCTATTGTCTGAAGGCAAATCGGTTTCCGGGTCTAAACGATACATTTCGTTTTCAACACCCTCTTTTATATATATATTCTTCGGGGGAGAATCATGACGCTATTGGTGTCTTTATATCTCAATAAATTGGATGGAGAGAGTTCTGTCCATATGGCAATTGGGATAATAACACGCTCTGTCCCTTTTTCCATTAGCATATGGTCGTGTGCCCTGTTGGCTTTCTCATTCTTTCATGTCCAAAATTCACCTGTTAAAAACGTATCCCATTTCACCCTTTCCCCATCTTATATTCCTTCCTCCCATAAATGTTTATCTCATACACTCCTTCTCGCTTATCTCCCAAGCTCCGTTCATCACTCTGTTCCAATACAAATCAAAATACTATTTGATCCCCCTTATTCCCTTCTACAATACTTCTCCTGCTTGTTTGGTCCCCACATCAAAAATCCCTAATTCTTGGTCACCTCTCTACTCCATTCATATGGATCAATGTGAATCACCTCTCAATACTACAATCAGTGTGGACTAGTGCAAAGTGGTGAGCAGGGACGTGGCTGCATTCCGTTCGTCAGAAAGCCGGCAGTTGGAACGCATTTGCGCTCCGCCTGTTATCATCGACCCACGTCCCTCTACCAGTCATTTACGGTTTCGTTATCAATACGTGCCTATGCACATGGGATGCCGAGTTGCAGTTATCGGAAGCCCTGGACGGAAGTAAGTATATATTGGCGGCTGCCTATATCGTCAACACATACAAAAAGGAGAAATTCTCCCTGTATTAAATCTTGCCAATCAACTCCTATTATTTTCATGCATATGCTAGTACCTTCGTCTGGTGAGTACTTGCTTTCACATGCATATATTCTCTTTCGTTGTGTTGAACTCCCATTTTTCATTATTTATTATTTTTTATATTTGGTTGACCTGGGATGTTTTGGTTCCTAAAAGTCCATGTGACAGTACTCATAGGACGCTTTTATGAATGTTACCCTTATATACAATTGGATCCTGTGTTTGCATGATTGTGGTACCCCCTTTGAACTACTTCTGTCCAGATCCCCATGACGGTGGAATGATATGGTGGTAGGTCTACCTGATGTTTGGAATTTTTATACATGTCATCTGTTCACAATGAATTTATGAATAATATTGTTGTGTTTTATTTTTAGTACTTACCCTCTTACATATAATCATTTCCTGATTAAGTGGATTTATATCTGTGAAACGCGTCAAAATATTCTTTACTTATACTCCATATTGAATGTACTACCCTGTATTTACTACATTTCATATTGCTGTAACATTCATATGTTCTCTGATTGAAATTGATGTGGGTTTAGTATGTACAACATAGGGATATATTGGGAGGTTGTAACTGGTATATCATGCTCTGATTTTATATGTCTTTGTGTTTGTTTGTTTTTTTAAAATATGATTCAATAAATCTGTTTTTACTATAATAATTGTTTTTCTGCCTTAAATGTCCCCAATGGAACAGTGTTCCTTTGCTTCTTTGTGGGTCCTATAATATATAGGATGTGGCAGCCATTTTTATTTTATGAGGAATTGAAACCTTTTCTCTTGCTGTAAGTGTTTAGTTTGAATTTACAATATGAGCAATGGAATGTTGAGGAGCTCATCTTCTCAGGGCAACTGTTGGGGAGAAAAGGAAAAAAGCAATTGGCAATGTGAATGTTCAGTTATAAAAACAGATGGAAATGGATATACTGAATTAGTTGTGACACTTGTAAAGACCACTATTATGTATTTTGAATAGCATTCTCCAATAGTTCTCCAAAGTCTATATAGCTATTAATATTAAAAATATTCTTACTTTGTAAGACATACTTGTGTTTTCCAAAGAGGGCTATGCTTAACATTTGGATATTTTTATTACCTGGACAAACAAGACAAAGTGCCTAACACATTCCCTCAAACAAAGTACATGTGTGGGAGTTTTGCTGTACAAATTGTCTGTAAAAAAAAAAATGCAGAATAATAATTTCTATTTAATGTGAACATAAATGATTTTCTACTAATAATAAGTTTGGCAGATAGTATTTTCCAACATTTTTGTTATCTTGTAAGTGAAGTAGAAAAGTTTTTAAAAAATACCAAAAAAAAAAAAAAAGTTTACCAAAACCTTTTCTCAAGGAATGGATAAAAAGCAGGCAGGATAAATTCAGGCTTACTACCATCTTTACTATATCTAGCACAATGTTTGTTTATACAAAGAGGAAAACACCATTTTATCTGGCATTGATTTGAAAGTTTGTGTTAGTCTGTTTGCACCACAGTAAAAGAAAAACTGATGCACAGTATGACAAACTGTATGATATTCTATTTGTACAAGTTTTAAATGGTTGCTAATGATTTTAGAAATACTTATTTATAAAATGATTTCAAAAATACATGTTTACAAATCTGGTCTAAAACACAGAAAAAAAGCAGAACCCTATACAAAATTGAAATGCAACCAATTTAGTCACAATGGAGGATCTAACAAACATGGATACAGTAAATTCTGACACAGGTTTTAACATTTCCCAAAATAAATCCCAAACACCTTTACAAAATTATATGGCAAGCTCTGCCACCTTCACCTTTCCAGGTTCTGTTCACCATGATGATCCCTGCTGCAGTCTTAAAAAAAAATATATAAAACCTGTCATGATGGGTTTGGGCAGTATCTTCAAAACTGCAAGGCCCATACCATGTAAAAGCATTTAAATGTAGTTATTTGTCACTTGGGTACTAAGCACTGCATTGTGCCATGGCAGGACGCATGTAATGTATTCCCCATACCAAAAAGTACAGAACTTCTCTCCCAAGATGGCATCAGCTGAGATTTGGGCAGCAGATAAGAGCAGGAAAGTGGAGATGAATGATATTGACCTTTCAGAGGTTTTTTTTTTCCATGCTTACCTCCAGTGGTCTGTGGGGTACGAGGCATGTCCATTTCCACTGGATGTCCAGTCCTGGTTATCATAACTGGTTCTTCTACAACACTGATGCTGTTTCGCTGCATTAATTCTTGCAGGAGGTTGAATATTTCTTCTGCTCGGGTGCACTTAAATGCAAAAATTCCTTTGAAAAGAAAAAGAAGACAAACCAAAAAAAAGTAAGCAGAGGTACCAACATGATCACCAAGATATGAAGTCTGTTTTTTAAAAAACATTAACAGGCAAACTGTGTAGATCTCTTATGTCATAGGTCCTTCTGCTGACCTGTCTTTGTAAATACATTAGGCTGCACATGTGCAGAGGTAGAAGACGCCAAACCACAAAGTGAAGAAGAATGTACCAGCTGCAAGTATATGTGGCAGCACTAGAGGGGTTTATTTTAGCAGGTACGCCTAACAATGAGCAAAAAGTGTAAAGTGTACCATAAAGTGTACTTTGAGCAGTTTATTTCTAAAATAAAAAACATATATATAATTAAACATTAAACGAAAAAATAAACATACCGTATATACTCGAGTATAGGTCGATACGAATATAAGCCAAGGTACCTATTTTTACCTTGGAAAACAGGAAAAATTGATTGACTCAAGTATAAGCCGAGGGTGGGAAATGATGCAGCTACTGGCAAGTTTCAATATTCAAAATAAATACCAATACAATTGCATAATACGGCCATTACAGCCATAAATACAGTAAACAAACACCATAGTGAGAATTTCGTGGTTAGGTAGGTATACTACTTACCATACCTAACCTTTAACCTGCCTGGCGGTATGATTCTGTCCGGAAAAAGTGGCTGAAAGCAGTACAAAGTGGTACTGCATTCAGCCACTGTGGACCCCCTAGCGTTCCAATTCTGTCCGTATTTCCACGCAAAAAGCGGTACATTTTTTTGCATGGAAATTTATTTTACATTGTAGGCTTATAATTCTTGGGCATAATATGTCCAATATTTATTAAATGTATTAAAAAATTTAAAAAAAAAAAACAGTTAACAAAAAAAAATAGGTAAACATGTAGTACCTGTACAGTGGCATGTATAATATATAAATATATATATATATATATATATATATATTATAAAGATTTCTTTGTATTGGAGGGGGGTGAATGCTCAGCCAAGATGGCGGACACACTCCAAACTACCTGAGCATTTTGGTGCAGCTAAACATCTGCAATTTCTGCCTGATCATGCAGATCTTACCTCCACCTTCCTCTCGCCCTCCTCTAACAGGTTTGCCTCCAACATGGCGCCTTCCCCTTCAGCCGATTACTTTCCCTGTTCCACGGAAAAACCACACCTTCTTGACAGATCCCCAAATGACAGCTTGCCTGACTATGAAAAGGCTTCCCAATCCACCTTCCTTGTCAAGGAAAAGGAAGGACAAAGGCTGGATAAAATCCACACCATGCTGCAGAGTGAGCTTGCTTGAGTTACTGACAGGTTGGCTACACAGCTGACTGGTGAAATCAAGGATTTGGGCTCCAGATTGGAAGAGCTGGAGCAATGTATGGATTTGCTAGCAACCACTTTCCATGGATGGGAGATCTCCCCCCTGCACAATGACAGACACTGTGCTCCCACGTCCAAAGGATGCAGAGATTAGTGTGCAGGGGCAATCTACGTATTGGTTGACTCTTGGAAGTCCATAGAGGAACTTCCCTTCACTGTCACTGGCCTGCTGCAGGAATTAGTGCCTGCTCTCCCTATTGATAAATTGGAGTTGCACAGAATCCACTGTGCTATGGGCCCCAAACGCCCCAATGTCTGTCCACAAAACATCATTTTAAAGCCTACCTACTATCGTACCAAGGAAACTATCCTGCAGGCAGCCACAGAAAAGACTGAGCTTTCTTTTCAAGGGTCCCAGTACCAGATATTTGCAGATTTATGCCCGGCTATGCTGCGGAAACAGCAAGCTCTTCAGGAAAATCACATCCAATACAGATGGGGATTGGCCTGCATTTGGTCCACAACAATAAGCCTTCTTCCTTTTCTTCACCTGTGGAAGCCTGCAAAGTTTTTCTCCAAATCTCCCTAACTCTATCTAGTGGAATCACTCCGCTATTGCCTTTACAGGCTGCTTCAGCACCTCTGGAGCTCAAACCACTCTGGACCACTGTCACTCACAGGAAGCCATCTGCTACCCCTACGCCATCTCAAGCGACCTTCCAAGCCGACGACAATGGTTGATCCTGGATACTTACCTGCCCATTAAGGACTCCAAGGAAGTCCCTCTTCCATTCTTCCACTTCTGTGGCCTACACACTGTACAACCTGTACACTACGGACCAGTCTGTACCGAAGTCTGACCCTAGATGGGACCACTTTGATCCCCCAAACCCCGGCACCTGGACCGACATTGTAAGTATACCTTGCCTTTCTATTGTTTTTACTAATTACTCAGGGTTTGTTCATTATTATATGATAGTGTTAGTTTTACCTACTTTTTTGCAGTAGTGATTTGATTGTGCTTACATACATTTTCTCTCAATTGTGAGCAGAAATTCTGCAAGCTAGACGAACACTAGAAATCCCAACTGACAACTTTCCTAAAGTTGGAGCTGGCGGCGGTAATAGTAGAGCTAGACCTACTGATAAGGCAGAGTGCTGGAAACAAAAATACTACTCCCAGTCAAACAAATGTGGGCCCATATTGTCTAAATGCCTGCGTCCAAGCCCTCATGCATTCAGACCCTACCGCATATGCGACAAGGATTGCACACTAACCTCTCTCACTCTAAAAAAAATTGTGTACCAGTTTGCCTCCTTCCTATCCTTTTTGTATGCACACCCACCCGCCTTCTCAACACAATTGGCAGAAAAGTTCTTCCCTGAGATTTCCCTCCCTGAAATCCCACAGGCAAGTATGGAGAAGTTGTGTGTAGATATCTCTGTCGTGGAAACCCTACAGGGGAATTGCAACACTGACACTCTCTAAATCCCCCCCGGCCCAGATGGGTTCTCTGCCGTCTATTACAAAAAGTTCCCTGATACTCTGGCGCCACACCTAACCAACCTGTTCAACTCACTCAAAGCAGGGTATTCCTTCTCACCTCCCTCACTGTTTGCATTTGTCTCTAAGAAACTGAAGCCAAGAAAAGATGAACATAACATTAAAAACTTCAGGCCTTTTTTCCTACACCATCTAGACAACTTATGGCCAAGACACTAGATACCCGCTTCAACTCCTTCCTTGCCACCCTTATCTACTAAGACCAGGTAAGTTTCATCTTGTCTGACACATCCTGTGTAGGTTTCATCCTGAAAGTGACACACCTCATTAATTCGATGCATGATCGAGGCACTCGTCTTTCTGCTCTACTTGGACATGCAGAAGGCTTTTGACAGTGTGTCTTGACAATATATTTACTTTCTACTGCAAAGATGGGGATTCCCTGCAGAATTCACATCTTGGCTCACCACCCTTTAGAGGGATCCCTCAGCCTCGGTGAAATATGCAGGGTACATCTTCACGCCATTCCCCATACGTTGGGGCATCCAACAAGCCTGCTTTCTGTCACCTGCCACCTTGCCCTGGCACTAGAACACCTAGCCATCCTTATCTGACCAGGGGCACCATGTACACCCACAGGCAGTCGGGTGGGTTGGGAGTCCCCAACCTTAGGAAATACTATACAGCGGCACAAATTAGCAAGCTGAGAGCTCTTCATGCCATTCATGAGAGGCCCCTGTGGGTCTCGCTGGACATGGCAACTTTCGTCCCTCTTCCTGTATCAGCACTATTGTGGCTCCCTCCTCCACTTTCGCTCCAAGACATTCACTAAGGGTTTGGGATGTGTATAAAGCCTCTGGACAATTAATGTCCCCCTTGATCCCCTTGAGGCCACTCCTCTATAATCCTCAATTCCCACCAGGTTGTTCAGACCAGTTGGCATTTCGCTTGTGGAGCACTCCTGCTACATGCAGCGCGGTCACTGGATAGCCCCCTCAATTAAAAGAGTGAGCTGCCCCATAATACTCACCTCTTTTTAATCTGTTTACCGGCACCCCATTTGCCAGGACTCATTTCCATGCTATGCTGCCAGCTCATATTCCTCCCCTCTCTACAGTCCCCACAGGTGGGAGTCAAACCTGGATCGCTCTATCCCAGATGAGGATTGGAAGGACATATTGATGTCTATCTCCTCATGCTCTATCAATGTAACAGCCACTGAGTTGGTATGAAAGTGCTGCTCCGCTAGTAACTTACCTCTTCTCGCCTAGCCCATATACATGTATTACAATCCGGTCTGTGCTTCCGTGGGTGCAACGTAAGGATGGACATGCTCCACACCTGGTGGATCTGCCCTAAACTCTGTTTTCTGGAGATTGGTATACCAGCTGATAGAAGTGTTGACCCATAAAATGCTACAGCCTGACCCATGGCAGGCAATACTGCATCTTCCGGACATGACCTTTTGCTGCCCCCAACAGAAGCTAATCAACTTTGTGTTTATAGCAGCTAAACAGGTGATCACAAAAGCCTGGCAGAACCCCCAGGTTTTATATGGAGAGGAGGAGTTCAGACTTGACAATATAATGGTCTATGAAAAAGTAAATAATATCCTTTCTGACACTCATGATAAACTTATGGCCATCTCGGAACCAAAGATTGCATACCGCCACCCTGGTCTTTCCCACGAGGCACTGGCTAGATAGATTGTGAACGGCTGCATTGCCATGACATGCTTCAGGCCCAACTATCTCTCGAATCCCTTTCCTTCCCTCTCCTTGTTCTGTGTCCCCTTTCTCAATGTACTTTTCTCCCCCTTCTTATGTCTGTCTCCCTGGTCCCTTGCCACATCCATTACATAAGGGACTAAAGCCATGAAATGTCCTACTTTAGATTTAAGTTTAACTTAATTTGATTTAACTTCAGTACAATCAACACTGTACCTGCATGAATAATAACGTTTTTCCTACTCAGGGCTTGATATGGATAGACACTCAACATCACGGAAGGTTACAAAACTTGCCAATGGACACACAGGAGTGACTCCCCTGACAGACTTGATTCTCTTGAAGCTTGTTGATCCCACATACATTGTATTTGTGACTACCCCTTTTAAGTTTTGTTGCACTTGATTTACTCTGTTATTGATACAACTGTTAAAACCAATAAAGATTATTGTTAAAGAAAACAAAAAGCCAAAAAAAAAAAATCAAATATGTGATATGGGCTGCCCATGCCAGCAAAACATGTCTTCGCCTTTTATTAAATACCCCTGAAACTTTGTAAACATTTTGTGATTCTGCCAGTAAAACCACTGGATAGGCTCCTTGATGCAGTGACAAACTCTTTACTGCAGTAAAATCACTGCAGCTTTGTCACTTGCTTGCATGCTGGCACTATTAACAACTATATTAATGAATTGCCTCATCTTGGTTCCCCTGTTTATTTTGGATTTAAGCACATTGCTCTCTATAGGAGTTTAAAAAAAAGCCCCCTCCCACTTGCCTAAATTACATTTCTTTTACCATTAACATGCAAGCTGGATTAAAACAATACCTGTTTCTCAGTATGGGATAAAATACTAGAAAGCTTAGATGGACATGGTTGGCTATTATGCCTGAAACAAGTACATAAACTGCTGTTCTAGTTCTGAAAATGATTGCACAGCTCTTTCACTTGCGAAGGATTTTCAATATATTTAGTGCATTTCAGGTCTGCTAAATCCAGAAATTACATCAGTTTCATTGAATTGGCTCAAGTTCTTTTGATACAGGAAGCGGAATAGACCATTTTACCAACATCAAATGTTAACACAGCATATTTATCAATCTTTATTTACACCGATGTTTAGCACGTTATATATTAAATACAGCATTATTTTCATGAAACTTTCATTTGCCTTCTTTTTATTCATACATTTTCTTCAAAAGGTTGTTTAAATTACCCTAATGTATTTTGCTACATTTGTTGTGAAAATTCTCAGCAAAAACAAAAATTCAAACAAATTCATATCTTGCATATTTTGGTATTAAACTGGGGGACCAAGATAAGTATTGGGCTCCCCATATGGTATGCAAAACTTGTGTAGAATGTCTACGTCAGAGGAAAAATTAAACACTGAAAAGTTTGAAATTTTGTGTCCCTAATGTATGGCAAGAGCCCAAAAATCATCATATTTATTGTTTTATTTATTTATTATTTATTGTTTTTGGTGCTGTGAATGTAAAAGGTTTCATTCGTTACAAGAAAAACAAGTGGGAGTACCCTGATTTGGATTCAGCAAGACGACCTGTGCCGCATGGTCCTGATATTCCCATAACAGTGTTCAGTGCACTGATATTCGTGTACCTGACATGGAGGATATACAGGGTTTGGAGTGTATTCCAGGAGTAAACAGTGGACGTGAAAATGAAGGAAGTGTTTTATCAAACCAGCAGTGCCCCCAAGAAGAGCTCAATCATTTAATGTGTCCTAAGTCTGTCAAAACAAGCATCTGAACTTTTAGCATCCAGGCTAAAAGAAAAGAACTGTTTGAGACCAGAAGTTAAAATAAGGGTTTATAGGACAAGAGAGGTGACACGCCTACCATATTTTAGTGAAGATGGAAACTTTGTGTACTGTTCTAACATCCCTGGACTACTAGCCCATATGGGAGTAACAGAATACCGAGCAGAATACTGGTGGCTTTATAGACAGTTCCACTCGAAGTTTGAAATCCGTTTTACTGCATAATGGCAACTGCTATGCATCAATTCCAATTGGTCACTCAAAAAAACCTAGAGAAGAAAAGGAAAATAAAAAAATGTTCTTACAAAAGCTTTGCTATCAAGAACACCAATTGGTCCATATGTGTTGATTTAAATGGTGAACATCCTACTTGGACAGCCAAGTGGATACACAAAGTACCCATGTTTCATCTGCTTGTGGGATAGTAGAGCAAAGCAGGATCACTGGAAAAAAGTGACATGGCCTCCAAGGGAAAACATGAAAAAAGGTGCAGCAAACATCAATAACGAGCCAATGGTTGACAAAGAAAAAAAATAATTCTCCCTCCACTACACATAAAGTTGGGATTAATGAAGCAATTTGTAAGACCTCTGAACAAGAATGGTGATTGCTTCAAATACATTTGTAGATTCTTCCTTGATTGAGTACTGAAAAATTAAAAGCAGGAATCTTCGATGGACCCCAGATTCTGAAACTGATAAATGATTCTACTATAAAGGTACACTATCTCCATAGCCATTTGCAAAAAATTCCAGAAAACCTTGGTGATTTCAGTGAGGAACAAGGGGAGAGGTTCCATCAAGATATAAAGGTGATGGAAAAAAGGTATCAGGGCAGATGGGATAGACACATGATGGCAGACTACTGCTGGAGCCTTCAACGTGATTTTCCTGGTCATCACCACAAAAGGAAATCATACAGAGTTTTTCAATAACTTTTTTTGTGATTAGTTCTGTAAATATACTGAATATGGAATATATTGACATAAATATTTCAAAAAAATAATTTTGTATACATAGGCATATCTAGTTTAACTTTGCTTAATTTTCATGTTTCATTAGTGTTCTAAGGAGGTTATTATTGGGGTTATAATTTCAAAAACTAGAGCCAATCTAGCAAAACCAATACCATATTTGGAATCTGTGCTTTAAACATAACATAGAATGACTTTAATCTATTTGGGAAGAAAATTTTTGTTGACCAGTGTTATCTATCTGGCTGTATCAAGCTACACTATATATTAAGAAATTGAGCTCCACCAAGTATCCACCGAAGTCGAAAATTGCTGAATGGGGTTAGGCTTCACTGAGGGAAATAGAGATAATCAAAGAAAATCTTCGTCAAATGCATATAAAGAAACATTATTTAGTGGTGGTGAAAACTACAATGCAGTTTCTTTCTTGGCAAACAGTGTTAACAATTTTATTATCAGGAGGATCGAATGCCCGATTTGTTTAAAAAATTATGTTTAGATGAGAAAGACTTGAGGGGCAAATTTTAAAACAAACGGAACCCCATACCTTGACCAGTCTGACATCGCCGCCCACTTTCAAAGGAGAAGAGGTTAGAGTCATATCCATAGCGGCGAAGACACAGGTATGGCCATCTTACAGCATCCCGTTTGCGGGTATGTAGCACCAGCTCAGTCTGTGTTAGTTCCATGATTCCAGAACCCAGTTCTGTCCCCTCATCATCCACATTGGTGACCTGAAACAAGATTTTATCACATCATATATCTTGAAACATAGAAACAGAATATATTTTTAATTCGACTACTATAGCATACTATCACAATCTCATACTAGAACATAATTTTTCTTATTCTAGTTTATGCAAATATAATATGCATTGAGAAGCAAATTGAGTACTACTTTAGTAGTAGTTTTAAAAATATATGTTTTATGGTATATTTAACAGTTATGAGAAATTCAACAATAAACATTTAAATATTTTGTTTCCCTGATGGAACATTTACAAAATTAGCACAACAAAGGGAATAATGATTGATAACATTGCTTAACACAAAGAACACATTTAATTGTGATTTTTACATTAGAAGCTAAAGTAAGCTAATTATAATTTTAAAAAAAATAAATTATGGGCAAGCAATAGATTACCAGATTTCTGTTATTACAAGATAATTTTATGGTACAGTTTATAGAAGTCCTAACTAGATTGCTAGACTTATTACACTAGTATATTATACTGTAAAATGAATTTTCATGAAAAACAATGTACCGCTTTTAGACATACAAAACTGGACAGAAATGAACCACCCAGGAGGTAATAGCAAAAAGATCAGATTTGAGCATGTAGACCCTTTAAAGGATGTCAATGAGTAGGTAACTGGGGATAACGAAAATAAGGATTTATTAAACACTTTTTTTTAGCTCTGCAGACACAAAGGAAAATACCAGAGCCAAAGTCCAAATTGCTAATCGCTTTAAATGAGCCAAAATGGCTCAAAATTGATATGATTGAGAAACAGTTGGACAAAGCAACAGGACCTGATGGATTTTATCCACACGTCCCCAAAGAACTAAGCCAATTATTTAACATTTTTTACAGACTCTTTTATCACTGGCATGGTACCAATGGATTGGCGTAAGGCCAATGTAGTTTCTATCTTCAAAAAGGGAGCAAAGTCATTACCAAGTAACTACGGGTCAGTAAGTTGAATGTCCATAGTTGGAAAGGACCTGGAGAGTTTGATAAAGAACCACATAGAGGAGTTTCTACTGGAAAATGGTATAATAAATGATAGTCAGCATGGATACAAGAAAGACCAAAGTTGTCAAACAAATTTACTCTCTTATGAGTAGATAATTAAACAGGTAGACAGTGGAGTAGCAGTTGATATAGTGTACTTGGACCTTGTAAGCATTTGACACACAGACGATTAATATGCAAGTTAGGGCCAATAGGTTTAGAAATGTCAATCAATAGAGAACTGGCATAAAGACAGAATCCAGAGAGCTGTAATTAATGATTCATACTCTGAATGGTGTAACGTTTTTAGTGGTGTACAGGGTAAAGTGTTGGGACCTTTACTGTTCAACATCTTTAAAAATGATATAGAGTTTGGGATTAAAAGTAAAAAGTACCATTTCTGTGTTTGCAGAACACACCAAACTATGTACCGTTTCCCCGAAAATAAGCCCGAGCAGGATTCTTCTGTATTTTTGAGGATGCTTGAAATATAAGCCCTACCCGAAAATAAGCTACAGTTCATAAAAAAGTCTATTTAAATAGTCCCCAGGTTCTAACCCTACCCCAGTCTATCTAAAGGTCCTTAGTTCTGCTGTAAGTGAGACCAGGATCATGACACCAACAACAACAACTATACCTTCAAGCTGAGCAGTCTCCTTTAAACTGTGGCATTATCCTATTACAGCACAAACAATGGTAACAATGTAAATGTATAATTTATATAATATAATTGGCATATACAGCTCTCTGATCACTGACATGTAAAGGAAATAGAGTCACCAAAAATTCAAGATGGATTTCAGGGTTTGGAGAGTTATGACTATGTTCCAGAAGAAGATGACATGACTGTACTTGAATAAATGTTGATTTTATTCCTAAATATCACAAGAAATTCATGATGGATTTCAGGATTTGCAGAGATATGATTATGTTTCAGAATGTGATGACATGACTACATTTTAATAAATGCTATTTTTTTCAAGAATAAATGTTGATTGTTGTTCATGAAAATATAAGTCATGCCCTGAAAATAAGCCCTAGTGCAATTTTTTATGAGAAAAAAGTAATATAAGACACTGTCCTAATTTCGGGGAAACAGGGTAATGGGATACAGGATGTCCATAATCTACAAGCAGACCTGGATGTACTGTTTGATTAGGCAGCCAAGTGGCAAATGACATTTAATATTGAGAAATGTAAAGTTATGCACTTGGGGGCTAACAACATGCATACTTCATACTGCCTAGGGGAATACATTTGGGGGAGTCAATGATAGAAAAGGATCTGGGGTTCTGGTGGATCATAGATTTAATAATGGCATGCAATGCCAAGCTGCAATATCAAAAGCTAGCAAAGTACTTTCTTGTATTAAAAGAGGAATAGACTGCAGAGACAGGGAAATAATTCTGCCCCTGTACAAAACATTGGTCAGACCTCACCTGCAACATACAGTCCAATTTTGAGCACCAGTTCACAAAAAAAGATATTTTGGAATTGGAGAGAGTGTAGAGAAGGGCAACTAAACTCATAAAAAGAAAGGAGGAACTCAGCTATGAGGAGCGATTAGCTGAACTGAATTTATTCTCCCTTTAGCAAAGACATTTAGGGGGGGTATGATCACCCTCAAAAATATAAATGGTCCATATTCAGAACTCTCTTTATCATTCAAGATCATTACAAAGGACAAGAGGGCAATCTTTGTGTCTGGAGGAAAAGAAGTTTAGGCTCCGGATAAGGAAGGGATTCTACACTGTAAGGTCTGTGAAAATGTGGAAATTCTTTATATAAATCGCTTTAGGAAAAACCTGGATGCTTTTCTAGAAGCACGGAAATTAACTGGGTATTAAGGCTTCAAAGTTAAGATAACAGACTGTTGATCCAGGGAACATCCAATTGCTTCATGAAATCATGAATTTTTTTCCATGGAGCAAATTATACGAGGGTTTTGCCTACCTCTGCACCAACTATGTATGATCTAAAAGCTGGGATATGTTTATTTCCCTGGTGGTTGAACTTGATAGACTTATGTACGTTTTCAACCTGATTTACTATGTAACTTTTTACCTGGGGTTGGCAGGGAACAGTTGTATGGGGGGGCTACCAAATATATTTATAGTTTCCAGAGGGGGACAGACGCCATATGATTTATATATGTGTTTAGAGGAAGAGGTCAAAAAGACTCAACTGTTATTTTTTATGTGAGAAAGCAGTGTGATTGTCATGTGCCACAGGGCAATTTGTAGCAAGATTTAAACACCTGGGGTGGAAATCTGAACCGCAATATTTCTTTTACTAAAAGAATGCTGTTCCTGAACATAATGGGACTAGAATAAATCATCAAAAAACAAGCACTTTTTTGCACTTCCCTACTTTATAAATAGGATTACTTTGTTTTAACCTTCCTATATAATTAGCTTACTGTTACTATTCATGATGTTAACTGGTCGGTTTTGACCCGTGTCTTAAATCAGCCATAAAATACCTTCAAAACTATTAATTTTCATCCAATTTCTAACTAATAGAAATTCTGGTTGGCAGCTCAGGTTTATTTTTTTTCATTGTGCCTACTATAGTAAGTTTCCTCCTAAGAAGTTCTTGTCCAAGGTCATAGCTGGTAAAAAAAAAAAAAAAATTGCCAAATCTGATATGTGATATTGTGGGGACTACGTGTTTTCCTTGTTTTTTCTCTGGGATACCACTTGCGGGTTTGCCTGTGTAAATCTGTGGATTCCACACATAGCTTGTTTTTGGATCACAGCCCAGATTTTTATTCCGTATTTGCTTGGCTTACTGGGCATGTTCTGCCGAAAGGGGCATTTTTCAATGAAAGGGACAAAACGTTCATCTACTGTCACCTGAGGCCCAGGGTGAAACATCAGTGGAAGGCACTGCACCCATCTCTCCCAGGCATCCCTGATGGGAGAAAGCTTGTCAGCTCTAGTATCTCTGTTGTCAAATCTGAGGACTCATTCGAAAGGTCGGAAGCGACATTGTTGACTGTAAAATTGTTCTGCCTGATGAGCCGTCCCAGAGACTATAAGTGGCCTCATTACAGGATCTGTACACTCCAGCAAGAAGAAGAACACCAATATAAGCATCCAGGCATTCCTCATTAACCACCTGGCCGTTAAGCCCGAGCATGTTCGGGGTAAAAACTTTTGCAATTATGGTTAACCCCGAGTTTTTCTCACCAGGTGGTTAAATGTAAACAAATGTTACATTGCAATACGATTGTCATACATTGTATGACAATCGGATTACAACTGAAAGGAAATACTTACCCAGTGTCCGCAAGCTCCTCTTGCAGCAATAAAAGATTTGCTATTGCTGCTGGTATAGCACAATGCAGAAATCCTGCATTGTCTGTGCATCTCTCCGGAAATGACAGCAGCTTCCAGCCTCCAGCATCTCTGTCTGTGTCTGTGTGAGCTGGGCAGGGAAATCCCCCCTCACATCACTCGGAGGATGAGTCATCTTCCGGGTGATGTGATTGGTGATGTATGGGGGTGTGTCAGGGAGGGAAATTTAAAAGCAGATTACAATGTAATCTGCTTTTAAATGGTTTTTACAGTTTATATTCATGATATCTACTAGACCCTTGTTCGGACATATTTCTGTAACTTACAGGTCTAAAATGTAAAAAAAAATTTCATGAAAAACAGTGTAACGCTTTTGGTACAGAAATCTAGACATCAGTGTAACGCCCAGGTGGTTAATGTCATTCCACATGTTCCCATGGACTTTTTTTCCTTCAAGGTTTCTTGTCATGTCTTGATGTCACTTACTCTAGTCACAGCAAACCATGCGATCCCAGGGTGTATTTTGATGACATTTTCAGCAGCTCATCTGCCGTGTACGTCAGGAGGTACTGAACTCCCAAAAGATATTACCACACTTTTAGATTTTTATGTTTCAGCAGGAATGGAAGCAGCTTCAGCAGTGGTGGCCTCCTCATCAGACTGTGTCTGTGAATTCAGGTTGATACTCTACTTCATCTTCCGTCTCAGAAACCTGTTCATCCGTATCACTATGCTGGTCTGCATCCACTGTATCATTTTTATCCAAGATATAATCCATAATTTCACTTTTTGTAAACCTTCTATGCATTTTTGCATACAGGAGATGTATGCTTTGCAAGTAACAAGACTAACTGAATAGTTCCTTCTATGTCTGGAATGCCTGTTTGTTTTGTCTGTTTAGCTACAGATATGAAGCCTGAGAGATAAGCCCTGAATGGAGGAGGGAGAGGGCTGGCAGTTAGTGTAATGTTCTGTTCTGTGTAATGTTCTGTGAGAGCTAACAGTCGGATTTTAGTGTGTGTATGATTTCAGTTTTGGCATTATTGTTATATAATCTTATATTATAACCGGGTCGAAACTGACCATAAACAACACAAAGGTCATAATTACAGTTACCAGTAAATTACAGCACTGTTATTATCAGGAACATTAAACAGTTTGAGTGATGTATAAAGATTTCAAAAAGACACTAAATAGATACTAAAATGTTAGTGAGAGTAGTTACATGGTCCTTTAAGTTTAACTCCCCTAGCGTTCTTATTCTGTCAGTTTTTTGATGCAAAAAGTGATCCTATTTTTTTTGCATAGAAATATTTGTTTATATTGTGGGCCTGCAACTCTTATAATTTATGATTATAATATGATAAATAAATTTAATTATCATACCCAGGAGTTAATCCTAATATAATACATAATTATAAATAATAAAATAAAAAAATAATGAAATAATAGAGAACAATGTAATCTTAAAATAAATTAAAAATTTACTTTTTTTATTTCAAGTTGTGTGGTGTTTTTGTACTGTAAAAACCATTTAAAAGCAGATTTACATTGTAATCTTTTAGATTTCCCGCCCGGACACACCCCCCCAATACATCACCACTCGCAACACCCAGGAGATGACACATCCTCCTGGGTGATGCGAGTGGGGATGTCCCGCCCACCTCACCCCAACACTAGAGCTGCTGCTCTGCATCTCCAGAGAGATGCAAAGCACAATGCAGGACTTCTGCATTGTGCTTCCCATCTCACTGCTGATGCGAGCAGCGGCGTGGCTGGGACCCGGGTGGTATTTAAAAGCAGATTACTCAGTAATCTGCTTTTAAATTTCCCGCCCGGCCACGGCCCCCAACGGACCGGTGCCCCGGCATCACAGCGGGGTCATCTGATCGCCGCTGGAGTGCGGGGCAAAGGTAAGGGGGGGGCTTCTAAAGTTACCCCGAGTGTGACTCGGGATTACCACTTTTTGCATGTAAAAGTCATCCCGAGCCATACTCGGGATTACCGCTAGGGGGGATAATTTACTCCAACAGGGGTAAAAAAAAAATCCTTCCTGATCCCGTGAGGCAATCGGATGTTCTCTGGATCAACAGTCTTTGTTATCTTTACTTTAAAACTTTAAAGCATCTAGCTTTTTCTTAAAGCAATCTATAGCAGCATTCGTTAACCGGTGGTCTGCAGCTCTGGCCGGTACACCCTTGAGCGGGGTCAGGAGAAGGACCCCGCTGCGGGATCGCACCGGCCAGAGCCGCAGACCACATTCCCAGTACAGTTATCCTCCTTATCCAGAGAATACATTTCTTTTCCTCTAGATGCAAAGAGTGCCCTCTTGTTCTTTGTAATGTCCTTAAAGTGAATATTTGGGAAGAGAGTTTTCTATATGGACCATTTATATATTTTTACAAGGTGGTAATATCCCCACTAAATGTCTCTTCTCAAGGGAGAATAGATTCAGTTCAGCTAATCTCTCCTCATAGAGCTCCTCCATTCCTTTTATTAGTTTAGTTGCCCTTCTCTTCACTCTCTCCAATTCCAGTTTTGTGAACTGGTGCCCAAAACTGGACTGCATATTCCAGATAAGGTCTGACCAATGCTTTGAACTTAATAAAAAACTTCCACAAAAACTTCAAGTACCAACTTGCCATTGCTTCTCATGTGTTATTTCTTGACCACTAATAATGTGAAAATGAAAATGAAAAGAGAAGCTAGAAAAGAGTCTACATCTGTGTGTATAGCATCAAAGAATATTTATAATATTTCATATTTTACTAAAAAAGTGATAACAAATGTCACCTACTACGATATGTGGTATGTACCAGATTACGCACATGATTTTTTGGAGGAAGGATCACTATTATTAAATCCGTAAAACCTTTGACTCGGGCAATACATTTTAATCTCCTGGGCGGTTCATTTCTGTCTGGTTTTATGTCTAAAAGTGGTACATTGTTTTTCATGAAAATTTATTTTACAGTATAATATATTAGTATGAGTATAATATAGTTTGAAACACAAAGTCATGTCCAAAAAAAATGTAATGTAATTTTTAATTTTCTTAAAATGTTTTAAAAAAATAAATATACTCATACTATTAAATTAACTGTAAAATAAATGTTCATGAAAGACAATGTATTTATTTACTATTGTTTCGATAGGTTTACCTACCCCGAGTGTGACTCGGGGTTACCTCTTCCAGCATCTTTTTTTCTCCCCCGAGTCACACTCCAGGTTACTGTCAAGGAAGTTAAAGAGTACTTTTAAAAAAAAGCACCAGTGATCAAATTAAGACATTATTTTACCCATGTTGGCTAAAACATATTTTAGCACTTGTGACACCATAGTTGACAGCTGACATTAGTTTACTAAATTGACTTTGGTCAATGCCTTTCAGCCTGGGGCAGCTTTTTTTTAACCAGGGTTCCTTCAGAGGTTACTAGGGGTTCCTTGAGCAATGAGCAGTTTTTGCCCTCCAATGACCCTTTAGATTATCTGTAAGGGTGACAATCTTCACACAGGCCAGCAATGCAAGAAACATTCTTCCTACTGAGCACTATGCAAAAGTTACTGTAAGCTGTGAGAATGGTAATGATAGGAGGGCTTCCCCAATACCTGAAAGTTTTTTCAAGGGTTCCCCTATGTTAAAAATGAGGACAAACTTTGGCCTATGGCAGGGGTGGGCAAACTTTTGCAGTCAGGGCCCACATAATAAAATTTGAAAGAGGGGCCAGACCATCGCAAGCTCAGAGAGTGGGGGGGGGGGTATGTGCAGTGACAGCCCGCCCACTCTCCCATTGCAAGCTCAGAGCCTGTGATGGGGGAGTGGGCGGATTGTGTGCAGTGACAGCCCCCCACTCTCCCATCGCAGATCTGAGCCTGTGATGGGAGAGTGGGGGGGTATGTGTAGCGACACAGCCTGCCCACCTCCATAAGCCAGGACGTGTTCCGCGGCCAGAGCCACAGAACACCCAAAGGGCAAAAGAAGCCACCGTATTGGGCTGTATAGGGCCCGTGGAGCGTAGTTTGCCCATACCTGGCCTAGGGGTGTAGACAATTTTGTATGAACTTTAAAACTGTACTAAAGTCACCTCAGCTACACAGCCTGTTACACCCTAGCTACACTGTAATGGGACATTCTCCTTTCCTCCAATGATCTATTGTTTGCCAGGTAAAAACACTTACTCTTATCTGTTACCAGGTTAGGTTAAGATATTTTACTTATTTTTTTATACTTCATCACTAAACATCTAAACTTATGTGCCCTGGCCATATAGTATTCTTTAGATCATAAAATTTGTAATTCTTTGCATGCACTGGACAATTTAAGTGCAAACTTTGCAATTTTTGATTATATTCTCCCTAATATTTTTACTATCCATAATTTACGTTTATATTAAATTTTCATTCTTTAATGTTGTATTTATTGACTTCATTAGTTTTCATACTCATTCTATAGAAGTCCTTGTTATTACGCATGTTGATATACTCATACTTTTTTATTTACCTATTCTGACTTAAACCGGAAGTAAACCCAAAACAATAGAATCACACTTACCTTCAATCCCGCAGATCAGTCTGCCTGTTAGAAGGTTTCTTACATCAGGTCCCACAACGTCCCGGCATCCATTTTTGGCCCGGTGCAGAGGGAGCGCCAGGCACCGCCATCCTCTTTTCTGTTCTTACTGATTCTTTTTCCTAAGTCATCCGATCTCACACTGTGCAGGCACAGGATCAGGTGGTGTAGATACTCGGGCATGCGCAGAAGGAGCACCCAAGAGCCTCCCAGGATGCGTGACATAGGTGTCCCGGGGAGGCACTGTGCTCCCATTTATTCTTGATCGCCTAGACAATCAAGAATTAAAGGGACAGTGCTGCACCATTTTTTTAGGAAAAGGTTGTCTACGCTTTTATTTAAAGCGAAAATTCTGAGTTTAGGTACACTTTAATTAGCAATTGATGAATTTCAATTTAATTCATACTATATAAGCATAATTTAAACCATATAAGTTCCCGTAACCACACATGAATATACATTCATATCTACTCATTTGCCTTTATTTTGTTAGTATTTGATCTTGCTTTTTTGGGGTTCTGAGAAATCCTGTGACCACCGCGACAAGCGAGTGACATTTTTCTTTACAATACCATGTTTGCATATCTTTATTTTATTTTACATATTGTTTTCATATCTGACTCTCCTACCAATATTCATACGCACCTATAGTCCTCATATCTGTTTCTCTTACCTTTATACTCTAACACTTATATATACTTGTCGACTTTCACATTTACTATGAACATCTTTATCTTCAACCTTATTGACGATTGGTAAAATGTATATTCATGATCAATTATGATGGCGTTGAGAAATAATATTTTAATTGTTTAGCCGAAATTCACAAGCCTTACAATACCCCTGAGGAAGCTGAACCTCCGGCAAAATGTGCCAGGTAAAAAAAGATGGCCACATAAGAACAATTCCAAAGCCCGCCAGATTATCGCACAATACCTAGATCTGGCTGAATGACAACACGTTACAGACCTTCCATGCAAAATGAGACTTGGTGGCAGCAGGACATAAAATACTTAGATTTGCAGACTACTCTGGAGAACTCACCAAAAATACAGAAGGCTTTCCACCTCATTTGCCAAAATCTAGAACAACATCAGATAAAATTTATAGTATCTGGCACTCTCTCAGGTGGAGATTGGAACACGGTTCTTTCACTTTGGAGAACGGAATCGTTCACAAAGTGAAGAGGTAATTCCCCTAGGAAATGATGCCACCCTACAAGTCTTTCTTTGTGATACAGGACTAGTGGATACCTGGATAATGGTACATCCGTTGGAACGGGTCTCAATTTTTCTCACACAGGAAAAACTAGATTTCTTTCTGGCATCTCGGAGAATGATCCCTAAAGTACTATTTACCTTAATCAAACCTATGGTTATATCTAACCATGCTCCGGATTTATACAATTTATTTGGAGAAAAGGTAAACCCAGAATTATGTTAGCAAAACCTAAATTACTGAAAAAACATGTAGATGTCAATTTACCAAGCTGGAGATTTTACAATTAGTCAAGTTTAGACAGATATTTAAGAGACTGGAGGAATTCTACCTCTTTTAATTCCCAGCTGAAAAAAGAATCACAATTTTTAGCTCCCTGATCTCCACCAGGAGTGGTATAAACCAATTTTGGGAACTTCCCACTTACATTAAACAAAACCTGGTACCCAGGGATACAATCATTGCATGGCAGAAGATCAATATATTTAATGGCTCTCCCAGCCCACTTACATTGAAAATGCCCTTATTATAAACACAGCTGTTCACCCAGGAAAAGGAATCGCCGGTATACCAAATTTGGGCAGCTAGGATACTAACCATACAACTGTGGGCTCAAGTTCATATTATGAATTTTGCTGAATTAGGGGAAAAATTTAATATTCCACCCACCCATGTCTTGCAATATCTTCAGCTCTGTGGTACCATCCTATCGAAATTAACGCCCAGACAAACATTCTATTCCCAGGTGCTGATGGATGGTTTTTTAGAGGCCCCAAATAAATGTAGTACCGTGTAATGGATTTAGCTACATTTGAGGGACGTCACTTTATCTGACCTACCAGTCCCTATTATAACATAAATCATTCCTGGATCCCCCAAATCACAAAACCTGGATTACTATACAAAAGGGATGGGAAGCAACAAGGAAAGCCATGAAAAGTGAGGCATGAAGGTAAATACAATAAAAATTGATTCATAGAGCTTATCAATATCACCATCACTAACCCCCCCGCTAAATTGGATAACAAACTGCCGTACGTGCAGTCAACATCGACCAAACATTTTTCATCTGTCTGCTTCCTAGATTGTAAGCTCCACTGGACAGGGTCCTCCCCCCCTCCTGTGTCACTGTCTGTCATCCTGTCACGCCTATTTAATGTACAGCACTGCATAATATGTTGGTGTTATATAAATAATATATAATAATAGTACAGGTTTAGGCAGAATATCATGTCCTCATATCCAACTTGTACATTGGAGTTCAGGGCAATCTAGAACTAGCGAACAAATTATAAATATAGCAAAAAAAATAATTTTGACAAATTTTCTACATATAATATTATTAATAGACAAACTCAACACAAGGAAAGGCGAAGAGAACGCTTTTTCAAGAAATGTTTTAATTCAGAAACTGAATCCAGAGCAATTGAAAGACACACCTTGTTGTGAACCATTTGTAGGAACATTAAGAGTGTTGGATGTACTATAATAAATTACCAATACTAGTTAACACACCCAAGTAATGAATAAAAACAAATCCATTAGGACTTGAGGACAAGACATCGGGTACTTTTGAGCTACATCAGTTAGTATTACATTATCTTATAAACAGTTTGAATTTGATTAGTAGTTACCAGCCATAAGCGATAGAAAAATGTTGTTAAAAATTCTATATAAAATAAATTCATATTGTAATTCCATTTGTAAGTTTCAGGTATGTTTTTATCCAAAGTGTCATGTTTTGTATTGTTAACCCTGATATAATATATATTTTCATTAAAAAAATATATGAAAAAAAAAAGGGTGATCAGATCACGATAACATTATTTAAAGGAGTTTTAGTAAAGTATATGAGTTATTCCACCCTATTTTTAGTATTATAATACACATAAGGTGTGACAGCCCTTAATAAAAAAGGTAAACTTTAAGGCATGCAAAGTAAAACTTACTTGAGATACATGTTCATAAATAATGAAATCTCAAGATTGATCAAGACAATACAAAGGCATCCTGATTTAGACCGATATTGTACACTATACAAGTGTACTACTATTAGATCAAAAATTGTAGGAAAAATATACATAATATGGTCGCTGTTGTCAATTAATCCCAGACGCCTTTCGTCTGAAAGGGCTTCCTCAGGGGTAACACCATCATGCAATACTAGATAGGCTGTACAATGAGAAATGACAATAATCAAGGTACAGTCCATTTTGTCATATTCACAGCACAATGGCAATAGTTATAATACGTATCTCATTTCTTTTGTCACATAGTTAGTTGATGATAAAAAAAAAAAAAAATTATTGTTTAAACAATATTTGTCTGATTCTTTTAAAAGACAATGACATAAATTAAGGTGTATAAAAGTCATATTGTAGCATATAGATTGAGAGCGTAATCCTTATTCTACCTATATATGATCTGGGTTATATGTCCATCCTTATAGAGGATCTTTGGTTGATTAAGTTAGGCTAACCATATAGAATCTCATTATTTCAATTAAGGTGGTAGGTAAAATAAAAAAATTAAAAAGAGCATGACTTACATGTCTGGGTGGCACTGAGGAAGGTTAATTGAGTACACTTGTGAAGTTTCTCAGAATAGACAGAATTCCTAAATGGAAAATGGTGGATCATATAAATTATATAGGGAATTTCTAATATTAATAGCAGTAAAAAAAAGGCTAAAGAAAGTTGTATGAAGAAGAAATGTCAGTTAACCACTTACTCAGATAAGTGATAATTAGATAATCCATGAATTAGGTTTAAAAAACCAATGGAAATCCAGCAGCTCACATCCAGATGATATGCAACTGATAGTAGTGTGCTGCAGTCATGATCCAGCCTAATGTACACTAATCTATACAACAAAAAAATAATTATAAAAAAGTCTAAAAAAAAAAAAAAAAAAAAAAAAAAAAAAAAAAAAAAAATACTATTTGGGTGATTCTATTTTTTTTATTATTTTGTTTTTTGTCAACTGATTCGATTACTGGCTAATATGGAACAATTGTTTATTAAGGCAAGGCACTTTAATGCACTAAGGCTCTCTCATATTTAATTTATATGATGATTAGCTATTTGTTGTAAGGCACTTTAATACATAGACACAGGCTCTCACTATATTTGATTATATGATGACTAGTTATCTGCTGGGCTGGAACAGTTGGTAATTCACCAAAGAGAATTAGGTAAGGCACTTTATTGACACTATTTTTAGGCTCTTTTATAGGAGTTTAAATAAAAAAAGCATACATATGACATAAAAAGTAAGTCCCATTGAGTATATTGGCAAATATGCAGTAATACATGCTGAACCTTGTACTGGCATAATATGAAGGAACACATATCATATTTTTAATTAAACACTTGTAAATGTGATATTAGTATTATATATTATAATGATGTAATAAGGTTCATATAATGGTAATCTGGGATTTGTAGATTTGGTAAAGCACATATCTAGTACAAATTTTTATCTTTAGGAATAACAATGATATTTGATAATTAATACAAAAAAAAAAACAAGCAATTGATCATTGCAACCTTTATTTAAAGATGAAAAAATCTGGATGTTAGGCAATTGCCTTTTGGACAATGATGCCAATATACTGATATGTTATTGAACATTTAATATATCAAATAAGTAGAGATAAAAGAAATAGAGATAAAAATTGGTTATAGGAATATTATCAACTTATTGGATGGGATTTCTTCATTGTAACTTTATTTACTCCAGTATTTATCTGCACTGTTGGTGAATCCTGGAGATTGCTTCCAGTTCTCTGATTTTAAGCCGGTTTCTAAGATATATCGGGAGGTAAAAATGAGATATAGTGTCTCCTTGAAACAGGTAAGTAAAAAATGATGTAGATATTGAATGTATTTATATGTAAATAATGAATTTTAATGTACAATTGATGTATTTGTATTATGTTAAAACCTCAATCTCCTGAGGAAGCTGCTTTTGTTTGTGAAACATGTTGAGGGAGATTTGTGTTAGATAATCAAGGAGCATTTTTCTGATAATTTGTATTTTAACAATATTTGAATAAATCGGTTAGTTTTATATATTGTATTTTTGTATCTGCCTAAAAAGTCCCCTTTGGATTGTGCTTGGTTTTGTATAGAAATTATGTCTATTCTGAGAAACGTCACAAGTATTCTTATTTAACCTCTCAATGCCATCCAGACATGTAAGTCATGCACATACATTGTTTACACAATAATTTTTATTTATTTTGAAATATTATCAAATATATGTGACAAAAGAAGATAGATATGTATTATAACTATTGTCATTGTGCTATAAATATGACAAAATGGACTGTACCTTGATTATTGTAATTTCATATTTCTCAGCCTAAATCAGAATACCTTTAGTTTTGTCTTGATGATTCATTATTTGTAACCATGGGTCTCAAGTAAATTTTACTTGCATGCCAAAAAGCCTTTTCTATTGTCTTCTCAATCGTTAGGAGTTACAAACAGTTACAAGCAGCTTCATTAACTTGATTATAGAATCACTTGTTTTTGATTTGAAAGCAGCATGCTCAGTCAGTTCACTTCCACTGTGACTGTGTATGCTACTTTTAAAACATCTACTTATAAAGTAACACTCAGGTCTATACCTACACTGGCAATAGTAAAGTACAAATAAATAAATGTGACAATCATATCTGCTGATCACTACTATTTTCTTTTTTTTTCACAATAGTGTGGAAGGCATTTTAAAAATGGGCCCCAAGTCTAACTGTAACATAGCAAAAAAGCATCTAGATGAAAATCCACCAAACAAAAGAAAAATTCCATTACCTTCCAACTCTATGCACACAAATCATTGTAAGTTTTAACTGATTTGGTATTTAACAGTGATTTAATATTCAGTTTCTGTTGCTTAAAAATAATGACGTACAATATCCTTATGTGGTAGTAAAAAATATGAACTATGGTAAACTTAAAGAAGGTGTTCTCATAGTGGGTCACAGAAAGAGCAGGGGGCTCCTAACCAAGCAGTATGTGCATAAGGCCATATCATTGTTGTACCACTCTCATTACAAACTTGCTGATTCCAGGACATGCAGAATATATATATATTATATATATATATATATATATATATACACACACACACACACACACACACAAACACATATGATCACATATACAAAAGGATACAATGTTAATATCTTACTTTGAACTTGGTGGGGTGATTGTCTGGGAGTCCTTCTCGACAGCTGCAACAGCTTCCCATGATATCAGTTCATTAGGTTTCCTCTGCAAGAAAAATACAAATGTATTTTAGTTTTTTTCTTGAGTAACAAAGTTTCTCAACATTATATTAGACTGATATGTACACTACTTCAATGAGTTTATGATAAAGTTTAGCAATTTGATTATACATTCTAAATTGTAACATGTTTATAAAGGACAGACGTTAGTACCCCTTTATGCAGTTGTTGGTGAATAAGAACACACAAACTCAAACATACTTTTGGTAATGCCATGTTTCCCTTTCATTTCCTAGCAATTTATGTACTTACTGTTGCATTCGCAATTTCAAAATGTAATTTATTTAAAATACAATAGTATTTTGAAAACCTTGCATCTGTTTTTTTTTAATAAACACTAGTATGAAGCCTCAACTGTAATTCTAAAGTAGGTAATCATTAGTGGTCATATCATAAGTCACACTATATTTAGAACAAACGCAGATTCAAATGTCTGTAGCCTCAGCATCAAAGGACTGATTTGATTAGGATAGTGTTAGAGTTTCAAATATTGAAGTACAAGGTAGAATGATAATTAAGTGAAAGACATTAGGTATTTTAGTTAACTTTTTCCATAAAAGGTTTGCCAAATTGAAAGAACATTTATGAAAACTTAATGAACAACTTTTTCCATAAAAGGTTTGCCAAATTGAAAGAACATTTATGAAAACCTAATGAACAACTCACTAGACTCCAGAATTTTCTACAGTGAAAAACTGATGCTATGTGTTTAGTGCAAGAAGATGATCTCAACAAACTGTCTAGCATAATTTTTCACACTAACTTTAACAGCAAAACTGAGGGAAAAAAAGGAACTACAAATTTTAGATACTAGAAATTTGGTTGATAGACACACACTAAAAAAGTATATCATTACATAACATCATCCTAATTATATCACTCTACTATCACGTTGAGCTACTGAATTGCCCTTCATACATATCTCTACTAAGCCCATAAAGTCATTAAAGTTAACATTTTTCCAAACATTTCAAGCTTAAATTCTGGTCAACATGATTGGTCTTTGACAATCAACCTGAGGTAAACTCTCACCTTGTTCTCACCAGCCCTTGTATAAAGTGCCAGGTCTTTCAACCTGTACATTAAGTACCCAGGACTCTCTGCCAACACTTTTCACAGCTCCTTCTATCACTGTATCAGTCAACTTCTGTCAAATCAAATGTGTCGCATGCTTGCTCCTTCAGCCATTCTATGTCCCAGTTTGAAGCTCTTTCGTCTTCACCCCATACAATTCTTTTAAAACGAGTCAGTCGCAGTCCGTATTTTGTGTATGCCTGCCAAAATTTGTCCATCCTAGGAATTCAAACAAACATGAGCAAATGTAAAGTGCTATTTGATCTTCGGAGAGATTTACAAATTTATTACGTTTTTGAATCTGTAAAGTTTTAATGCAAAACTAAGCAAATACACCAAGCAAAAGCAGGTGCATACACTATAATGTAAGCATTATAGTTAATTGCAACATACTGGGAAATATTATCAGATTCCAGAAAGCCAGCGCTATTGGGCTCATGAAAACATTTGAGAATGTATTTCTACAAAAAAAAAAGTTGTGCAAGCTTAATTATTAAGAATATTATTATTAAGATTTATATTCGCACCTTTATTTACACTTATTTTTATCCTATTTTTTTCTCAAAAAGAGGTCACCTGAGGTCTGACAGTTGTTGCCCCATCAGTAAACAAAACATAGACTGTCTTTCACCACCTTAGAATGTATCAAACACCAGAGCACCAAAGTAAAGGGCAGGGCTGTGGAGTCTATATATTTTGGCCAACTCCCACATCAGGAACACAATCATTGCCTCTGATTACAACTTAACAGCCCTGGTAAAGAGAAATACAATCACAAATGTTATTTGATGCAAGTATGCTATCAAGGCCAAATAATGAAATTCTTACAAGACCTGTTGGTATAGGCTCTCCTTAATACCACAAAAACTTTATGATCTTTTACTTAACATTGGGTTTTGTGTACATGGTATCTTACACACAGTTTAGATCTGTCTTACTAACAATTTTGCGTTCTGTTTTCTGCTAATAAGGATGCATTCTTCTGAGCCTCACTTTTTCATTTTTGAGGTATCACAACTAATATGAAAAATTGCACCTCTGGGAAAATGCACAACATGTCCTTCCTGCTGACAGAAGCCATAGGACCTAGCAACACTTAGCAAAAGTCTGAAACTAATCTAGGTTGTACCCTACTGATTATATTGTGCTCTCTACTATACAATATAGAACATGCACAATACCAATAAGTAAATCAAAGAAAAAGAAATGTTGGTGTAAAGATAGAATAACAGTTGGCTTTTGCAGTAGTAGTAAAGTGATTGGATCAGTGCAGTAATGACCAAAATTAGCACGACAAATCAGTTAGTAATGTGACTTCCAAAGATCTGCACAAGTAATTTGTACAGTTACTATTTACCTTGCCAAATGTATAGCAAACTAACAATCTAGAACTATGCACCTCAAAGTATAGGTTCACAAGTTTAAATAACCTTAGCATTGTTGGAGGCTTCTCTTTAGGATATTAAGTAGGTTTATAAAGATACTAGATATTAACTATACATATTTATTAAAGTGTATTTTTGGTCAAAAGAATAACATGTGGGAAGTTTAAATGCTCTGCAAGGTGTTTATTGCTTATTGTGCCCCCACTCCAGAGATTTTCTCTATTTTCCCTGGTAACCATTGTTACGGAGACAAAACATGTCAGGAAATACAAATTTTGCGGTTGTCACTGAAACATGACCTGAGGATAAATCTTCCAAAAGGGACACACACTATAGACTAATATAATTTTTACATTTCTGCTTTGGACCTGTAATTAGTTATGACTTTGTCATATCTTCAGGTAAAAAAAAAGGATATATAATTTTCCTTTAAAAAGGCTTTCATTTGATTATACTGTCTTGTTCAAACAAAATTTTTATGCAAACTATAGACAAAATTGGTTAAAAAAAATCTACTTAAAAAAAGTTTTACTGTAGTTAAAAAAATATGTGTAAAATTACTACAATTTTAATTCTGGTACATATCAGAAAGATACTTACAAGGCAAAGTTTTTCAGAAAAGAATTAGACAAACAAAACGTATAACTAAAAGGTGAGAATGGGTACAAAGAGTTATTTATGGCTAATTACAGTAAACTGAAACAGACTAGATACAACAAAAAGGGTACATTGTATCTCTCCAATAAACTGTGTTTATAAATCCTGCCTATACATTCTGTTGGCAGCAGGTTCTACAGGTCAAGTTTTTACATAGCAACCTCCTGGTTGCCATTTAAAAAGCTGGGATGTATGGGCAATACAGGTGTAGGTAGAAGGGGGGAATGAACAGGTTATACTGCACATGCCCTATATAATATAATAGTTTTTTTCCACAACTTTAAAGTTTAAAAAATCTCTTTATATACCTCTCTACACACTTTAGCTACAAATGTGAACAAAATGCTAACAAATGCTAACACAATTTTCGGCTAACAAAGATTTTTTTTGCTGTTTTTCGGACTCAGCTAATGAATATAGACTCTGTAATGAATGTATTAGTGGATGTGCGCGCTAACAAAGCAACCGTGTTGGGCTGAATTTTCGTACCAATCATCTTCAGAATCATTGCCATTCGAGCCTGGTGATTTATGTCTGCCTTGAAATCACTACACTATAGGCAAATACACCAAGAGAAAATGTACATATTTTTTTAAAAAGGGTTTTCAGCGCACACAGTAAGACTCTTAGTAACAAACTAAATAGTCGGGCCATTCTAGGAGCTGTTTATCTCAGCCTTTGGTGAGTTTTTACCCTTTTATATTGTGCTTTTTACTATTTTATAAAACTTAGCTTTAAATTGTGGGCAGCATCTAGAACGAATCAAACAATTTTCTTCAGAAACCTATAAGAAATTACGTTTCCGCTAACAAAGACTTTGGCTAACAAATATGATTCTGGAACAAATTATCTTTGTTAGCCGAGGTATCACTGTATAGAGAACCAAACATTTGTCACTTCTGCAGCTCAGAGTTTAATATAAAAAAAAATTATTGGTTTCCATGTGCTGCCTGTTGCCAAGCATAATAATAAATATTTAGGCTATTTTTAGGTTATGAAATATAACAAACATTAGCCTCAATATGATCACAATGGAAGAAAAGGAGTATTATAGTAATAGGAGTAGCATATTCAATTCACTTTCAAATTGTTTCCATATTTTTTTATTATTAATAAATCTGGCTTGATTATCAATGTTTCTGGAACACCAAACTAGTATCCACATCATTGTATTACTCAGGTTCGAGACAATATTTGTCAATTGTCAATTAGAGAATCGCTGAAATAATACTGCTGCTTTACCAAATAGAAGCGGCTCCTTCACTGGCCAAAACATTGCAAAATCTTTATCACTAGCTAGGGAGCTGCAACAAATCGATAACACTTCAGTGGTCCCTAACAACAGCATTTCTAGTGTGACATAGGGCTTTTAGCCATTGGTAGCTGCAAGCTATTATTATTACTACAATTATAACTCTAACAATTTACACTACAGGAAACATTTAAGGCAAGCCCCACAAGCTTAGTTGTGACTTAGTCCAGGGCAATGCAGGGACAAATATGTGGCCAATACATAGATTACAGTAGTCTACAAAGTCTTCGAAATTTGCAATAAATGCTTGGGAGTCATATTACCTATTAGTTTCCTAAATCTCCTGGGGAAACTAGTCTCTGTGTTTAGGTATAATGACTTCCAATCTGATTTTTTTTTTTTTTTTTCCCCTTTTTTATTTTATAAAAGGGAAAAAAACATAGGGTTTATGGGAAGACCCAGAGCTCTGGATTAGACCATGAGGGCAAGATCTTGCAAGCTTGTAAGTCAAACACAGATAAGAAAGAGAAAAACTGCACTGTTAAGTTTTTAGCTGTGCAGGTAAAATATTTAAAACTACATTTTTAGGAAAATTTTAAGTATTTGTTTTCTTAGTCAGCAACGTTATACTAGAGGGTAGTGAACCTGCAGATGGTACATTTTTCTGACACGCTAAAGATACATACATATATGTGTTTTTGTTTTGTTTTTTTACATAGGGTTTTGTTTTGAAAGCTACACTGTCCTTTTGGTATTTCAAGGTGAAGTTTACCGTGATGTGGCCATGGGTGAGGAATCTTCTTTGCGTGTTCAGGATCTACTGCTACCGGGTACAAGTATCATCTCTTTGCTTGATGACCTGGATCCAGCAAGGCCACAAAAGGCTACATGAGAAACATCTGCCCATAAACCACATGTCAAAACAAGAACAAAAAACACTCATCAATAACATTAAATGGATGACTAAACCACAAATTCTTCCAAACCTAAATTTAGATTTATTTGTAGTGCATTTGTTTCTGAATTACAATATTTCTTTGCACTTTACCATCTCACTGCTGACACAGCAAGAAAAATATGCACATAAGATAAATAGGTGTATATAAAATACTACATGTATTTGCCAGTACATTTGCTGTGAATGGTGCTTTACCTTACGCTGCTCTGCCAGCTGAAAAAAGGCTCGGTGGCTACTGCCGGGTTAATATACATAAATGAGCTCTCATTTTGGCTGTGTATATCCATACATACATATCAGTTGCAGTGACATCAGACATTACTGTGAAGGATGCTGCGTACGTGCACTGACACATGATGAAAGCACAAGCCTACCAATTGATTCTCACCCAATTTATACGCATCCATACATGTTTGGTCCTGTCATCAGCAGCTGGGTGGCCGCCACGGCCCCTTCACCGGCGGCCCTACCCTCTCACCCACAGTCGTCATACAGCTGCTTCCACCCCGGTCACATTCACATCACAGCCCTGGGTAGCACAGGCCTCCCCATCGAGGTCGGAGGTCACAGACGGAGGATCAACGACAAAGGTTCAGGATAGAGCGGCTCCACCTGGAGGACCAGCCGGCAGAGGCTGCGGTGATGTCAGTTTCTCCGGTGCTCACACCTCCGCTCTGACGTCAGAAAGATTCTTGATGCTAATTCATGCATGGTTAGATGTATGGGCGCAGGTCATTGTATATACAATCATATGACCGGCCTATAAAACACGGAACCATTGGTTGTAACAGACACCTAGAGCTCTTTCACATGTTTTTTGCCATCCACGTTTTATTTTGGTATTGAAGACCAAAGGTTGAGAAGCAGGTTGCTGTAAATAGATGTGTATGAATTATCTCGGGTTCCTACTATTTCTCTGACATTTGATGGTGGTCCATGATGCGGTAGTCTTTAATGTCCCTTGCTGATGTAGGGAATTCCCTGACAACTAGGTTGCCAAGGGAATGCAAAGTTTACAGTGGATGTGTATTTTAAATGTTCCAAAAAAGCCCATAGGATCATTTTTACGTATTATGGAAACAAACAATGTAAATATATTTTGCTTTCAAAAATGGCACTTTTTTTAATCCTTTGTATTGAAGCACTACATTTTACTTGGCTGTTTACAAAGACTTTTTTACTAGATTGCTCTGGAGTCGTTCAGGAATTTTGTACATTTACTAAACATTTATGCATTTTCCAGGCATTCCAAAAAAACTTGCACTGTGCATATTTATGTGATTTTAGAAGAATTACCAAACAAGCAGTTTCATGTGTTGCCCTTGTCATCAATTGGCTCTAAAATATGCCTCCACACATTAGGAAATGAACAAAGAATAGCTGCCAATAGTGCTGGTCGAATAGCTCAGTGTTTGATTTGGCAGCTATTCAATCGAATAGCCCTATATTTTTCGGTTGATCGAACGCTGAATTCCAAAACCATTATTAGTCTATAGGGCAGGGAAATTCGGGTTATTTTCCTGACTGTGTAGAACTGCAAGAGCAATCGGGAGCGGAGCTGACAGCTCCGCTCCCCTGATTGCTCTTGCAGCCCTAGCGTAACTGTAGTATGTGTTCGTAGATAGCGAATCTCTATCCAAGAACACATACTAAAGTTTCGCTAGAGTTGCAAGAGCAATCGGAAGCGGAGCTGTCAGCACTCACGTGCCTCCAACCAGCTGTGACCGCAAGTTCCCACACTCCCCCGGCTGTACTTATAAGCCCGGTGACCATGGGAACTAAACTTAGATGAACTCTCAATAGAGAAACTCCACTGAGAGTTCATCTGGAGTTCGCCTGGGCAGTACTTATCAGCCCGGTGACTGTGAGAGCTGAACTCAGATGAACTCTCAGTGGAGAAACTCCATTGAGAGTTCGCCTGCAGTCACAGCTGATTGGAAGCACTCGCGTGCCTCCAATCAGCTGTGACCACCGTTCCCACGGTCACCAGGCTGTACTTATTAATGATAAGTACAGCCCGGTAACCGTGGGAACTGAACTCAGATAAACTCTCAATGGAGAAACCTAATTGAGAGTTTGCCTTCTGTCACAGCTGATTGGAGGCACTCACAAGGATTCCCACAGCTGTGCTCAGAATGAATGCAGGCATTGGGAATGATCCTGTCATTGTGGGATAACCTGTACAAAAATAAAAGTTAGTTACACAAATCACACACATTCAATAAATTACCATTAAAGCCTCTTTTTTTTTTTTACACATATTTTTACACACGAATTCGGGAAGTCGAATCCTGTGTTTTTCAGGTCGGGTCTATCTGAATTCGAACAGCCATATTCGGGTCGAATAAAAGGACAACCCGAATTTGAACACCAACACTAGCTGCCAATGAAGATATGGGGATCTGCCCAAGTTCTGCATGGTGGGGGGAAGGAGCTAAACTCAAAAATGCCTAAAACAAAAAATCCACTTACCTTCAACCCGCAGTGCAGTCGATCAGTCAGGAGGTGTCTTCGATCAAGTCCAATGTTGTCCCGGCTTACGCCGCCATCTTCACCTCTTCTTCCTGGTTCTTTTTCCTACGTCACCCGCCCCAGGCACGACATCGGGTGATGTAGGTTGGAAAACTTACCGATATCACTGCAGAAGGAGCACCTAGGCGCCTCCCGAGATGCGTGAGGTTGGTATCCCGGGAGGCTTGCACTCTCGTTCATTCTCGATCACCTAGGCGATTGTGAATTAGGGGGCAGTGCTTCACTTTTTTTTTTTATAAAGAGTTTACTTAAAAAACAAACACACAGAAATTTTACCTTACATATAAGGGATGTCTACTCTTTTATGTACAGTAAAATTTCTGAGTTTAGGTATGCTTTAAATTTTGTGCAACCCAAACTTCTAAGTGAACCCTGCTGTTTAATTTTGGCTTTTTTATAAGGATAGTAAGCAAGCTATTTTATAGAAAATAAGCATGCCATGAGGTGCAAAAAAGTGCTGTAAAGTTGGGAGAAGATCCTTGTTTTTTTATGCAACTTTGAGGACAACATGGAGAATAAATCAACTCTTTAAATTTCACACTTTAAAGAGATACTTTTAGGCTCTACAGGATGTTACAGAACATTACAATTATAATATACATTGCCAGCAACATGTATTGCACAGTGCACTTTGGTAAAATATGCACTTGTCACCGTTTACATTAATCTAACTTAACCTACTTTCTCCTCACTCTGTTCTATTCTTACAGAGATCCAAAGGGCTGTGGTTCAGTGCTTGGCAACATTCTCCTTGCAAGTCCTTCTCAAATGCAGGAATGATCTCTGTCTTGCCTCATCTATTAAGTTGAGAAGCTGCACACTGAAATCTATAGGGCTGTGCTGAGCAGACTCAGGCGGCTAAGAATGCATTATTACATAGGCATGTACATTAACACAGACTTGCACCCCTTTGGATTATGGTAGGTGTGGAATTTGCATTATGAAATGTGCATTAATCCTTTAAATACACATTTTTGCACATTGGTTGCAGGGCAAGTCAGTTCAAGAGCATACTCCATTCCCCTTCTCAGTGGCCCAGACTAAAAACTTTATGGTCTGCATCAGCCCTGGATGTAGTCAGCAATCATGTGGTTCAGGCACCACTTGTAAGTGCTGCCTGTAGATGTATCTGCCCACTGTGGTTTTTTTAAAAAAGGGGATGTATAAGCAGCTACTGCAACATCTGATCCTCCTTTCAGGGATAACAGATAACATGAGAACAGGATAATCTGTTAAGAGAAAAACTTGAAACAATGTTATTACTTCTGCTATGATTTTAGAGGATGAGTTGCTCCACAGTGCCCGCAGCTACAGAGGTCGGTAATAGTGTGTTTAAAAGCTTATTTACAGCTTAAAAAATGCATTTGAAATTAAACAAAAATATTTCTTCTATCTATCTATCTATCTATTTCTTATATTAAATATTATTATCTGGCAAATCAACCAGGTGCTCTTGCCATTCTAGTTTTCTAGTTATTCCTGTCAGCAACATCAGGGACCCTGGGATGAATGAGTCATTCCCATCTCCAGCTCATCGGGCTCTTCTGCAAAGTATGTGACACAGTGGCAGTGCTTCAAATCATACATATTCTTTTCAGAAACATACTACTTTCAATAGAATAATAAACATTGTCTATCAATAACTGAATTCTACCTATAAAGATTAAAAAAAGGCAGAATGTTATTGGTAACTTTATTTGACTTTACTCAGAATAGAGCATCTAGCCGCCAAGAGGCAAACGCCTATCCAGATACGAGTAGCTGTGGCTAATGAAGAAGAGGTGGATTCATCCCTGTAACCGTACAGAAGAAGAAAACAAGGTATGCAATGACCCGATATATTGTTCACCAAAATGAGTATCACCACATACGGTGGGATAAGGATGCAGAGGGGCTGCCACATTTAGGGCACTGCAAATGCTGTTCCTATGCTTCATTATTCATACATTTTCTGACTATCTGATACCATTGTATAATATGGTCTACTATGTCCAGGTCTTGAAAATCTCTTCCAAAAAAAAAAAGGCATATATGTTCGAAATATCTGGGGTGGCGAGCATCAAAAGTGTATCAAACCCATTTGGTTGTAAAGGTAACGTTGAGTTTGTTACTATAATGCATAGGCAAGTCGTGAATTGACTGTAGTATATAGGGTGTACCCAATAGGGTACAGAATAGGTGCTGCGGAGCTCTAATAGGGACATTCTGAGGGGCTATCTGTATGATAAAGGTCCTTACAGAGCAGACCTTTATGCCTCTATATCCCAAAAGCGGTGTAGTCCGTGGGAACATAGGATTACCACAGATTGGTAAGTATTGGGACAGACATGTCTCCATGGTATCTTTAATCAGAACATTATGCCTTAAATGTGATGGGAGAGACGAAGATTTACAGTGAAGTAAGGTGCACAGGTCCCAAGGGTGCAACATCACGTTAAGTATTTTGACAAAGTGTATGTGTCTACATTGGTGAGAATTACTACTCTATTTGTCCTGGTAGCCACTTTCACTGATACAAAAAACAAGGGAGAAAAAATTTACATTTTACAGTTGTAACCAGAAAAGGCGAGTGCCAATAGGTCTGCCAATAAGAATGTTGTAGGTCATATCCAGCTTGTGGAGCTGCCAGATTCAGCTCCCTCCTGATTCCCTCTCTGCTTGTTGTCTTGTGGGGGATGGGGTTTGCACATCTCCTATGCTATCAACGAGATTGTGCTACCAGAAAGAGAGGGAGCTTTCTAAGCATGCTCAGTGTTAGCTCCCTGAAAGTACTATAGACCTCAGCAATCAGCTGTGGCTGCTCCCAGCCCACATTGTACTGTGAGATAATCCTACCCTTCATTCAGCAGCAGCATGAGAACTGTTTCTGTGTCCATACAGCTGTCATTATCCCCATGTATAAGCCTTCATATCTTCTACACTGATTGTCATAGAAATGTGAATTTCCAGAGTACACAGGGAACCCTGACAGCAGCTAATAAACATGCTGCTACTAAACATAACAAGTTGCCTGATACTAGGTTTACAAGAATAAAATCCTAACAACAATTAGGGATATTTTGACATTAAGGGGGGCTATTTTAAGACCAGGGTCCCCAAATTGATTTTGCAAGTTGGGGACCCCCAGCGGCCACTTCCATGGCAACGAACATTGGGGTACTGACAATTCACTCTGTTCTTGGGTGCCCCAAATATATACTTACATTCAGACTGGCAGTGGGTTTGTGGTGCGGTTACCCCTTCCTCATGCCATAGAATCCTTTCTATGCTCAGCACCGCTCACTGCTGCCTGGAGTCAAATCTGCAGATGCTGTGGTGTGAGGGACTGGTGAGGGAGTGGCTGGTGGGGTGCCTGTTACACATACCAGGACACTTACCTGGAACAGAGGAATGTTGGCAACTGGAAATGTGGGAGCCAATAGAAAACTCCTTTTTATCCCGCACTTACCCATTAAAATGTTATACTCATCATATCATTCTACCCTGTCACACGTAGCCCTTACTCTCTATGAACCCCAATTTCTCTGTAGGAAAATGTAAGTGCAAGCTGCCCTGCCATGTTATGAGTGCCATGTTGGCAGCAGCATCTGACATGCTTTGATGGCAACTGTTAGTAAATAATTTAAAAGTATGTCCTGCAAAATGTAATGTAAATAACTGATCCATAGTGCTTCCTATATGATTGGACTAATGTAAACTAAATATACTTTTCTAAAACAGTTATACCAGCAGTGCATGAAGACTTGTGACGCAGTGTCTTAAAAAAAAAAAAAAAAAAATATATATATATATATGTTATTTTTAAATTTTGCATTGTTTAAATGGCTAGAATTGTCAGACGTCTAGAATTCATAAACAATAACAGAAAAAAACATATAAAGGTATCCATTTATAGAAGTGCACTTTAAGTATTTACAGATTCATGCACAAACTGTAAAATAAACAAAGAAGACAAAGCCTGAAATGTAATCTGACAGGAAAGCAGACAAGTGGAAAGTCAGCGATTAGAGTATAACTCAGTAGGGTTCCAGGGGTTACTCCTATTGGCTGATGGGATGTACAGAACCCAGAAGGGAGGGGCTAGGGAGGTAAAGCGAAGTTCTTGCTGTTTTACAGATCTTGTTTTTTAGCTGTGTACACGCCAGCTTGTGCAACTGACCAGCTCTGTAACTGGCCTTCGTCAAATCCTATTTTTAGTTTAAAAAGCAGGTCAGTAACTCCTAATAAATCTTTATTATTTTTAATAGAAGCAAAACATGTATTAGCCACTAGATAACTGACAACACCTGAGGCTGAACAAATGGCAGAACCAGGAAGTAATATGTATTTCAGCTGCAAGAACATTCAAGGTAAAGGTATCACAGTATTTCATTTTTAAGCAATATACATTGAAATTCATCCAAGAAACCGAGCCACCACAGACGTGTAGATATTTCTCAAAGTATAGTCATTTAATACTTGTCGATGTTGAACTATAGGGTATGTTGTGTTTGGTGACTATGATTTAAATGTAGTAAAATCTGAAATCTTATTAGTTACAGTATACTGTAGGCTGCTGAACAAAAATAGGTTTTGCACTGTTTTATAATAAGCTTAATTGTATTAATCATAATTAATCGTAGTAATCATAGTTAATCGTAATTGTTTATAACATAGTAAAATGCTGCTTTATTTTCTTTTGGCCCAAATCAAAAAAAGAACACAACAGATTACGGATCTTTTATTCATTCCAAAATGTAAGTTTAGAGTTAGTCAAAGAAACCTTTTTTTGACAGCACTCCCAGGCCAAAAATAGCTTTTAATTCCCTTGCACTGCTGGTGGGTAAGAGTCTCATTCTCAACTTAAGATCCTTATCCTTGTGTTAAGGTTTTGTAAACTGAGATTTATGACCTTCAAAATCAGACCACACTCACTGTTGATATAACTGTGTTAGTCGATGTATTTTTTTTATTTTATTGTATTTCAAATTTTGTGATTGTCAAAATGAAATGCAAATATCATGCGTACAGGTCATAGCTAGGTTGTTGTCTAGAAATACTGTACTACATTGCATATGCTTATGTAATCATTGTTGTTTTAACAAAGAATGTGTTTTTTGTTTAAGAAAAAGGTATTGTTGTTTTATTTTATTTTTTATTTTATTTACAATCATTATGTTTTTAGGTGTGGGCATGTTGTTTTTATGTTCAATATCCCTGTCTACTTTAATGAACAATAAAAGAAGCTTTTGGTTTAAAAAAATGGAAACTGACATGGTGCTTTTGGAAATTCTTTTTGTCTAGCTGTCAGACAGATTTTCAGCCATTATTACTTTGACCTATGCTTCAGGGCTTCCCCACTTTTAAATCATGACAAGTATACATCAGTTACCTGTCAGTACCTTTTGTTGACAGGTGCTTCATTTGTAATATGTGATTTAATTTGAGGCAGTTATCCAGGACTTGGATCTGGAGCTGCCAAACAGTGATTTATCCAATAAATCCTATTTATCTCACATACCTCAATACTTCCTTAGTATTAAATGATTGTGTTAAATAACAGTATGTATCTTTCTATTTTTTAGACCAGTGGTCCCCAACCTTTTGGAGCTTGCGGACCACTAAATCTACAGACTCTGCACCGCACATGTGCGGGAAGCGGTGTGTCACTCAAAGGGGAAGAAACTTCCCCCAAAGTGACGTCATGATGCCAGAACCCACCCACTCCAAAAATACAACCCACCCACCATGCTGAGCCTGCGACTGCGGTACTAAAATAGTACCAAAGCTTTCCTTTCCTTTCACCGCAGGCAGCACAGTGGCTCAGAGGTTAGAGCTCTGGCCTGTGCGGCACTAGTTCCCAGGTTTGAATTTCGTCCAGTGCACTCTGCATGAAGTTTGCAGGTTCTCCTTCCTGCCAACATTACAGCATATTTTTGATACGTAACTAGGTGTAGGTTAAAGGTCAGAATGACACAGTCGATTTTCTAGTGATTGAGAAAGGTATTGTAGGTGGGTCAGATGGCTGAAGATGTTGTTGTTGACCTGAAATTTTAGCACTTCATTTGGAAACGATGTCATCAGAGGTTTATTGTGAGTGCTAAAAGTGGCAAGATTTTAAATGTTGCAAAAGATAAAAAGTTGTGAATGTCAACACACGCAACTGGGGTCCTTCTGCCTGCAGCACTGTCAGGCACTTGGGTGGACTGCCCTGCTTCTACCTAGCTTTCTGGGACTGGCTCTTCCTGCCTGCAAATGTCAGGCTCTTGGTTGCAGCATAGTCGCCACTTGCCACATAAAATGGCCAGACAGGCCGTGGGCCTTGTGTTTGACACCTGTGCCCTAGAGGTAGTAAGATCCGCTTGTGTATAGACCATTTGCTATTCGTATTTAATTGTCTTGATGTATAATCTTTCAGTAAATTCTAAAATGAATTACAATGCTTTATGTGCTTTAAAGATTCAACAGATTATTCTGTCCAGCAACATATTGTTTCTTCTTCCAAAAGGCATGTGTCTATGTGTACCCCTTTGTCTCTGAATATATGGCACTGCTGCTTTGTTATCTATTTTAGGGTCCACTGATTTCTGATTGTTCTAAAAATGCTTTTAGCAACTTAAACTCTGCTTGTACTTCCAGGAAATCGGATTCTCTGTTTTGATTCAGCACCTAAGACTCTTTTCCAAGAATAGGTACGGTGAAGGTTTGGGATAGAGAGTACAACTAAGACAAATCTATCTTAAATTTCGTAATTCTGACAATCAGTTCACTGAACAATGGGAATACAAAATGAGACCAGGAATTTTAGGCACTGAAAAGCTGCCACTCCATGTTTCTTGGCTTGATTAAAAAAATTTACATTTTTGTATATCCGTCTAAATGTGTCAAAGCTTGTAATCTGGCACCCACTGAGCTTTTTTGATGATAAGTTGAAACATATTTTGTGAAGACTTGGAGCCTTCAATTTTAGGAAATGACTGGGAACCCTTCCATTTCCTCCTAAATTCTCTCCCATAGCGATGGTGTCTTGGATGAGTTTAGGAGAAACTTCTTGTGGCCTCCCAGCAACCCCATTCATTGCCATCTTGAGTTTACTTCCAAAGAGAATTTTTTTGTTTTAGGAAAGCTTGCACCAGGTCTGCTTGAACTTTAGGTCTTCCACTTTCTTTTTTTGCGATCTGTGTTGACAAATCCTTTGAAAAATATATTTAAATGTTAGTCCACCATGAAGGGTAGCATTCTTGCACTAAGCATATGATCTCAGCATTGACAATAGTTGGAAAGGATACGGTTTTAACAGTCAAATATGATAGGTGTTTTATACTCAATATTGAAAATGGTCTTAACCAACTCTAACCATGTTAGAGGTAATGAAGCAGATTTTACTACCATGCCAAGGTAGAACATTCCAGTCCCTGTCAGGAAGGTTATATAGGCACTCCATGCATTGACAAGACATCCTGGATCTCAAAGCCACAGCAATATTAGAATTAATATACCAATTATTTAAAAAGGAAACAATAAAATGTGATTGTTAAATAACACAATATAAAAACTCCTACAGTTATTTGCCATGGTAATTTTTGTGTTAACACACACTTTAAAAAATATGTAAAATACCTGTTCCCTCTCTCCAGGTTTTGCAGAAGAGAAATGCTGTCTTTTATTTGGAGCTCACGCAGGCCTCGCATTCCTTGGCAAACTCTTCACTGCGTCAGCTGAGCGTCTTATCAGTAACCCATCTTCCACCCTACTATGCAGCAGCTCAGATTGCACCTCTCGCGGCATACCATGTTAGACGTGAGCCCTCGCATTGGGTTTCCATTGAAGCCATGGAAATTGCCCGGGTCTCGATTGAAACCTCGATTGAAACCAACGTCCCACTATAGCTAATGCGTTACTCAGGCATCCTTTTCAGATTTGGGAATTGGCAAGGTGCCTGGGAGGTCTGGAATGTAAACATTCCCCACTATCCACTATAATTGGCAACCCTTTGCTCCCACCAGGTCTGGAACACACGCAGAGGTTTCAATGGTGGATAGTGCATGGCCTCCATAGAATTTTACATTTTCTAGACCTATTGGGTAACCTCAACAGAAGTGCGTTACATGAAAATTATCAAATTCCAGTTTCAGAGTCTTTTCAGTTATTGCAAATTACCCATTTTATACATACTTGTCTGAAAATGTTCCCTTCTGTGGGTACCCTCTCGGCCTTTGGGCGCCTGTGTGCCCACGATCCTCAGGCTAAAGGGGTGGTTTCGACACTATATGATACCATGATGCACAACCGCACTTCTGCACAACTGCCCTCTGTCAGTCGCTGGGAGGGAGATTTGATGGTGTCTTTGGAACAGGTGGAAGGGGAACAAGAGTGGGATACTGCACCCGCAGCACTACAAGCTGTTGATGCGTTGGTACATGGTTCCAGTGCGACTGGCTAAGATAAAGCGGGATCAAAGCAATTGTTGCTTTTGTGGTTGTAACTTACCTGGCACTCTTTATCATATCTGGTGGGAATGCCCTAGGGTTACGTAGGTACTGGATACATGTATACCAAATACCGGTAGCATATACATTAGTGGGTAGGACTTTCCCCAAAGGCTCTGCTTAACCTGAAACCTGAGATGTGCACCTCCGTACAATTCTGTCTGTAAAGACATCTGTTTACGGTAGCAAAGATGGTAATAGCGAAAGCATGGTGGTCAGCCACTCCCACTCTAACCCAAGTCAAGTAAAAGATGGTTCCTGGTCAATGAAAAAATGAGAGCTATACTTACCAACTCCACGTCTCATTTCAGCAAAGTATGGGTGCCTTGGATTGAATATTATATGCCAGTGGGATGGGATCCCACTGTGAAGTTTTGTTCAAAATGAAGATGCTAAATATGCGGGTATATGCTCATCATTATGTGGGATGACTTGTTTACCCAACCACCCTCCTCCCCCACCCTATTCTTCTATGGGTTCTTCATTATTTTCTTTCTCTCTTCCTATTCTTTTTACCCTTTCCTTTTCTTCCTTTATAAATCAAGCTTGGTAACATTCCTTTGTGCACTCAGGAATATTAGAAATGGCCAATCCTTTGGATAAAATTGGAGAGACTTGATCTTTCTAAATAAATTACTCGGGGTAAACTAATGTTTTCTGGTCATGGAGAAAACTTATCTTTAATGAAGAAGTAATGTAACTCCACAATGGACAATTATGGACGATCCTGATAAAGGGTAGTCGTTTGCTCTACTTGTTTTTTCTTTAATTTTCCCCACCACGACTGGATGCGTGATTTGTTACGATATTTGCATATTATTGAAATTCGTCCTTGATTTTAAATGTTGTTACTATTTTCATTAGAATGCCAAGTTGGAATGCAAGAAGTGTTTTTGTACACTTTGTTTGTAAAATCTTAATGAAAATTTATTAAAAAAAATGTAAAAATAGCAAAAAGAAAAGCCAATTCTTGTGTTTTCTTTTAGGCCAGTAATTAACTTAGTTTACTTGTCAATTTACCCTACTTCACACAAACATAGACCAAAGAAATTAGCTTGTTGCTCCAATTTTTTTTACAATCATAAAAATATATATCTTCCTTAATTGGCTAATTAATGTATATTGATGGTGTGAACATGTTTGTGGAAAGGGTTTTTAGAGTAAGTAAAACTGTGAAAGCTGTGACCAAATTAAAAAGCGGACAAAGCAAAACACAGGTCATCAAAGGTGCTTGTGGTATCCCTGCAACAGATCTTACTCAAATGTCCATTTTCTATACCATTTTGGTAGGACCAGAGATTTGTTTCCCTTTTGTCAGAGCCTCCTCTGACAAAAAAAAAATTTACTTTTTGCTTTTATATGACCAAGAGTGCATGGATGTATTTATACACCTTCCAGCCAGTAAAAGTCTGGACATAAATCTCTCACAATGTGGTCTAGTCATCTGGAATACAAGTCACACATGCAGGGAGGAATATTGATGTGAGAAGCAGACTAAATGAGGACTAAGAATGTATCGGGCAATAAATACCATTATTAGGCAGTTTCAAACTAAAAAGTGTTTAACTCAACAAGGTTTAACTCTTTATTGTCAGGTGCTGCATTTAACCCATTGTTCAGTTGAGAAAAAGGGACTATGCCCAGAGTCCCGCTTTACCTTTTTTAATAGGCTGTTGAACACAGATTCCAAATATACTGTAACTTGATTTAGAAATAGTATGGCTCTGTCTCAAATTTTTCTTTGCTGGCTTATGAGTTTTTCCTGCATAATGGCAAAACAGGATAAGTGGGATGCTGAGTCAGGAAGGGAGTGTGTGCTGTCAAAGAAGCATTTAAAAAGGACACCCAGCAGGAAAGTGGGTAATTAGAGAAGGAGGAGTAGTAAAAGGTGTGGTTTTTTAGATCAAAGTTAACCAGTGATACATTAGCATGTAACAGTTTGTTTGTTTTATTGATTGTTTGACAAATATTATATAAAGGAGTGCATAACACAACTGTAAACAAATAGGGCTGTTTAAACTAAAAAGCAACATAAAATAAATTATATAAGGGTGGTGCATGCAAAATAAAATCCTGCTGATTTTCTCTTCACTACATTTTTGTCTGCAGGAAAATGTGAACACTGAACAACTAGGCTTGTACAGATCATGTGGAAAAGTTTTGAAACTGGAATATTTTTGTTAGGAGGATTGTTTAACAGAATAGTACCTCATTAAATATTGTATATATGTTGTTCTTGCGGCTGGCGATTACATACGATTTCTGTCTACTTTGCCTGCAGCTATCCTATTCAGTGAATGCTCTTTAGTATCACCTCAAATGGCACCAGAACATCCAGACCTGGAAATTCCATCCTCAGAACACAGTACGTCTTCATCTGACAGCGATTCAGGGTGTGCATTGGAGGACTATTCTGATATTAAGGTAAGCATAAGCTAAGGTAAGCAACCACTCTTATTTGTGTTTAATTTAGCTGCAAAAGCAGAAGTTGAAACTTTAATTCTGTCTTTGTTTTTATTGAGTCACACTGAAGGTAAGTTTAAATTTAGACCCCTTATACAAGAACAATTCCCTTTACCATGTCAGGGCTTCACTAGCAGTAAATTGGTAAATATAGAGCTAAAGACAAAGGTAACAGTATGTGTTAGTATTCAGCAGTTCAGTGGGACAAGATATATATGACTATATAAAGGGTTCCCACTCCTCCCCAGTTTTAGTGCAATTTTAAAATGATACAATAATCTGCCTTGAAATAAACATATATTCTATATTATAATACATATATGATATAATTAACCTATTGGAAAAAATATGGAGTACTGAAAACTAACAGGAGTAGAGTAATCACAATACACATCACAATACGCAATGTACAACAGGTGGTGACAGTGTTGGGAGACAACCACACTGGAATTACATGTTTAAAAATACTGTTTAAAAATTAGTGCCACCAGGAAAAAACGGGGAAGGGGGGAAACATGGATTTTTTAAGGATTAAATAAAGCAAAATAAAAAAACAAACATGACATCCTTAAATATAGTATTCCAAAAAAGTCACTACAAACGTGGTTCAACAATCCAAAAAGAATCGGTATGCAAAGGTGCTAGGAAACAAGTAGGTAAGAAAAAAAGACAAGAGGGTGGGGGGGGGGAGCTCGGGCAGTATAGAGATGGTGTGGGGAAGGTTGGTAAAATGGGAGGGTTGCTCCTATAGGGTTTCAGTATCGTCTAAGCCAACCAAAGCCTAGTATACAAGAGAGATACGTAAAAAGTGGGCTAGATAGGACATAAAAAGTGCGAGCAAAAAGATCCTGGTATTCATTGGATGTTGCGAACTGCGACCAATAATAGCATGTATTGGCCACCTTCCTGCCAGTGCCTTGAATAGAGGATGTGAGATCCTCCATACGGTGACTCCACAGAGCCATGAACAAATTGTAGGTGGATTAGGGTTCTGCCAGCAGGTGGTTATACAGGAAATAGCAGCCATGATAAGGTGTCTGATAACTGAACTTTTTATGCCTTTTGCGAAAAATGAGTTGTGTTGTAAAAGGAAAAAAGCCGGGTCATCGGGAATATTCTGGTCCGACATTTGCCAAACTATGGAGCGAACAGTAACCCAAAAATTCCTCAGTAGGGGGAAATTCCAAAATATTTGTAGAAGTGAGCCTTTCTCTGTCTGACACCTTCAGAAGCGGTCTGATACAGCTGGAAAAATGTGATGTAGCTTCTCTGGGGTATGGTACCACCGTGAAACCACCTTGAAACAAATTTCTTGGTATCTGCTAGCAATGGATGCTTTATGGGTCCAAAATAGGATACGTTCCTTTTGTTCCATATAGAGCGATAGTCCCAATTCAGTCTCCTATGACCTAAACACAAACTCGGGGGTGGAGTTTGAAAAAATGTATAATCAATAGATAGAGCATGCCTGATACCACCCTCCACTATGCATAATTGTTCAAAGGATGTAAGGGGTCTGCAGTAAGATGGGGAGGAGAGTAGACAGAAAGTGGGGGATCTGCAACGTCTTCCAGAAATCAAGTTGAAACTCATTCGAACCCTCTCCTAACTCTTCTGGACTGGCCCATCTGCTCGATCTGACAAAGTGTAGTGCTCTGCAAATACCATAAAAACGCTATTCCTTGAACCTCCCGTCCTCCAACCCAGGGGGAAAGACAGGTTGCCCAAAACCGGAAAAAGAGGCGCTGGAGAAGGCGAGAGGTGTAAATGGTGAAAGTTCCGTACAGTCAATTCCCAAGTGTATCCCTACGTGGGATGAGATTTAATTCCTTGGAGAGCCGATACTGCCAGCCATGGTAGGAGGCTTAAGGGTGTTGTGCAAAAAGTTTGTTTGAGTAGGATCCATTGTTTAGAACCCATATTTCGACACCAATCCAGTACGCGTGTCAGGTGGGCCGATAGATAGTAATTAAAAATGTTAGGGATTCCCAGACCCCCTTCTAATTTGGGTCTCATAAGCAGAGATCTGCAAAGTCTCGGAGCTTTATTTCGCCCTATAAAGTTTAGAAATGAGAGTTCTAAAGAAGGACTAAGGAACTTTAATGGACAGTGTTTGAAAGAGGTATAAAAATCGAGGGAGAATGTTCATTTTGATAACATTAATGCGTCCTAGCCAGGAGAAAGTCAGTTTCTGTTCATATATTTCAGAGAGCGTTTTGGGAATTTTCGTGCCTAAATATGTAGTTGCATGGGGTTCCCAGCAAAAACTGAATGATTGTTGAAGGTGGGAGCGGACTGCGTTTGAGAGCGTTATATCTAAGGCTGCTGATTTGGAGTAATTAGATTTGAAATTTGACATGGAGTTAAATTCAGTCAGGATTGTCATGATATTAAGCAAGGAGATGATGGGGTTGGTTATAGCAAACAGTAAGTCATCGGCGTAACCTGCCACTTTCTGGACTGAACACCCCATGTCTAAGCCCGCGAAAGCAGAGGAGGCGCAGATTGTACGAAGAAGTAGCTCCAGGGACAAAATAAAAATTAAGGGGGACAAGGGACAGCCCTGTCTCGTGCCATTAGGGATGGACAGTGGGTCCAAAATCAGTCCATTCACTCTAACTTTGGCCGTGGGTTCAGAGTAAATAGCCCTTTGCCATGAGGAGGAGGGTACTATACATGTAAAGCCAATCTACCCGATCAAAGGCCTTTTCAGCATCTGTGGACAATAACATGAGCGGAATATGTTTGGATGTAGCATGATATATCCAATTCAGTACACTGGTCGTGTTGTCTCTGGCCTCCCTCCCAGGCATGAAACCAACTTGATCGAAATGAATAAGAATATGTATGAACTTAATCAGTCTGGAAGCAAAAATTTTTGTAAAAAGTTTGAGGTCCTGATTAAGGAGGGAGATGGGGTAATAACTCGCATATGAAGAGGGATCTTTACCCTGTTTGTGTATGATGGTGATGGTGGCCCATAAGGAGTAAAGAGAGAACCGACCCCCTTCAGTAATATGGTGTATGCTGCAAGAAAATGAGACGCTAAAGGAATATAATAAAGGCAGGCCATCTGGCCTGGGAATTTTACCGGTGGGAGTGTCTCCTATGGCTGCGCTAAGTTCCTCCGCTGAAATAGGCACTTCTAGCATCTCCCTCATGGACGCAGAAAGATAGGGCATTTTGCATTCTAAGAGATATGTCCCCTATCTCCCTCTGGCGTTCCCTTTTGAGTCTAGTCCCATGTTTAATGAATATACCACGTATCACTGCTTTATGAGCCTCCCAGAGTAGTAGTATTGGTAGTATTGTTCTGTATTGGTAGTATTGGTCTGGAAATAATGGGATAGCTCAGTATTACCATCTGCTAAGACTGCTGCGTCTTGGAGGAGGGATTCGTTTAGGCTCCAATTCCAGGATTTAGGGAAGTGATCAGATAACTCTATAGAAATGGATACTGGAGCATGGTCTGATAAAGTTATCAAGCCAATAAAATAATACTGTAAACTGTGTAAGCCAAAAATGGTCAATCCTCGAATATAAGCTATGGGGGGGAACAAAAGAATGTGTAATCTCTATCCTGGGGATGTAGAAATCGCCATATATCAAGGAGCCTATGTTGAGATAGGGCTTTCAAAATTTGACTATTGTTACGAGGCGTTTGAGTGGTTGTGACCACTGTGGGAGGTGTCCAGAGTCCAGTCTGGTGTGAAATTAATGTCCCCTCCTAAAATCAAGATGCCCTCTTTAAACTTTAAAAGCTTCCCGAGGGTCTTGTTTAGAAATCAGGCCTGACTGGTGTTAGGAAGATAAATGGATGCCAATGTAACTTTAGAGCCTTCTAAATTCCCTTTAACAAACAGGAACCTACCTTCCTGACAGCTCAGTTGGTCTTTAAAATGCATTAGATGAATCAGTGCAGCTATGATATACTTTAGGGTACCTCTTGTTACTTAACCTCGAATTCCTATCGTTGCGAAAATGGGTTTCCTGTATGAAGGCTATTTGTGTTTTTAATCTGTATAGTTCAGCCAGTATTGTGCGCTTTTTAGGAGTATTCAACCCTTTAAGGTTATATGTAACTACTTTGACTGGGCCCATTGTGGGGGATATTTAAAAGTTTTCAAGGCACACTAATGGTTTAGTTACTCCCAGGAGCAGGGGGTAAGGGCTTAGGGGAAGGTGAAATGGGGGAGGAACAAGGGAATAAAGACAGGGATTTAGAAAAATATATAATCAATCAATATAAAGTAAACAATAACAGTAAGCGCAGGTCAACTGCGCAAATTCCCTTGAAAGAGGTAGCTCAGGTGGTCGGGGCGAGACTCCCACCACCCGGCCGTGCCTAATATTATGTGCAAATGTAAACATTAGGTGAAAAGGCAAATGCTGGCTTTACAGGGGAAAGTACAAACCTAAATCAGCTTCTTTGCAACAAATCATTTTCCTAAACTAAAATCATTGCAAACAAATTTAAAATTTTCAAGGCAGCGTCAAATATAGAGACTAATACAAAAATACCTAACTGGGTCACAGACCCAGACCTTCTGTAGAAGGTCACGGTGGAGCTTGTGAAGAACATTGCATCTGGTCTCTGTTAAACTTCTTCTGTACTTCTTCTGTGCTGCCATTCAGTGTTCGCTGGAGGAATCAAAGGCGTGGGAAGTGTAGGCCAATCTGGAAGGTTAACTTGGGGCAATTCAAATTTTGCTGGTGGTGGTGGTGGACTTGCTGCTTTTGTGTGCGTATAGTTGAAACAGGAAGCCCCATCTGTACTTGATATTGTTGTCTTTCAGCATATGTAACAGTGGCTTTAATGCCCAGCAGAGCGCTAAGGTGTTGCGAGAGAGGTCAGTCAAGAACATTATAGGTATTTAAAGGTAAATTCTTCCTGTGATATGGCCTCCTGCATGATAAGTTCTTTGAGGTAGTAGGAGTGAACTCGATAAATCGCTTCTCTGGGTCTGTCTGGGTCCTGGCTTTTTGGGCCGAGAGTGCAGTGAATACGATCAATTTCCATGACATTGTCCCTTGGCTTTTGAAGAAGCTCATTGAACAGAGAGGTTGCAGCTGCATGGAGGTCTTTTGGTTCAACCGATTCTGGAAGCCTTCTAATCCGTATGTTATGGCGGCTCCAGTTCTCCAGGTCATCCTGTTGGTATAGGAGTTGTTGAAGCAATACAGAATGCTCGTTAAAAGTGTGAGTGTGGTTTTGTATGTGGGTACGAAGATCTTCAGTTGTTCTTTCCACCTCCTCTATTCTAGGGCCAAGATTGGATTTAAGTGTGGCTAGTTCAGAGCAGAAGGAGTTTTGGATGCGTATAAGGTACGATTCAAAGTCTGCTTTGGTAGGTAGAGATCTTAAGTACGCGTCCCTGTCCCATACATCTGAGAAGTCCATGGAGGGCTTGGAGGACATGAAGGTTCCCTGTCTTCACCCAGCAGGGGGAGGAAAGTTAGAAGATGAGTCTTCTTGTGTAAAGTCAGGTGGTTCTAAACCAGACATGGCGCTTCGGGCGGTGTTAAACCTGGTGTTAGGGCCACTCCCACTAGGGCCAGAGGTTTTGGAGAGCGAAAAAGTTCCCTATCTCCCATTTATGGGAGGATTGGTCATTGGGATTTCCTTTGCCCATGGCAGATAGGTCCGGTTCCCGGAGTTTTGATGGAAGATATTGAGGGAGGGGGTTGGAAAAACTTAAATCGCTCCGTTTTTATATTTGCTTATTTACCCATATGAAAAGCCCAGCAGTGGTGGAGCCTCACTTCCCGCGGAATCGACTGCACATACTGATGTCTGCTAGAGTCTTACAGAAATACGGTAGGGCACACTTGTGATGTCCACTATGTGGATTTAGAGCATAACTCTCAGGGTATGGTCCTCTATCAGAACACAAGTAGTATGCAAAAAATGCAGAAATATTGTGTAATATTATCCAGAATATCAATATTAGGAATAGGTATGAAGCAGTAAAACTCACAGGTGGTTGGTAAGCATTAAAGAGAGGTCCAGGTAAGTACAGTTGAAGATTTAAATCCTCGTTTCAGGTATGTAGTATTGCCTACTAAAGTAAGGCCAGTGATAAGGGAAGCATAGCATAAAACAGACACTGTCTTTGTTCAAATATCCATGGACCCAACTGTAAATCGTACAAAATTAGTAAAGTAAGAGTTCTCTCCCTTCTGTTTACATTATCATTGCTGCTAGGTACAAATGTTAAGTAGATTAGTCAGGGTTTATAGAAGAACAGATTTGAGGAGGCAGAAGGAATAAATCAAAGGTCAGTCACTTGATCCTGCCACAAAAGCAATATGATCAGGCTGGGTAAAAACACTTATTCAATAGTTTACACCTAAGTTTTGAGACAGTAATTATGTATGAGCTGGTTGCGAAGTTTAAAACAGGTGTTTCCAAAGGTAGACTTTTATTCTTTGCAGGTATGAAAATTAAGTTGTAAAGTTGCTAAAGATTCTTTACTGTGGTACCAGGAGATTCCCTTCAAATCCTGAGGAGTTGCACAAATGAGGTAAGCAATTAAGAAATACGATTCCAGCTGGTATTTATAGTAGTAGTAGTATATATACTGTAAGGCTTAGAAAGATTTAATTGCAGCAACTAAGGACTAAAATTCAGGGTATCAGGCACTCATGAAATGTATTAAAAGATTTGTACAGGAAAGAAGTTCCCTCAAGGCACTGATACATTGATCAGAAAATGCAGGAGAACTTTTCAATGAGATATATATTGTAAAATAAGTTTGAATCGCCTTCCATTGGTGATGATCCTGATGATGAGTAAAAGTGCTCCCTAGGGTGGTTTTAATATGAAAGTCTCTGCAAAAATTCCTCAATTTGACTATCTATGGGATTCTTTTCTTATAGAAAAAGCATAATAGGTTTTTCCCAGGTCTGATGTTAATGGCTTATGAGGATGGCTTAGGATCGAGAAGCCATGTGGCAGCTGTTAAAAATGGCGTCTGGCTAGGAAAGCTATTGCTGGCCAACAGAAAACAGTCCCAAAGAATTTTCCACAGATCCTAGGATGATATATCAGGTGAATGTGCTCTATTTTTTATGATAAGGAGCACTCAGGGCTAAATGGATCCTGATAGCAGGGGTACATGTCCTCCTCAATGGTATGGGCGCCTCATGTAAAATATGGCTGCTAATCCTCTTGTGGAGCTTCAATCCTGGGAGAGCGCTCTTGGCTCGGGTTTCTCCTACCTCTCACTGAGCAGCCGGCGGCAGCACCGCGCATTTCCCCACAGTCTCCGGTGAAAGATGTATCAAAGCCTGCAGATCTCTTAGAAAAGCTGGCGCAGTGCGGAGCAGATGAAACCCGCGACTGTAGCTGGTGACTCTTCCCCCGGAAGTCCCTTTTTATTGGTTTTTAAACATGTAACAAATATCTATTTAATCACCGTATGTCTATAGGGTTTTATAACTGGGATATGTTTATTTCCCTAGTTGTTGAACTTGATGAACTTATATATTTTTTCAACCTAACTGACTATGTATAAAGTGTTTTAAAATTCAGCAGTGCTTAATAGTTTTATATACTTTTATTTTAATGATTAATTAATTTTAATTGTTTAACAAAGAGGGACTTTTAAGGTACCACAGAGAACAACACAAGTTTTTATTTTTTTTTTATGTTTAAAACTTGATACGTTAATTTATTTCAACATTTAAAAAAACAACATGTAAAAAATAGCACAAAGCATATACAATATGGAGCAAGTTATACATATTTACACCTCTCTTAACATAACTTAATTTTATTATACCTAAATAAACTAAATGCATGCAAATAAAGAACAAAGTTCCATGCTAATGATAAATTGGCTTTGACATTAAGGTGTTGAGGTGCCATGCGATTATGATCGTTATACTGATATGATTGGTTATATATATTCTGAAAAGTACTCCATATATAATATGTACTAACTATATATAAATATATATATATATATATATATATATATATATATATATTATTCTGACATTCAGCTTGCTATGCTCTTCTAATCACCATTATTCTTGCATTTCAAGGCCCATCCCAGTGCTGTGCAGTTTACTTTACCAAACAGTGATGGGCAAGAAATAAACCTCATCCGAACTCTACTCCACTTGCTTCCTCCACAAGACTGTGATGTAAGTGATGTAAGAATCTGCTGCTGCTTTATTTGTATTTGAAATTGGTACAGCTTCACCACTCTTTGCTTGTGATAGAGGAGTAACATTTTCTGAATAAGCAGCCTACGTAAATATGATTTTTTAATATGTACTTTGTGTAGCTTTTTTACAGGTAGAATTTACATTGTGAGGACATTTGAATATATGAATAAATGATTCTATTGGCTGTTATTTAGTAAAACCAAGGTATAGTATAGGCAGTATTTTTCTAACACTATGTTACTTATTAAACACAATATCAGAGTTTCATCTGCTTTAAACTAAGATTTCTTAGAACAAGGATGCCACACAAATGACATTTAAAACATACCAGAATGGTAAAGTTGGTCTTGATGCATTTAGTTCAACATTCTAACAGAGCTGATCCTATTAAAAAGCATCTTAAGAGACTTAAAAAGACATCTTAAGAGAAATGCAATCTTGATTACACTGGTCAACAAACATTTTCTTGCCAAACAGATTAGTTTTTGAAATAATGACCTCAATAACAACCTCATAGAAAACTAATAAAGCATGAAAATTAAGCAAGATTAAACTAGATATGCCTATGTATACAAAATTCAATTTTTGAAATACTTAATTTCAATATATTCTATATTCGGTATATTTACAGAACTAATCATAAAGAAGTCATTGAAAAACGTTGTTTGTTTGTTTGATTTCCTTTTATGCTGATGATCAGGACAATCATGTTGAAGGCTCCATCAGTAGTCTGCCATCATGTGTCTATCTCATCTGCCCTGATACTTTTATTCTATCACCTTTATATCTTGATGGAACCTCTCCCCCTGTTCCTCACTGAAATCGCCAAGGTTTTTTTGAAATTTTTGCAAATGGATATGTATATGTAGAGATAGTGTACCTTTATGCTCATAGAAGCACGAAAATGTTAAGAGCAAGTTTTGTACCAGTTCTTCATAATTTTGTGCTTTATGGTTACCCAAGAATTTCCTGACAACAATGACATAGCTGTGCCAGGCAGAAGTTTCAGTATTAGTCATGTAACTTGTGAAATTTGAATCATTTATCAGTTTCCGAATCTGGGGTCCATCAAAGATTCCTGCTTTTAATTTTTCAGTACTCAATCCAGGGAAGAATCTACAAGTGTATTTGAAGCAATCATCGTCCTTGTTCAGAGCTCTAACAAATTGCTTCATTAATCCCAACTTTATGTGTAGTGGAGGGAGAATGATTTTTTGGCTCTGTAATGATGTTCGCTGCTCCTTTTTTCATGTTTTCCCTTGGAGGCCATGTCACTTTTTACCAGTAATCCTGCTTTGCTCCACTATCCCACAAGCAGATGAAACATGGGTACTTTGTGTATCCACTTTGCTGTCCAAGTAGGAAGTTCACTATTTTTAAATCATTATATATGGATCATTGGTGTTCATGATAGCAAAGATTTTGTAAGACCATTTTGATATTTTCTTATTCTTCTTTAAGTTTTGTTGAGTGACCAATTGGAATTGGTGCATAGCAGTTGCCATTATGCAGTAAAACAGATTTCAAACTTCGAGTGGAACTGTCTATGAAAAGCCACCAGTCTTCTGCTCGGTATTCTGGTTCCCCCATGTGGGCTAGTAGTCCAGGGATGTTACAACAGTACACAAAGTCTCCATCTTCACTGAAATATGGTAGGAGTGTCACCTCTCTTCTCCTATAAACCGTTATGTTAACCTCCGGTCTCAGACAGTTCTTTTCTTTTAGCCTGGATGCTAAAAGTTGAGATGCTTGTTTTGACAGACTTAGGTCACGTATTAAATCATTGAGCTCTTCTTGGGAGAACTGCTGGTTTGATGAAACACTTCCTTCATATTCACTTCCACGGCTAACTCCTGCATTACACTCCAAACCCTGTATATCCTCCATGTCGGTTACAGGATTATCAGGGAGTGTACTGAACACTGGTATGGAAACATCAGCACCATGCCGCACAGGTCGTCTTGCTGATTCCAAATCGGGGTACTCTCTCTTGTTTTTCTTGTAACGATTGAAACCTTTTCATTCACAGCACAAAAATCACAATCATTATGATGATTTTGGGCTCTTGCCTTACCATAGGTAGACTTTTCAGTTTTCCATTTTTCCACTGACATAGACACTCTACACAAGTTTTGCAAACCATATAGGGAGCCCAATACTTACCTTGGTCCCCCAGTTTAATTCTAAAATTTTCAAGATATGCTTGTTTCACAAATCCTGTAATGTTTCTTCTCTTCTGTTTTTGCTGAGAATATTCACCACAAATGTAACAAAATACATTAGAGTCATTTAAAATTGCTAAACATTAGTGTAAATAAAGATTGATATTATTATGCTGTGTTAACATTTGTTGTTGGTAAAATCGTCTATTCTGATTCCTGTATCAAACTTCAACTCATTCAATGTCATTTCTGGATTCAGCAGGCCTGAAATACACTAAATATATAAAAAAAAAATCCTTGGCAAGTGAAAAATGTTTTTTTGTTTAGCAGTATTATAGTTAGTTATATGATCTTTTTTTAAATAAATTAAGTGTATTTTTAATTTTTTTTCATAACTCCCCTTTATTCCCTTTGTTGTTTATTTAAATATATTCACTTTTCCCTACCTCTTTTTCCCTAGGAAAAGTTCTGTACAGGCTTGGGGGACCTAGAGAAGAAAGAGCTAAGAAAGCTCAGTACCTACCGGAGACTTCATTCTATGAGACATGGAATTACTGTGCCTGTCACTTCTGACACTCCTGATAGTTGCTGTTCGAGGGTAGGTAATGAAAGAGTAGCCATACTGTACAAAGGTCATATAATAATGCCGATCAGTGTACAGATATATATTTTAGACAACAGAAAAAAACAGGGTTACAATTTATACTCATTTATCGTTATTGCCAATCTGTTACTTTTCATTCTTATACCTGCATGGAATTTCTGTGATTGTTATGGTTATCCCCTGTGGGCTCTATTTCCTTGAGTTTTCAAAGATTAGTTAAAATGTGTCTCTAACAAATTGTGTTACCTACAGGTTAGCATACACAATGCAGTCACTGTAGGCCTTTTTTTTGTTTTCTGCGTTTCGTGATTCATGAAATTCCATGACTAACACAGCTGCTGTTGAGGTTACTCCCACTGTTGTGCAATGTAACAGTATAAAGAAAGCACAGAAATAATATTATTAATAATGTGCTGGGGAGGTAGTTTCCAAGGTCACCACTACAGAATATGACCCTAGATTATTATCATTTTACAGATAATAATCCACTAACTGTGACTAATTCAACCATTAAAAAGATCCTACATGTTAGTTTCAGTGCATTCAAGCCCCTATGTAGCATTTATGATTATAAAAAACTGTGCTGGGAGTTTCTTACATAAACACATTATTTTATTACATAAACACATTGTTTATTTATAGATTATGGAATGCCAGTGCATTTGAACTATAGGTTCCAATTAAAAGTACTTAAGGAAATGTGCCCAGACCTGTAACATCTTTGATTAAAATCAAAGGGCCTAATTTTAATAAAGCTCTTCAAGACTGGAGACTATCATGATAGAACATGGGTTTAGCAAACCTGGAATGGAATTCTGAAAAATCATTTCCTATTTGTTTTTAAATGTGCCCAGTCCTGGACCAGATCCATTTTAGGTTTGCTGGGTCATACAGGCTCTTCCATGTAAGTCTATTGTCTCCAGTCTTAGAGAGTTTTTATAAATTAGGTCCATTTATGTGTAAAAATATGTATAAATGTCATTCAGATTTGCACAGATCATACTGGATACTGAGCTACAGGAAAGCTAAAGAACTGTCAATTGACCTGGGAGAAAAAGATGGTTAGCTTGAAGAGGTCAGGAAAAGGATAATAAAATATACAGAGTTCCGAAAATGTCTGTTACTAGTCCCTTCCAAATAATGAATATGACTGATGCTATTTGTTTGTACGCCAAACTATAGTTTTTCCTTAATGTACAGATATAGTTAGTGTTAGGTACTCTATTAGTAGGTGGCTACAAAATGATTTGAGGCAAACAGTTGGATTGTTATGGATAATAATGATATTTTCTGTTTTTTTTTTCTCTAGTGTGGTGGAAAAATTTTAGTTGGCGACACTGCTGTGCATACAGAGAGGATTCAGGATGAAGGCTTTCAATGGCACCTTGGATGTTTTGTCTGTGAGACATGCCACTTGCCATTGTCACAGTTTATCTACTTCCTGCAGGACAGCAGAATTTACTGTGGACGTCATCATGCAGAACTTACAAGATCACGGTGTGCAGCCTGCGACCAGGTACTATAAAATGTGGAATCTCCCCCTAATTTATTTAGTTTTAACCTAAATGTTACAGGTAAACAAGGGCCCATTATGGTCAACTAGGGGTTACTGAGGTGTTAAAAAAGGAACAATATAAAAGTGCAGCCTTGCTGTCAAAATGAGAGCCATGTCTCGATAGGACATGTTGTAAAATTTTAAAAAATAATGTATGTTCAATTTGTCTAGTTGCCATTTCAAAACCAATGCTTTTATTCTATTTATGTTTCACCATTGTTGTCATTTAATTAAAAAACAAAAAAATAGTGTCTAAAGTCTAAAACCGCTTTTCTGCTTGCTACTGTGCACCTGGGAGCAGCAAACTGCACTGCAGGTAAACCCATTTGGTTGTGGTTCTACCTCTAGAGACAGAAAACCAACTGTGTGCTCATAAGTGACTTGTCATTTTCTGGAACCACACCACAATTGACTGCAGTCACAGCCACATGCACACTATAGTTCTCAACTGCGGGGACCACGGTAGAGCCTGCAGCAGAATGCTGTAGACTACCTCCCTAAGCTGACTAAAAATCCCACATTCTCATCATCAACCAGAGAGGCAAAAACTAACAGAAGACTAGGTAGTTTTTCCATTGCAACATACAAAACATATAGTTACATAACAGGTTAGGTTAAAAAAGAAGGTCCATCAATTTCAACCACTAGGGAAATAAACATATCCCAGATATAAAACCCCAGACATAATTGGTCCAGAGGAAGGCAAAAAACCCTGGTTCAATTTGCTTCAATGGGAAAAAAATTCCTTTATAATTTTGTGAGGCAATCAGTTGTTCCTGGATCACTGGATCACCAGTCTCCATTATCTTTACTTTAATACCCTAATACCCAGTTATATTCTGTGCTTTGAGAAAAGCATCCAGCTTTTTCTATAGTAGTTTCTGAAACTACTTCCTGAGGAAGCTGATTCCACATTTTCACAGACCTTACAGAGAAGAATCCCGTCCCTATCCGGAGCTTAAAATTCTTTTCCTCCAGACGCAAAGAGTGCCCTCTTGTTCTTTGTAGTTTAGTTGCCCTTCTCTGAACTCTCCCCAATTCCACAATGTCCTTTTTGTGAACTGGTGCCCAAAACTGGACTGCATATTCCAGATGTGGTCTGACCAATGCTTTGTACAGGGGCAGGATTATGTCTCAATCTAGTCAGTCTATTTCTCTTTTAATACAAGAAAGTATTTTACTAGCTTTAGATATTGCAGTTTAGCATTGCATGCTGTTATTAGGTCTATGACCTACTAGAACCCGCAGATCCTTTTCCACTTCTGACTCCCCCAAATGTATTCCCCCTAAAAAGTATGAAGCATGCATGTTGTTAGCCCCCAAATGCATAACTTTACATTTATCTGTATTAAATGTAATTTGCCACTTGGCTGCCCAATCAAACAGTACATCCAAGTCTGCTTGTAGATTATAGACATCCTGTATGGATTTAATTCTATTACATAATATGGTGTCATCTGCAAACAAAGAAATGGTACTTTTAATCCCAAACTCTATATCATTTATTAACATGTTAAACAGTAAAGGTCCCAACACTGAACACTGGTGTATACCACTAATAACCTTAGACCATTCAGAGTATGAATCATTAGATACAAATCTCTGGATGCGGTGTTTAAATGCGGTGTGTATATCCATTTACAGATTGATGGATTACAAATTGATAGATTACAGATTTTCTAAACCTATTGATCTTAACTTTTCTATGAACCGTCTGTGGGGTACTGTGTCAAACTCTTTAGTGAAGTCCAAGTACACTATATCAACTGCTATTCCACTGTCTACCTGTTTACTTACTTCCTCATAAAAAGTAAGTCAATTTTTTTGACAACGTCGGTCTTTTTCAAAGCCATGCTCACAATATCATCATGGTACCATGGCAGTGACTAAGATTCTCCAAAGTTTGGAAATAATGGGTTTGAAATAACTGAGCTCAGCTCTTTGAAGACACGTGGATATGTGCAGAAGATTTTAGGTAATCTGTATGATGTATTATATTCTATCCATTAAAATCAAAGATTATTCTAAAGGATTTTGTCCATTTCTTCACTCTCTTACTAAGTAATATTACTTTTAGCTGACTTGATATCTGTCACAAAAATGTAAAATTTGCCACAATATCTTAAAGTTGTAAGCATGGCAAACCGCATCAGATTGTTCTGATCTCTAAAAATATGTGTTGTTAAATCATGGTATTTTCATTTAGTTTGGTATTTTGTTACAGTTTTCTGTTTTGTCATATCTGTTACTTATGTAACTCATTTCTGAATGTCTGCGTATGTAGTTAATTCTGACAGAGAGCTTTACAGTAGCTGAAGGTCATTGCTGGCATGTAGAACACTTTTGCTGCTGGGAGTGTGAAGTGGTGCTTGGTGGGGGTCGATATGTAATGGAAGGTGGAAGACCATTCTGCAATGGCTGCTTTCAACGTCTTTATGCTGAGACTTGTGAGGCTTGTGGAGAACCTGTTGGTAAGAGATACATTTATAAAAACCTACAAACTAAAGAAGTGCAATAAGTAATTTTCTAAAAATGAATCCGTAAAGTTAAGTCCTGACTGACCAATTGTTCTGGGTTAAGGTCTTTTATTGCACTGTTATTTGGTCTATTAATTATTTATTATCAGTACCTTAAAATGGATCACCAGGCAAACAAAAAATATGTACTTTTATGTTATGTCACAAATATAATTTGTGACAGTTTATGCAAATATTAATGTGTTGAATTTGAAGTGTACAAGGAGAGATAACACGAAGACTTGAAAGATTATACTATTTAATTTTTAGATAGATAGACAAAACAATGCAATAATGCAATAACAATTAATAAGCTGTAACAAAAGATACTTAACTGCAGAAGAAAGCTGAATTCACCCAAAGATTCTGCTGGAAATCAATAACTTTGCTGATGATCAAAAAACATGTTGCATCCAGTTAGTTCTGGTCAAGACTAGTTATTTAGGTATGGCACTGTGTTTTTAACTACTCAGGAACTAAGACAATGGCCAGTGTTTGACCAGTACTGACCAATGATCAACCCTTAAACCAGTATTTTACCCTATAAGGATATCAGTTAAAGGATATGCTGCATTCCTTTAGGATGACCTCCATATATGGCATACATATATATAGTATATGCTGGTAAAGCATTATTGTTGGTGAGACATAATTGACATTAAATAAACTTGTGCTAACCCAACACTTTATTACAAGATTTTTACTGTATATGGTGATATACACACTTTGTTAGTCAGAAAGCTCACTCAGGTGATGATGCTGATTTCTGAAATCTGTGTATATATCAAATGATTGGCTAAACAAAATGTAAAAATACAGTATAATGTAATTATTAAACTGAATGAAATTGAACAATCTTTTAGTGGAATTTTTGCACTGTAAACTGCCAAGCAGAATTAGGGCTTGTTCACACCAGATGCATTTCCCTGTTCAAGTAAAATACTTGTATATAAGAAAAATAATTTTTATTAATGTCTGTTAACGCTAGTGCAATAGAAAAAAGTTTTAATGGCAACATTTTGTGTACATTCACCTGCAGTTTACCAATCTTAATTAGTTCAAACGGAGTCTTGTATTAACATTTAACATGTATTTGTGTTTGACAACATTTGTGGTTTAGAATGAACATTGCATTTAATTCTTTTTGGCAGAATGTATATGTAATATGTTTATTTTAGCTGTGTAATAATCTGTTTACATGTAGTTTTACAATAAACAAAAACAATGTATTAAATCTTTGTTTGAAATCAAATCACATTTATCTACTTCAGTAACAGAATGTCAGCTGACCAACATATTCATCTTCTTACAGATCCAGATGAAGATCTTGTGACTTTAAAAGGGCAGTACTGGCATTTGCTGCCTTCTTGTTTCTGCTGCTCCTGTTGCAAGGCTCCACTCCCTAGGTCAGCGTTTATAGTTCACGAAGATCATCTTTACTGCTCCCAAAGCTGCTTGACCTATGATTCTCAGGTGTACTGCACTTTCAGATCCCAAAGAAGTTTTGCAAGACCAACAAATAATCAGTGTAGCTCCCCAAGGAACAGATCACAGTTAAACTGCAGAACCTGGAATGACACGGTAATAGATTACAAAGGTAGAAGATTGAACCCCAACTCATCAATAACTCGATTTCAACCAAGGCTCCCAAAACTCTCTAGTGAAACGGACAGTGAGACAAATGGCACCTGGTGCCCAGAATACAGAAATGGTCTGGATGGTAAAGAGGAAACCTCAGGATCTTCATCAGAATCTGAGCCAGAGGGATTTTTCCTAGGAAGGCCTATCCAAAACTATTCACTCAGTAGGGGAACAGATTCACCAGTGCACATCAAAAGCAACTCTGTAAAAAGACGGCAACGGGGAAAGAACTGTAAAGTGTCCTAAAAAAACAAACCTTCTATATCATAAGGGTAGCTAGAGGTATTACCAGATTAATACCTAAATAATTTACGTTTTATATGGGCATTGCTTTAATGATGTTTTACATAATTTGTAAAGTGTTTGTTGTTCCCTTTATAATGTTATATATATTTGTTTGTCTATAAGCTATACTGATACAAATGTCTTTCCCTTAGTTGCAACTGGGTATTTTTTCAAGTTTAGCAGTGGTTTTGTACACCACATCATTGATTTGTCTATCATTTAAAAGACGAGTTATGTAACAGATTTGAAGCTATGTTTAGACTTTCTGTGAGGTTAAAGTCAGCCCTTCCTCACTCCCCTAAACCTCTTGCCTGGGTAAAGTGCTACATGTAGCCTCTTGCCTGGGGTGGCCCATAGAAAATGAACGGAGGTGGCAGTGAGCTGTTCAGTACCACTCACTGCTGCCAGCTGTAAAATTTATGAATGCTTAGCCTTAGTGTATTCTTTACAAATATTTATAACTGAAATTATTGATCACATTTTGGTGCTAGTATATACAAAGATCATAGCAAGGAGTACAAAAAAATCAGAAAACAACAATCACATAAGCTAATTGAATGCATGTGTTTGTCTTTCTACTTGTATATATTCCCGTGTAGGAGCCTGAGTATTTAAAAATTTGTAGTTTTGACTACTTGAAAAAAATAAAAGTTGCAAATGTTCTTGCCAGTAGAAAAATTGTGAAAAAGTTATAATTAACCCTTTAGCAACTTCGAAAGAATTTCACAGAATTAAATTGTTCTTTGATCCATTCACAACACCTGAAAAGTTTTGTTCATCTCACCAGTTGTCAATGAAGGACTCAATCAATAAAGGATGATGTTACTAATATTACACCTTTCTGAGATTTGGTTAGCTCATCCTAATGCTATGCTTTTCTTTTCAGCATGTTCCTTTTATTCAGATAATATGTAGATTCTGCTAGAGACTGGTTATAAGTTATGCTCATACCAAGTCAGATTTAGGTAATTGCACTAACTACATTTGAAAATATGCAGAAAAACTAAAGTCTAACTCCTGCTGCAATAAATTTGCAACATTATTATTACTTCTGGGAACAAACTCCCAGCAAGGGTACCTGAAATGGCAAATAGATTTGGTGTCATTTGCTTGTGTGCCAGCCATGCCTGAATCAGCTCCAGGCTATGTGAGGAATGTTTTTTTGATGTATGATAGATACATTAGTAGTACAGTAGATAAGCATGCAATCTATGAAGATTCTTCATGACAGATGTAACTAACTGTACGCTGGGATTTGTTTTTTTTTTTTTTTTTTTTTTTTTTTTTTTACATGTAGAGCGCTCCTTGTGAACAGTATATGACATAACTATGCACAATAGCTGCATCAGGGCTGTGTTGTAAAACAAGAGAAGAGGGACAGGTGTTAAAATGTAAAAGTTTTTCACATTCAATACTTTGTATTTTATATTAATACTGGCTTAAAGGGATTTGCAAACATTTGCGTTGTTTTTAGTCACATTTCAAAGTTCCATCTTCTTTGTATAAAAAATTCCTTTTCACCCTTTTCTGGATTATGGTCGCTTTAAGAGGCAGTTGAGGGTTTAGAACCCCCTGCTTCAGATAAATAGTCTGGTAACTCCTGTGTGGATTAGCTGGGGTTTGGGAGGGAGTGAAGTGTCAGGAGAAGCTGTTTCATCTGCTGAACTTCTTGAGAAATATTCTCCAGATTCCCCAGACCAGGGAGACCCCAGGAGTTCTTTGAACTGTGGGTATAAGCCCTTAGTTGGTGAGACACCATCTTGTTTTATGCCAAGAAAAGGTGTTTACTTGGTCCGGAGCTACAAGAAGTATTTTCTTTACCTTTTTGATCCCTCCAAACTTTACACAACATCTCCCTCACCTTGGGTGCCTTATTATTGCAGTCTAAGTAATATCTTAAAATACATTTAGACCTAAAATGACAAACAGTTTAGCTAAATGAGGAACTTACGAACTATAAAGATATCTTTTTAGATTTTTCTGGAGTTTATTTTTACTGCCTTGCTACCATTGCTAATACTGGCAATTGTAGGCTGTCAAAATGACAGATGAGGCTTGATATGCAAAACATAGCAGCTCTTAAAATGCATACCTTCCTTTGTGAAATGACAAGGATAGCAAGTTGCAGGATAGGTGGATAGCAAGTTTCAGATTATGGCGAGATTCACAGCATACTTAATGAAAATCAACAAAGAGAGGGTATTTTTTGGGCAAAAAGAAGTAAATACATTTACTTAGAGTGTAAACAATAGTACAAAACAATTGGTGTATTAGTATCATTTACAAAAGCAAGGCCAAAAACTGTCTCTAGACAGTTTTGCATCTGACTGCTACTTGTAGTTTTTAGGGCCTGTTAGGTGCCCATATAGTCAAATACAGTCCTAGTTGTAAAAAATTATTGGCATACAAATGTTTTTATGTTCGCACATCCACAGTGAAGCTGGGTGATCCAGCAAACCTGGAATGGATCTGTTCCAGGACTCAAAACATTTGCTAGCAAATGGCAAATGATTTTTAAAAATGTGTTCCATGTTTTCTGGATCACCCAGCTTCACTTCTGAAAGTGTATTCTCTCCTGCCTTGGAGAGCTTTAAAAAAACTGGAAGTGGTCTGGAGTTACAATAGTGCAATGTTACAGTAAGTTACAGTCATTCGAGAAATCGAATACATGCAGTTTGTAAAAAATATCTGCATTGCAGCTATAAGTAGACATCAAAATAATTATAGTATTATCAGACGGTACAATATCACACGTTTACACATCATAACAGCTGTCAACTCATGTATTCCACGATGAGAAGATAAGTGTATGTGCTGGTGCTCTCCCCTAGTTTTTTTTTGGCAGGCAACAGAGTAGTTGCCTGTGTCAAGTAATAATAAAAAGTAAGTATGTGGGCGTGGCTTGGACAGGGACCTAAATGGGCGTGCTTTAAACGAGCTCCATTCCAGCCTGTATGTACTAGCTTTCCACCGGGCACCGCAACTCATAGCATGACGAAGCAACGCAAGCAGAAGGGTACCGCTGCCTCCGGGAGTAGTCAAGCAGGAAGCAGGTAACCTTAACCTCTCAGATCTCTCTGGGGTCTTTTTTGGCTCCCAAGTCTGCTAGTGTGATTTAGAGAGCTAAGATGGCTCCGGTCCACATGGCGACCCCTCCGACTGCCGGCTCTTCCCTGGCTACTGATCGGCCTCTCACATCGCAGGCCTCCCCGATGCAGGAACCGGCTCTAGATGGATCTCCTGCCTCCCCTTCACCTGGGGATTTTGACCCTCTGCTCACCCTGGGGGATCTGCGGTAAGGGGATTCCCCCAGATCATCCTCTGATGTCTCTGGGCAAGCTGCCAGCCCTGCCTGGACTCTGGAGCCTGCAACTAAAGACTCCTGCTGCACCACCAATGCTACTCAAGATGCTCATTTTGCTTCCCCTTTACCTCCACATGTTCCTGCTGCAGTCGCCCTGGGAAGCGATGGACATGCAGATGTGCCTCGATGTGCCTGTGAGAGTTCCTCACAGAGGGCCCTTTTTGATAGTTCTCAGCCATACTCTTCTACTGGGGCACAAGCAGGGGACCCTGCTACTCTCACCCAAACACAGGCAGGCTGGGGTTTTCTTTGTACACCACCCCCTCTATTGGCCTTGGCATTACCTCACCTTGTCCCCCACGTCCACAAGATGCCGATCCTCTGACCACGTTGCCTATCGACCCTAATTCCTGGCAAGCTTATGTGCATCATCTCCCCACCAAAGATGATTTTCGCCTTCCAATACAGGAGGTTAAAGAAGCCTTCTGGGAAGAAATTCGCACTCTATGCACAGACCTCCAAAACCTGGCAAGCAGAGTGGATACGGTGGATGATGATTTACAGGGTACAAAAACCCAGGTACTGCAAATCCAAGACCAGGCCTCCCCCCAAGCTTCTGCAATTAGAGATCTTAAGCTTCAGCTGGAAAATCTTGAAAACATATCCGGACGCAACAATGTACAAGTACGCGGCCTCCCAGAAGCCACCCAAAAAGCGGACCTTACTTTTGTTATACAGACTGATTTTATCATCTTAGGTCGTCCACACGCTGATACTATATGGTTTGATAGAGTCCATAGGGCCCCCTCTCGAGACCGCAAGATGTTATCTGCAGATTGCAGGATTATCCTTTGAAAAAAGAAATAATGCGGGCAGCCAGAAATATGAGAAACATTGAGTTTGATGGGACATTGAAGATCTGTGCGGATCTTTGAATACCTTGCCCTTCGATCCCAGGTTGGGATCCTCTCCCGGTTCATCAGGCGGTTCCTGAGAAATGGCAGAAAGCCCACAAGCAGAAGCGGGTTTCCTCATCATGGCTCCTCTCTGTAGGCAAGAAATTCCCTACGACCGGGGTCTTCACGCTCCTAGTTGTCTTGAATGCTGCAAGTGGACTCTCATACCCTTTTACTTGATGGGGATACTTGGTTCCATGTGATTCCCAAATGTGTTATTTATTTATTTATTTTGAATCTGTTTTTTGGCTGTATTGATCTTTAGTCATGGTGAATGTTGCTTTGCTTTTTTCCTTGTGTTTTTTTTTTTTTTTTTTATTACTTTACTGACCCTCCCTTTCCCCTTTCTACTCTTCTCCCCTGGAGGATGCTCTGGCTCCGTCATGGCAAATGTATGGTATTCATTATGCAATTTTTTCTTTTACTGTCATACCATGGTTAAATTATTATTACTTAATTTCAAAGGCCTGAATTCTACTACTAAACGCAAATTGGCCTTACAGGAATTTAAACCCCAAAGGACAGACATTGTTTTTTTCTGGAAACACACTTTAATAGCCTGGGCAAGTTAAATTTAGGTAAACAGCAGTACCCAACTGTGTTCTCAGCGCCAGGCCAAAATAAAAAGTCAGCGTGGTAGCCATACTCATTCATGCTCATACCACTTTTACGGTCACTAAGTCCATTTTGGATCCAGGGGGTTATGTTATTTTGCAGGGTTGGTTAGATGCCAAACAGGTTGTATTATGAAAAATTTAGGCACCCAACACGGCACAAGTTAAATGTTTAGAAATGGTACTTGACATAGCATTCTAATTGTCGCACAACCACCTGCTTTGGTTTACTAGATGTGTGGCGTGTTCAGCACCCCATGGACAAACAGTTTACCTTTTTCTCTAATCCTCATCAAACACACTCCACATTGCGGGCTACCACTTTCTCTGATATATCCCCTAATACATGGTCTGATCATGCCCATGGTTCTGGAAATGAAACTAGGTACAATGCCAGTGAGATGCCACTGGAAATGTAATGATTTTTGCTTAAATATCCCCCACTAAATTGGCCCCACAAGCTGTTTTAGATGCTTATTTCTGTGAAAACTCAATCGGTAACGCAAAGCTCTAAGTTATGGGAGGCACATAAGGTATTTTGGGGCCTTTGCATATCCGAATCTGCTAAGCTTAAAAAGGCCCTTCGTACACAACTTGAAACATCCTTGGAACAGCTGGACGGTCTGTTTATGCTAACCCTACGTAGACGTTAGGCATATTCTCAAGGAGTTAGCTGTGGGCAAAGAAGAAAAATCTCGGATGTATCTCCGACAACGTTACTATGACAAGAGTAATAAAGCGGATTCACTTTTAGCCTGCCAAATCCGGGATCAGACTGCTAAGGCGACCCCTATGGCATTAAAAGATGCCAATGGTACCCTTCAATGTGATCTGGAAGTTATGGCTAGAATCTTCTGAGATTTTTATTCCTCCCTCTATAGTACGGTCCATGATTTGCAGCAAGGAGACCAATCTGCCTATAGATCACACATCCTAGCATACCTAGCACGATGTTTGTTTCTGGCTATCGAGAAATATAATTAACCTATTTCATCTGAAGAAATAGCGGCCACAATTAAAGTCTTTTTTTAACACAATCACTTCATTTCAGGGGTTCAAAAATACTTGGAAAAATTAAAAAGCTGAAAATAAATTGTTCATTTCTAATACTTGTTTGAAAACCCTTTGCTGGAAATCACAGCCTGTAGTCTTGAACTCAGGGACATCACCAGATGCTGGGTTTCCTCCTTTTTAATGCTCTGCCAGACCTTTACTGCAGTTTACGGCCTTTCAGTTGCTGTTTGTTTGTGGGCCTTTCTGTCCCAAGTTTAGTCTTCAACAAGTGAAATGCATGCTCAGTTGGGTTCAGATCAGGTGACTGACTTGGCCATTCAAAAATATTCCACTTCTTTGCTTTAAAAAACTCCTGGGTTGCTTTGACTGTATGTTTTGGGTCAATGTCCATCTGTATTATGAAACGCCTCCCAATCAGTTTGACTGCATTTAGCTGGATTTGAGCAGAAAGTATATCTTTGAACACCTCAGAATTAATTCAGCTAGTTCTGCCCTGTGTCACATTATTGATAAACACTAGTGTCTCAGTGCCACTGGCAGCCATGCACGCCCAAGCCATCACACTGACTCTGCCATGTTTTACACATGATGTGGTATGCTTTGGATCATGAGCTGTTCCACGCTTTTTCCAAATTTTTTTCTGCCATCATTTTGGTAAATGATCTTGATCTTGGTTTCATCTGTCCAAAGAATGTTTTTACAGAACTGTGCTGGCTTTTTCCAATCTAGCCTTTCTATTTTTGAAAGTTACTTTGCACTGCACCCTCTGTATTTACTTTCATGCAGTCTTCTCTTTAAAGTAGACTTAGATATCGATACGCCTACTTCCTGAAGAATGTTGTTCACTTGTTTGGCTGTTGTGAAGGGGTTTCTTTTCACCATGGAAATGATTCTGCGATCATTCACCACTGTTGTCTTCCGTGTTGTCCGTGCTTTGTTTCTTTCTCATGATGTACCAAACTGTAGATTTTGCCACTCCCAATATTGTAGCAATTTCTCGGATACGTTTTTGCAGCTTAAGGATCTCACTCAGAACGACTATATTGTATTGTATTATTTTTTACTGGGGATTTGTGCTTCGTTGTAATTTTTACAGAAGTTATATATATGCTAGTTGTCCCTTGTTATTGTTATATCGTTAGTCTTTTATTGTGTATTTCTTGGATGGTTCTTATGTTTTTCTTTTCTTCTTTTGTATGTTCGTTGTTTTATTTCTTATTTGAAAACCTAATAAAAATAAAAATTTAAAAAAATAGAAAGTAAGCATAATGGATAATTAGTAATGAATCTATCATTGTGTTAACATTATTAAGGAACCTCAGGAAGAGGATTCAGACCCAACCAGCCCCAGTGGTCCTTATCTGGATTCTCACCAGCCCAGTAGTTATTCTGGCGATGCCAATCTAATTGCCAGATTTATTGCATTATGGAAACTTGAAAAAGACATATAAAATACCAGCTGATTTAAAACAATATCTCCAGGTCAAATCCCACAGATTGAAACTCATAGAACAGAAAATGAATGACACAGTCCACAGAGTCTCTCAAAATTCCGGCACAATCTCCTCTTTAAAGGACCACTTAGAAACAGCCCAGAACAAAATAGAAGGCCTGGAAAATAGAACAAAGAAGGTCAATTTTCAGATTAGAGGCCTTCCTGAATATATCAAATGTTAAGATGCCACTGTGAAAGGTTTTATAAAAGGTTTGCTGCCAGATCATGATGATCTTCACCTTGAGTTTGATGCAATACACAGAGCAATGGGCAGCCTTCAATCTGATGGATCACCTAGATCCATAAATTCTATGCTCCTAGAATTAGGCCTCATCCCCACTGAGTCATTCACTGGTAGAGGGTGCTGCTGCCTCTTTATTTCTCATCTGGTCACAGGTTTCCAACTCATCTAAAAAGAGGAAAAGTTCTTGAAGATTCCCATTCACACCAGTGTTCTGGAATGAGATGGAATACACTTACCAATTCCTTCTGAAAATGTTCTGACCGTGGACACCTTTTTTTTTCTGTTGTTTTTCTTTTCTTTTTTCATATGTATGCTTTATACTCGTGAATACATGTTTAGTTGGGTTTATTAACCCCCCCTAGCAGTAATCCCAAGTGTGACACGGGGTGGATTTTAGGTGCAAAAAGGTAATCCTGCGCTACACTCGGGGTCGCTTTAACCTGAAAAAAAACCTTGCTCCATCGCTGTCGCCCGGCATCCTGCTGGTCCCCTCAGGTCCTAGGGACACGTCTGTCTTCTTCTAGCTCCAGCCGCGAACTGCAGAGACGCGAGATCTGCAGGATTTTCCTGGTGACGTTGGTGCCGGCGGGAGGATCAGCGGGAAATTCAAATAATTTTGTATTGAATTCAATACAAAATAGCTGTTTTGAGTCCAATACAAAGAAATCTTTATGTAATATATATATATAACTATATTATTTATGCTACTGTACAGTTATTTTACATGTTTATATATATATATATATATATATATATAGTTTATTAATAAATTTAAAAAAATGGATTAATTTTTGGACATATTTTGGGTTTTACCTAAGAATTATAGCCTACGACGTAAAATACATTTCCATGCAAAAAAATTGTAATGCTTTTTGCACAGAAATTTGGACAGAATTAGAACTAGTGTTGTTGTTCGAATTCAGGTCATCCCTAATGTTCAACCTGAATATGGCTGGTCGAACCCGACCTGAATTTTTCTGCATTCAAAGCCGCAGATTCAGCCCTCCCACAACACCCCAGGACCTCCCCCTAAAGGCCCAGGGCCCTCTAATTACAGGGATGCTCTTCTCCATCTTTGTTGTGGCAGGCAGCCAATTGGCTGTCTGTCAATACAAGCCACACAGGCAGCCATTGGCCTATATAAGGCCAGGGCGTGCGTGCATTTACCACTCCCGACAGAGATTTGCTAGCATCACAATCTCTCTGTGCTGCTCAGCTTGCTTTGTCAAAGTAAAAAAAAGTGCTTTACTTTGTTAGACTGTGTCACACTCACACTATTAGTCAGATTGATAGTTGGATTGTACTGTATTGGTTCAGTCCTGTAATCTACTGTACTCAGATAGGTAGAGTGTTTCACTGTTAGATAGATAGATAGATAGATAATCAGTCAGTGTGTTACATACACGCAGCCAGAGCCAGGGTACCCCCCCTGACTGCGTGCACAGTATCATACTTGTACTGAGAGACAGTCAGACAGACGCTGCGGAATGCTGCAGTATACAGTTTGTATACTGTGCTGCATTCTACAAGCCTCACTGCTGAAGGAAAGTGCTGCATACAACACACACAGCGCACTTGCATTTTTGGTGTCACCCCCCCCAATAAAAAAATCCACTTACTGTAAAAATTTACACTTTGTGAAGCATATTAGCTCCAAAGTGTTTTGCAGGGCGTGAAGCTTCCTTTCCAGCACATACGGGAAAACCGTCTCTTCTGATGATGATGTCCTTGATCCGACATGGGGCGAACAAGGAGTTCATCATAGACAGGAAGAGGAGCAGGTTGCAGAGCGCCCTCAAAGAGGGAGAGGGAGGAAGAGGGTAAAAGCTCCCAACACTCTGCAGTCTTCACGTACCAGTGAGGCAAGTCATAGATGTCCATCGTTGGAAGCTGTCACCACAGCTGTACCTCAACAACCGCGGCCCGCCAGCACCAGCTCCAGAGCACTTTTCGGCCCAGTTCGATGTTCGCCCGTGTGGGCATTTTTTAGTGTCCATAGGAATGACAACATAATGCAAACTGTGTGCTCAGCACTTGAAATGAGGCAAAAACCCAAACAAACCTGGAACAAGTTGCATGAGCACACATTTAAAAAGCCACTACCGGGTAACCTCACAGGAACACTTTGTCAAAGCACAGAGCTCTGTGCGACCACCTCAGCCCAAGAAGCAAGCTCTAGCTGCTAGATCTTCCTGCGCTGCCTCCAAAGCTACCCGTGCTGATGCCAGCAATTTGAGTTGGGCATGTAGCCGAGCATTACCGTTTTCAGGCTCCACCGGTGGTGAAGATGAGCTCCAACGCTGCTGTTTGTCCCATTGCTAGCAGTCAAAACGAGGCATCATTGCCATCCCCCACACCTTCTTCCCCATCGTCCAATCTTCCTGTGGTTAGCATTACCAGCGTCCAACCTTCCATCCCCCAGATGCTGGAGCGCAAGAGGAAATATGGCCCAAATGACCCCAAATTAAAGCTAATGCGGCAATTGCACAGCTGATTGTGTTAGAGCTCCTCCCTTACCGGCTGGTGGACTCCAATGCCTTCTGTTACACATTCTTCTGTGCGAACTCACAGTACATTATACCCAAGCGGCAGTTGCAGAAAAATGTGTTCCTGCTTTGCATGATCACGTGCAGAGCAATGTGTCTGTGGCCCTGCAGCCCTGGTGCACCTGATAACCAACAGTTGGTCAAGCAAGCATGGAGTGGAAAGATATATTTCCTATACAGCTCACTGGGTAACTTTGGTGGCAGCAGGGGAAGATGTAGCTGCAGCAAGGCCTGCATACCTAACTCCTCGCAGAGCACATCGCTATGCAATCTCCTCTTCGACCTCCACTTCCTCCTTTGACTTGTGTGCCTCAACCTCTTCCTCCAGGGACACTTTGCCGTGAAGACCCAGCACCTCCCATTCGCCAGCATCTGTTCACCACCAGCAACAACCTGCAGTTTGCTATTTCAGTGCACAATTCAGAGGTTGCCAAGCAGTCCTGAGGTTGCGAAGCCTCAGTTCCCTCAGCCACATAATTCTACATGCCGCAACCATTCTACGTGCCCTGTGGGAGCAGGAGGACATATGGCTAACTCCGAACAGACTCCAGCCACCAAGGTCGTGTGTGACAATGGGGCCAATCTGCTGGCAGCCCTGCGTTGTGGGAAACTCACACATGTACCTTGCCTGGCTCAAGTCATGAACCTGATAATACAGCGCTTCCTTAGGAATTACCCAGGCCTCCAGCTGCTGTTGCTGAAGACCAGAAAGTTGTCAGCGCATTTCCACTGGTCGTACACAGCCAGTGCCAGATTGGTGGATTTACAGCGAAACCTCAATCTGCCAGTGCCCCGGTTAATTTGTGATTTGGCCACTCATTGGAATTCTACCTTTTACATGCTGCAGCGGCTGGCTGAACAACAGAAAGCGGTTGTGGATTACGTGGCAGCATCTGTTCGTTTCAGACGTATACCTACATTATCTTACTTCAGCCCTGTGGAGTGGCTGCAAATTGAGGACTTGTGCACTGTATTGTAACCTTTTAAAGAGGCGACCAGGATGATCAGCAGGGATAAGGCCTATGTCAGTGACACCATTCCCATCATATGCCTGCTGGAACAGATGATGGTGGATTTCAGACACGACGCTGCAGCAAGAGATGATGTTTCAAACATCATCTCGGACATGCTTTCCTACTAGGCATAGTGCACCACAAATTGAGGAAGAGGAGGAGGTGGAAGAGGATGAGGAGGACATTGAAGGCATGGGAGCAGGGGAGGAAGGGGCAGAGGAGGATATGGAGGGTACATGGCATCCATCCACCCCAACACAAGGCAGCATGTTCCGTGGATAGCAAAACCAGGTAGAGGAGGAGGACGACCCTGTGATGCTGTTTGACCCACAGGAGTGTGGGTTCAGAATTACCTCAGCTGTGGGAAGTTTGAGGCATATGACAGCCTTCATGCAGGAGTGCATAGCCAAAGATCCGCACATACAACACATAAAAAAAAAAGAGTGACGACTATTGGATTGCTACATTACTTGATCCACGTCACAAGCTTGAGATACAACAATTAATCTTGCCCCAATACAGGAGACCTTGTGCTCAGCCTTTCCGTCTGCCAGCAGCAGCAGGGATCTCAATGGCAGTTCCACCACCCATGGCAGCTAAACAACTACCTTAAGCGGCATGGGTGGCAGCAGCAGTAGACGTCGTCTAAGTAAAACTATGGAGGCTTTTTTTCAGCAGAAGCAAGCCGCCAGTCGTGCAGCAATTGCCAATGACAGTCAGCAGTGCTACTCAGTCATGGTGCAGGAATACCTGAGCTCTACATAGGACATCTGCAACCTGCAAAGCCAGGACCCACTGCGCTACTGGGTATCCACAGAAAATGTCGACCAAATCACTTATTAAAATGAATAAAGTTTGGATCGGCAATGACTTCAACACCCCCTCTGCAGAGTGAACTGATTAGACGGCAACTACTGCACGGCCTGCTGACACCTTCATAAGGAAGAGCACTTTAGGAGTCCTCTGCATCTCCTTCTACTCCTCCCCCTCATGGCCCTCTACTTCTACTTCGTCTCTGAGGCCTAAAACTTGCAATGTAGATGTGTAACTGGCTCATTTTTTTTTACGGAGTACCACCCTCAGGGCCCTCTGCCTCTATCTACTTTGAGGCCTATAACACTTGTAACAGAGCTGTGATTCATAATTAAATATCTGTATTTTTTGTAAAGAAATACAGAAATTTTTCCGTCCTTTTGGATAGATAGCAAGTGGTATCAGAATGAAATATCTGTATTTTTTTAGGGAAATACAGACATTTTTATGGCTTTTGTGATAGATTGCAAGAGGTATCATATTTAAATATTTGTATTTTTGAAGAGAAATAAAGAAATTTTTATGGCTTTTTTGATAGTAAGTGGTATCAGAATGAAATATCTGTACTTTAAAAAAAAAAAATACAGAAAATTTTCTGGCTTTTTTGATAGATAGCAAGTGGGATCAGAATAAAATATCTGTATTTTTTTTTTGAAATACAGAAATTTTTCTGGATTTTGTGATAGATTGGAAGAGGTATCAGAATTGGTTGGAGAGAAATACAGAATTTTTTCTGCCTTTTTTGATAGCCAGGGGGATGAGAATGAAATATCTGTATATTTTATTGATAAATACAGAATTTTTTCTGGCTTTTCTGATAGATTGCAAGAGGTATCATAATTTATGATACCTCTTGCAATCTATCACAAAAGCCAGAAAAATTTCTGTATTTATCAATAAAAAATAAAGATATTTAGTTTTGATAGCACTTGGTATATATCCAAAAACCCAGAAAAATTTAGTGCCAGTCACCAAGGCCATGCACACTCCGTCTCAGAGCCCACCATCCTACTCTTCCTGCTGTTACTGCTGCTGCCTGCCCAGTACCCAGCTCTAGATGCCAGTTACCAATGCTCTCCATGCCGCATTTTACAAAGTTACAGCTAGCAGATAGCTAAAGGCAGTTCCCTACACAGCAATGTCTTCAATAGCTACAGCTTCTACACTGTCCAGATAGGTGATGGCCTCAACCTCTAATGCCGTCCTTGCTCCGTCTCGGGGCCTACTGCCTCCTCCTCCTGTTGTTACTGCTGCCAACGGCCAAGTACCCAGCTCTAGATGCCAGTTACCAAAGGCCGTGCACACTCCGTCTCAGAGCCCACCACCTACTTCTCCTGCTGTTGCTGCTGCTGCCTGACCAGTACTCGGCTCTAGATGCCAGTTATCAATGCTGTCCATGACGCATTTTACAAAGGTACAGCTAGCGGATAGGAAAAGGCAGTCCCCTACACAGCAATGTCTCCAATAGCTACAGTATCTACACTGTCCATAAAGGTAATGGCCTCTTCCTCCTGCTGTTACTGCTGCCGCCTGCCCAGTACCCGACACTAGATGCCAGTTACCAATGCTGTCCACGCTCTGTCAACCTCTAATGCCGTCCCTGCTCCGCCTGAGGGCCCACCGCCTCCTCCTCCTTATGCTATTACTGCTGCTGCCTGCCCAGCACCCAGCTCTAGATGCCAGTTACTAATGCTTTCCACGCTCCGTCTTAGGGCCCACCGCCTCCTCCTCCTTCTGTTACTGCTGCTGCCTGCCCAGTACCCAGCTCTAGGTGCCAGTTATCAATGCTGTCCATGCTGCATTTTACAAAGTTGCAGATAGGAAAAGGCAGTCCCCTACACAGCAGCCCAGTACCCAGCTCTAGGTGCCAGTTATCAATGCTGTCCATGCTGCATTTTACAAAGTTGCAGATAGGAAAAGGCAGTCCCCTACACAGCAATGTCTCCAATAGCTACATATTCTGCACTGTCCATATAGTTGATGGCCTCATTCTCTAATGCCATCCTTGCTCCATCTCAGGGCCCACTGCCTCCTCCTCCTGCTGTTGCTGCTGCCGCCTGCCGAGTACCCAACTCTAGATGCCAGTTAACTATGCAATTCACACTCTGTCTCAGGGCCCACCGCCTACTCCTCCTGCTGTTGCTACTGTTGCCGCCCGCCCAGTACCTGGCTCTAGATGCCAGTTACCAATGCTGTCCACGCTGTCTCAGGGCCCACCGCCTCCTCCGCCTGCGTTTACTGCTGCTGTCTGCCCAGTACCCAGCTCTAGATACCAGTTACCAATGCTGTCCACGCTCTGTCTCAGGGCCCACCCCCTCCTCCTCCTGCTGTTACTGGGGCCGTCTGCCCAGTACCCAGCTCTAGGTGCCAGTTATCAATGCTGTCCATGCTGCATTTTACAAAGTTGCAGATAGGAAAAGGCAGTCCCCTACACAGCAATTTCTCCAATAGCTACATATTCTGCACTGTCCATATAGTTGATGGCCTCATTCTCTAATGCCATCCTTGCGCCGTCTCAGGGCCCACTGCCTCCTCCTCCTGCTGTTGCTGCTGCCGCTGCTGAGTACCCAGCTCTAGATGCCAGTTACCAATGCCATTCACACTCCGTCTCGGGGCCCACCGCCTACTCCTCCTGCTGTTGCTGCTGCCTGCCCAGTACCCAGCTCCAGATGCCAGTTACCAATGCCATCAACACTCCATCTCAGGGCCCACCGCTTCCTCCTCCTGGTGTTACTGCTGCCGCCTGCCGAGTACCCAACTCTAGATGCCAGTTAACTATGCCATTCACACTCCATCTCAGGGCCCACCGCCTACTCCTCCTGCTGTTGCTACTGTTGCCGCCCGCCCAGTACCCGGCTCTAGATGCTAGTTACCAATGCTGTCCACGCTGTCTCAGGGCCCACCGCCTCCTCCGCCTGCGTTTACTGCTGCTGCCTGCCCAGTACCCAGCTCTAGGTACCAGTTACCAATGCTGTCCTTGCCGCATTTTACAAAGTTACAGCTAGCAGATAGGAAAGGGCAGTCCCCTACACAGCAATGTCTCCAATAGCTAAAGCTTCTACACTGTCCATATAGGTGATGGCCTCAACCTCCAATGCCGTCCTTGCTCCGTCTCAGGGCCCAGCGCCTCCTCCTCATGCTGTTACTGCAGTTGCCTGCCCAGTACCCAGCTCTAGATGCCAGTTACCAATGCGGTCCCCACTCCGTCTCAGGGCCCACCGCCTCCTCCTCTTGCTGTTGCTGCTGCCGCCTGTCAGTACTCCATTCTTGAAAATGGTATTAAAGACTTCTAGGTGGCATTGACGATGTACTAAACCCAGCTCTAGATGCCAGTTACCAATGCGGTCCCCAGTCCTGTGAGGCCTATATAACTTGTAACAGAGCTGTGTACCTGGCTAATTTTTTGACTGAAAGGCCCCCCTCAGGGCCCTCTGCCTCTACTCTGAAGCCTGTGTATGGATTGTAATGGAGCGGTGAAACCTAGTGGTTAATTTTTGGACCAGAGGAACCCCCTCTGGGCCCTCTCTGCCTCTACTCAGAGGCCTGTATAAAATCTGGCATGTTCCCTTGACGGCCCCATAAAATGGCCTTGCCAGCAACATTAAAAAGCCTTCTTTATTTTTTTTTACTTGTACAGTGTAGTGCAGAGCTAGGAGAGTCTTGACGTGTCTTTTTAAATGTATTTATAGGCTGTAGAAGCTCTACACAGTCCCGAAAATTAACCCAAACATTTCCCAATTTGACTTTAATAGTATTCGAATTCGACGTTCAATCACCCAAATAATTTTGGTCTATTCTAGCAAATAGCTGTCGAATCCAATAGTGAGCTTTTCGACCAACACTAATTAGAACGCTAGGGAGGTTAATATGCTTCTTTTTGCTACATACACTAAGTTGCCCTTCTTATACCAAGATTCAATAACAATGATATTAAATTTTGTTTATTGCTAAAATTGCACTATTACTGATGGGAATTTCTGTACTTCTAATTTTTGGGAATTGCAGTTTTGCAATTCTTATCAGGTTCTTTGTTACAGATGTTGTAACTGAATACTACTGTTTCATTTATGGTTTAAATCACAGTGTTTTTAAAAATTTAGCAAACATTTTTGTCTTTAAAGCTGGAAATGGTGCTTCCATTTGGGTTTCTTAATGCCTGAGGCATTGGTTTATAATGTTTTTATGCTATAATTGTTAATGTTATCACACATTTTGGAAGAAACGAAGGGGGTAAACATGGCCTCCCTCGGAGACTAACAATTTAAATATTTAAATGATCGCCGGACTCCTCTATTTGATCAGAAATTCTGATCGTCATATTTTTCTTGTTTTGGTTTTTTACTTCAGCTATGTGATAGCTTTCCATATGCTGCACATGGAGGTAAGTTTTTCCTCTTTCTACCATACCCTTTCCTATCCTCCTCCTGTTCCAGGGTCCTCTGTATTTAATACCCAAGTCCCATGTACATGCTTGTGGGTTGTTAATAGTACTGAAATGGGTTATTATGTGGATATGCATCTTATTCTTGACATGTTGTAACAACTTCCATGAATCATAAAAAAAGCTTTCTAACACATAATGTACAGGGCCTCAACTCCCCTGTAAAGAAGGTGAAGGCCTACCAGTACTATCATTAGCTTAAGGTTGATATATTGGCATTACAAGAGACACATTTTACTGCCTCTTCCTATCCTAAGTACCTGCATAAATGTTTCCCACAGGTTTTCATGCTAATTCCCAGCAAATAAGAGATGAGTAGCTTTGTGTTTTTCAAATGAAGTTTCCTTCCAACTTCACTCAGAACATAAAGATGCTGATGGTCACTATAAATGTGTTGTAGGTAAATTAGGAGAAGCAATAGTATTTATTTTGACATTATACGCACCCACATCAGGTCAATATACCCTTTTTCAAAATATGTTAGATTCATTATCAGTACATAAAGAGGGAGTTTTGATATTAATGGAAGACTCCAATCTGGCTTTGGACCAAATATTAGATAAGACACAAGCCAACTTACAAATACCCTCCTAAACAGGGCTTATAATTGGCAATGTTGTTACATCAATATGACCTGGTAGATGCTGGGAGAGAACACAACCCATTCACCAAAGACTACACCTATTACTCCTTGGCCCACAAACAATATTCACGAGTAGACCATGCGTTCATTCAATCCACTTGCATCACACACCTAATGTCAGCACGTATTTTAGTGACCCCATGGTCGGTTCATGACCCAGTTTTATTTTAACTACTATGGTCCAAGAACGCCCATCCACATTGGAGATGAATCTTTACTGAGCGATGTTCCCACTATGCGCCTCTATCAAATCTAAAATTTCAGAATACTTTAGCTTGAATAACCATGATGATACTTCTCCTAAAATTAAATAGGATGCCTACAAGGCAACCCTAACAGGTCATATAATCCCCCTGGCTTCTAATCTTAAAAAGCAATCTACATGTATAATTAATCAGAAACAGCAGGCCTTACTCAAATTGCAACACCAACAAAAATGACAACCAGATTTAGATTTTAGGCCACAAATTGAAGCTCTTAAAACTGAAATAAATTTGTGTCTGACTTCCAGAGCAGAAAAATCTCTGTGATGGTTCAGACATGATATGTCACTTGGGGTGATAAACCAGGAACTCTCCTAGCGAATAATCCTCATCGCATAAACTTAAATTGGGGGATGGCAGACTGTTCCAGAATCCAAAACTGGTTCTGGAAATCTTTCATAAGTATTATAATAAACTATACACTGCCCCTCCACATGTGTCCAAAGCCAGATTGGAATCCGTTTTTTCTAATATCCCTCTCCCAAAATTAAACAAAGAACATGCAAAAATTTTGGAAAAAAAAATCAGTGCAGCAGAAATTCTAAAAGCTATTAAGAGTTTGAAAGGTAATAGCGCCCCTAGCCCAGATGGATTTTCAAATATGTACTATAAAGTGTTTAAACTGGCTCCCCACTTAGTCCAGAAATTTAGTTCCAGAAAATGACAAGGCCCTTATTAGCGTAATTCACAAACCAGGTAAGGACCATTCTAAAGTAGGGAACTACAGAACCATATCCCTAACTAACTGCAAGCTCTCCAGGGCTGGAGAAGATACACTTTCATCAGTGAAGCTGGGTTATCCAGCAAACCTGGAATGGATTTCTCCAAGGTAATTTGCTAGCAAATGCTTTTAATCATAGTCCAGATCCATTCCAGGTTTTCTAGATCACCCAGCTTCACCGATGAATGTGTATTTTCTCCAGTCCTGGAGAGCTTTAATAAATCAGGTCCAATGCCTTCTTGGGTCATTATATACACCCGGATCAGGTTGGTTTTCTGCGACACTGTCAGGCCCCATTCCAAACTAGGAGGACATTGGATCTCGTATCCATTATCAAAGGAAATTAAGATGGTATACAGGGTAGAAAAGCAATGATTTTGTCCTTAGATTTACACAAGTCTTTTCATTGCTTAACTTGGGACTATTTGTTAGCTATCCTGGAGGAAATTTGGAATTTGGAGCTGCATTTCGTAGATTACTCTCTTCTCTCTACTCCACACCACCGGCAAATATTTCCTTAAACGGGCACCTATCCCCCTAATACAGATAAGGAGGGGTACCAAACAAGGTTGTCCACTTTTTTCGCTATTGTTTGCCTTAGCGAATAAACCTCTGGCAATAGTGATTAGGAAGAATACTGACATAAAAGGCATTACCTGTGGCTCAGTCAAGCAAAATTTGGGCTGTATGCAGACGATGTGTTATTGTATATCACTACTCCATTAATCACACTTCCTAATCTTTTCAAAGAATTGGATATATTTTCTGAGGTCTCGGGCCTGATGGTGAACAGTAATAAATCAGTATCTCTCAATATAAATCTCCTTAAGGCAATAGTTTCCCAGATACAGAACAATTTCATATTTAGGTGGGAACAAAAATCCATCCCATATCTTGGTATTAAATTGACTCCCTCTATGAGGGACACTCTTTCAGGCTAATTACCCACCCCTTTTCCATAAAATTATCAAAGATTTACAAGATTGGTCAACTTCTCCATCCTCATGGTTTGGCAGGATTGCAGCGATCAAAATAAACATTATTCCAAGACTCCTATACTTAATTAGAACCCTGTCTATTGCAATCCCTAGAAATATATTACGAAACCAACAAAATAAATTGCTTAATTTTATATTGAGTAACAAACACCAAAGAAATAATGCCACCACCCCATTTACTTCCAAAGTTTTAGTAGGCCAGGGAGTCTCAAATTTTATGTTGTACCATAGAGCAGCACAAGTTGCTGCACTAGGTCAATGCACCATACCGGAACTCAGGCCACAATGAACAGCATTGGAAGCCATTTCTTGCCCATCCATACCCATAGACGTATTAATGTGGATTCTGCCCAACAAGAGACCTGCAATTATGTGTCCTGCTTTTTCTTATTCATTGGCACTCTAGAATGGCCAAAAAAAATATCATAATCTATACTCCATACAGTCACCTTTAACACCCCTATCGGACAACCCAGAACTCCCCCCTGGGTAAGACAAACAACAGTTAGGCTGGTTGCTAGATCAAGGGATATACCGCCATGGAGATATGTTGGATGGAAGGACTATGAGCACTACAACACTACAGAAAAATACTCACTCCCACCTTCAGAAACATTCAGGGTAATGCAAATATGGTCCTTACTAAAATCTTAACTGAAAGGAGCAGCTGTTTAGTCTGCACTATTTGACCCTTACAAAAAACTAATCAATATGTGTCAATGGGACCCAGATCGGGGAAAGTCACTGTCGGTTAAGGAATAGCAGAATATTGCAAGCTCGGCTTTGGCTAAATCTTGCAATACTTCACTCACTGAAGCAAATTATAAAGTTCTATTGCATTGGTACCTAGTACCCATCAGACTCCATAAGCTAAATAAAGATTTTTCACCCTTGTGCTATAGAAAATGTGGTCAGATGGGTACTATGTTACATGTGTAATGAAGTTGCACAAAAGTTAAACTATTTTGGATCAGATTCTACAACCTCATCTTTTCAGTCACTCAAATCAACTTACCTAGAACGTTAGAAATACCCATTTGCACAACTAGATGAGACGCTTCCAAAACCAATTGCCCGTTTGATTACATACATCCTCCTAGCAGCACGAATAACAATAGCTTGCTATTGGAAAGCCTCGAATATACCATTGAAATTTACTAAAAACAAACTGAACTGGATCATGACAAACGACAAACTGACATGTCTACTTAAAGATAAAATGCAAGCTTTTCATAACACATGGGATACATGGATCTCTTATTTCTCAGCCTAAATAATGCCCCCCCTTTTCCCCCCTTGAGTTAAACTCCATTTCCTAGCTTAAGTTACGTAGTCACTGAATAAAATGTAGAGTCAAAAATTGTAACTAGTGTTGGTTGAATATCTCACTATTCGATTTGACAGCTATTCGATTGAATAGTGAGATATTGTTCGGGTGATCGAATGACGAAGTCGAACACCATTGAAGTCAATGTATGGGAGAATTCGGGTTCTTAGGGACTATTGAGGTCTGCTGGGGATCGCCTGCAGTCACAGCTGTGAACTGCAACTGCAGATAAACTCTGCAGTTCCACTACGATCCCTGGGGATCGCACACTGTTCTCAATGATTGCAGCCTTGGCTGTGTGCAATCCCCGGGGCAATACAAGTCGAACACCATTGAAGTCAATGTATGGGAGAATTTGGGTTCTTAGGGACTATTGAGGTCTGCTGGGGATCGCCTGCAGTCACAGCTGTGAACTGCAACTGCAGATAAACTCTGCAGTTCCACTACGATCCCTGGGGATCGCACACTGTTCTCAATGATTGCAGCCTTGGCTGTGTGCAATCCCCGGGGCAATACAGGTAATTAACCTGTAGTGCCCAGGGGATTGCCTGCAGTCACAACTGTGACCACAAAATTTCCACAGTCACACATCACGGCTGCAATCATTGAGAAGATGCCCCGCAAGTATCTCTTACTCTGTAATACAATTTCCAGCTCAGTTACATGATACATTTGAAACAAATGTATCATAATATTACTGTGCTGGAAAGTGTGTTACAGAGTAAGAGATAACATGTCATTGGGTCCAATATTAGGAATATTCCTGAATTCGAACACCAATATTACTTGTAACAGCATTTATTCAATACATAGAGGTTGAAGGGACTAATGCATCTGAAGTTTACACTTATAACAGGAAATAATGTAAAAGGTATTTATTTTGCATTTACGAAGACCACTGTATGTCATAATAATGCAATACGGGTGTGATGCAATATTTAGTTGAAAACTTATTTTATTTTTGTTAAAAACAAAAAAGTCCCTGTTGTAATAATCTGGATTTTGTATGATGTGTGAATTTGGATAATTTCAACCCTTTGATTGTTGGACTTTTTTGTTGTTATATGATATCCCAATTTCCCCCCTAAATATATTGTAAAAACCCTTTGAAAAACCAATAAAAATGTTTGAAATACAAAATTAATAAGGAGTGCTAAGTAAGAATCAATGTGGGATAATGTAAGTGAGTATATGAAGAATCATCCATTAGATTGAATACATTCAGGGTAAATGAATCTAGTAAAGACTAGATAAGATAGCCAAATACAGTGAACATTAAATATATAGTAATCACCCTCTAGAGTAGTGGTCGCCAACCTTTTTGGTCCCGCAAACCACTAAAATTACCGGCTCCAGACCGTGCATGAACCAGGTGTCCCCTATAGTGATGTCATGATGGCAGAATCCTGCCCACTCCACTCCTATTGCAGATCTGAGCCTGTGATGGGCGATCTTCATTGTCGATCTTCATTGAGCCTTCGATCTGTAACAGGAACATGGTCTGCGGTTCTGGCAGGTGCGCCCCGTCAGCGGGGTCCTTCTTCTGACCCCGCTCGAAAGCTTTAATAAATCAGGCCCATAGTATATGCTGCAGGTACAGGTTAAAACAGATAACCCCCTTGGAGAGGGAGTTGAGATAGTATTTAAGTTTTAGTACTAGCCATTGGGAAGATTGAGTGCTTGGGTTTCAAGTATTCAATCACACTGTTCAATAGATAACCCCTTGGGAGAGGCAGTTGACATAGTACTTTAGTTTTAGTACTAAGCCTTTGAGAAGATTGACTGCTTGGTTTTCAAGTATCCAATCACTGTTTACACTTACTATATCTGAAAGTGCCCTTAACAAGGATCTGGTTTCAGACCCAAAAAAGGGTTGTAGTGACATGATACTAAAGAATCTTTCAGGGACCTGGACTTCCTGTAAGTGATTCTAGGTTTGGAGTAGATGTAGGTGGTAATTATGGGGTCCGTTGTGAGGATATCCCAATGTTTGGATAAATTGATCTGTAACCCATGGTGATGTTGATGTGTGATAATTGGTAATTTATTCTCCTTGGAGGGTGGGTGAGTTTTGAGTTTAAGAGCTTTAACTCTATTATAGGTTGTTTTTTAATGTTTTTTGCTGTAGCCCCTTAATAACAGTCTATCTGTTAGGAGTTACATTTCAGTTTTAAAGTCTGTTTCTGTTGTACAATTTCTTTTGAGTCGTAGCATTTGACTGTAAGGGATGCTGTTGATGAGAGGTCTTGATTGTGCACTTCGGGCTTGTAAGATTGTATTTCCCGCTGTTTCGTTTCTAAAGAGGCTGCTAGTTACATGATAATCCTCAGAGATGTTAATGAAGACATTTGATTTGTATGAAATAAACATATCATTGAGGTTTTCCTGTGAGCCTGTCCAAAAAATCAAAATGTTGTTTATGTATCAACGCCATAATGATATGGACTGTATAAAATATAAGGATATAGATATATATTATGTGACAAATTCAGGGTTTGAAAAGAGTTTATTTTCCCAGTCTCCTAAATAAATGTTGTCATAGGATGGGGCACACTTCCTCCCCATCGCCACTCCTTTGAAAGTAAAATTGGAAATTGAACATGAAAATGTCTCTGGTTAGGATATATTTGAGAATTAGTACAATGAAACCAATAAATGCTTGTGAAATGCAGTATGCTGCTGTATAATGCTTCAACATTTTAAGGTATTAGTATGGTATTTGGGGGGACTAGTAAATCTTGTAAAATTTGGTGTAATTGTATGGTGTCCTTAAGATAGGAAGGTAAGTCCACCATGTGTGGTCTGAGATAGGAGTCGACCAGATCACTGGGGTTTGATAATATGGAACCTATTCCTGAAATTATCAATCTGCCCGATGGATTCTGAATGTTTCTATGGACCTTGGGTAAACTGTAAAACACGGAAATTACGGGGTGTTTGATCCATAAAAATTCTTTGGTTTTACATCAATTGTCCCTGTTGCATATGCATCTTTTAATATTGTATATTATTCATCATAAAATTCCTGGATGCAGTTTTTGTGGATGGAATTGTACTATTCCTTGTTATTTAGGGTACTGAGGCACATAACATGTGAGTTGTCCATTATGCACTTGGCGCCTGCGCACTGGAACCCAGAGGACGCTGCTAGCCCCCCTCCTGTTTTAAAGGGGATTCTCTCTCTGAATACATACAGCACGTATCCATTCATGCTTTGCTAAAATTTTTATTAAAATATTATTATTACAATTGTAAACTTGTTATATTGTACCATTTTTTTATACTATAATTATTTTGATGTCTACTTATAGCTGCAATTTACAGGTATATTTAACAAACTGCATGTATTTGATTTCTAATGAATGTTACTTACCGTAATATTTCAATATATTTCCTTTACTTATATAATTATCTTTAATGAAGGTCTGAAAATTTTAACATTATGTCATGACTTTACTTACCATTAATCAGCTTGAACTTACTACATTTATTATGTTCACTCTATTTGGCTATCTTATCTAGTATTTACTAAATTCATTTACCCTGAATGTGTTCAATCTAATGGATAACTCTCCATACACTCACCTGCATTGGGCCTGATTTATCAAGCAATTGCGCGTAAGCTCACTGCGCTTATATACGGGCCGATATATGAGGCGTATTTCTGTGAGCCAGAGTTGGAGCCAGAGTGCTGATACACTCAAATTTACTTGCCAGCTGCAAGAGAAAAGTCTGGTTCTGCCAGAGTCAAAACCACATCGTACAAGTACACACATATTTAGGAAGCACTTAATCTATAGGTATGCCCCTTATCTCCGTATGACACCTTATAAACTCTGCTAAAGGTTCCATTGCCAAAACAAAAATAATAGGAGACAAGGGGCATCCTTGTCTTGTGCCATTTGTCACCAGAGACAGAGTCACTCAGAGAAAGTGGGCAGAAATTTGGAGGGGAAACTGGGTCCTTCCCAGACACTTTAGGTAAGTTCCATCCCCTCTAAAAAAATTTCAATCTCATCCTCCCTGGGTTGTTACACAAAAGAATCCTTGTTAAGGTTATATAATGCTGTATAATACTCCCAAAATTCCGCTGCTATATCTTGCGGGTTCATAATTTTAACATTATTTCCAGCTTTTATCACAAATGGAATTTTAGAATGCTGCACTTTGCTCGTAAATTTAGCAGCCATGAGTTTGGAAGCTCTATTACCTTGTGTATATTGCTTTAGCTGTAGCTTTTGGATAATTTGAGTATGATTGGATAGTAGAAGTAGTCTTAGTTCTTGCCTGCATTTGAACAACTGTTCTGTTATTTTAACAGTGGGACTAATTTTGTGTTGGCTTTCCAAAGTTTTATTAGTATTCAAAAGTGAATCCAATTGCTGACGTCTCATCTTTTTATCTTTAGACACAAGTTAAATCAGGGTACCCCTGATATACGCTTTGTGAGCATTCCATAATATGAAGTGACTTTTATCTGGAGTGTCAATAAAATGAAAAAAAGTATTTAAATTATTCTAAATTTGAGCAAAATACGCTAAATCCATAACAAATCTTGGATTAGCCTGCCAAATTCTGGAAGGTACAGTATGATATTGGTCCTCCACACTTAGAATCAGTGGAGCGTTGTCCGACCAGGTGATATTATCGATCTCTATTCGAGAAATTTTCCCTAATAGATTTATGTCAGTTAAAAACATATCTATACGAGAGTAAGATTTATGTGAGGATGAATATTGTGTGAAATCTCTCTCAAATTCATGTAGACATTGCCATACATCATATAAATTAGATTCCTCCAGAAAAGGTTTCAAAGAAATTCTTTTGTACAACTTTGTTATTGAAACATCTAGCTGTGGATCAGAGACCGCATTAAAATCACCACATACCAACAAATGTTCTTTTTGCACCGATTGAACTTTTTTCATTACCGATCTCAAAAATCTGAATTGACCTACATTAGGAGAATAAATTTTTACAAGTGTAAAAGGTACATTTTTAATATTACATGTTAATTTATTATACCTAGCCTCAAGGTCAATATTACTACCATAAAGTTGAAAAGCTACTGAGTTTTTAATAGCTTTAAGTACCCCTTTTCGTTTCTTATCTGCATTAGCCAAAAAAATATGTGGAAATAATTTGTGAGTACATTTAGGAGGTTTAGACACCGAGAAGTGCGTTTCTTGGGCACACAAAATATCACATCCATGGTGTTTTGCCGTGGACCTGAGCTCCACCTGAGAAACAGATTCCAATAAATCAGGGAATTTTAAATTAATTCGTCTGCCCTGTCTTCCACATCTGTAATTTTACGTTTAGGTTTGGCCACTTCTTCTTTAACCCCCCCCCCCCTAGCGGTAATCCCGAGTGTGACTCGGGGTGGCTTTTACTTGCAAAAAGCGGTAATCCCGAGTCACACTCGGGGTAACTTTAAGAGCCCCCCTTACCTTTGCCCCACGCTCCAGCGGCGATCCGATGGTCCTGGTGTAATGCCCGGGCGCCGGTCCGTCAGGGGGTGTGGCCGGGCGGAAAATTTAAAAGCAGATTACTGAGTAATCTGCTTTAAAATACCACCCGGTCCCGGCCACGCTGCTGCCCGCATCTCCAGAGAGATGCAAAGCACAATGCAGGATTTCTGCATTGTGCTTCACATCTCACTGCAGATGCCAGCAGCAATAGCAAATTCCGGGGGAGCTGCTGCTGCTCGCATCTCTCTGGAGATGCGAGCAGCAGCAGCTCCAGCGTCTGTGTGCCTGTGTGAGCAGGCAGAGAAATCCCCACTCACATCACCCTGGAGTCATCTTCGGGGTGATGTGAGTGGTGATGTATTTGGGGGGGTGTCTGGGAGGGAAATTTAAAAGCAGATTACAATGTAATCTGCTTTTAAATGGTTTTTACAGTACAAAAACACCACACAACATGAAATAAAAATAAAAGTACATTTTAAATTTTATATTTTATTTTTAGATTACATTGTCTATTATTTCATTATTTTTTTAAATTATTATTTATAATTATGTATTATAATATGATTTATGATTATAATATAATAAATAAATATAATTATCATACCCGGGAGTTAATCCTAAGAATTACAAGCCCACACTATAAACAAAAATTTCTATGCAAAAAAAATAGGATCACATAGCATCAAAAAACTGACAGAATGCTAGGGGGGGTTAAGATGTATGAGAGTCCACCAACTCATGTGCCGTTGTAATGTAGCCCATTTTCCTTTCAATATAATCCACTCTACACTTGCACATCTTTCCTAGTTGTAGAAATGAGAAGAAAAATCAGCTTGCAAAGGTTTCCTAGGGAGGGATACCGTGTTTCCCCGAAAATAAGACACTGTCATATTTTTTTTGGCTCCCAAAAACACACTAGGTCTTATTTTCGGGGTAGGTCTTAAAAATAAAAAAAAACTTACCTTTCGGAAGACGCGAGCCTGGCTTCTGACAGGCGGAGTGCATGTAGTATCACTCCGCCTGTGACAGGAGCCGGAACTAGAAAGAAAGCATCGGCTTGTGCGGCTCCGGAGTGTGCACTGCCGCATGCTTTCTTTCAGTGTCCCGCTGCCTTCACAGGGAAAGAACAGGACTCGGTGAGTACTGTCCTCCGGTTTTTAATTTATGTATGCTTTTCTTTTCTTTTCTTTTTCTCCTCTGACCTGCTGTATGTAGTTAAGGGGGATCTTGAGCAGGGGTAGGCCGGCTGTTACGGACCCCCACGTGCGGGGGGGGGACGGGGGGGCGGGCGCTAGGGCTTGCGTGCGGATTATTAAGCTTTAGATTAGGATTTTAAATTTTAGATGGGGGTATTAAGCTTTAGATTTTTTAGGCTGAATTACAGTTTTGGGTGGGTTTTTTTTCTGAACTGGACAAATTTACACTAGGTCTTATTTTTGGGGTAGGTCTTATATTAGGGCAGGTTTAGAAAATAGTGCTAGGTCTTACTTTCGGGGTAGGTCTTATTTTCGGGGAAACACGGTAATAACAAATCCTTAAGTATTGTGTCCACTACAGGGGCGTCAATGGTCAGAAAATGAACAGGTGGGCTCTGTTGTACTCCAGGGTCTCCTGTCTGCATAAAATCATCAGCCACGGAGAGGTCATCAGTAGTAACAGCAGGGTTAAGACACTCACCCAGGCCACTTATAGAGGAGTCCTCAGGCATTATTGAAGGCTGCACTGTGGAAGACAGCCTGCTTCTTATCATTAGCTTTTTTCTCTCCATTTGTAAATCACGTTGTACAAGCGCCACAGCTATCTTGATTTTCCTCTCCCGCTGGATTAACAAAAAAATCTGTTAATTTCCACGGTCCGGTCCTTTCTCCCCCGCCCCTTCCTTGAGTGTTCTTGGGTAAGGAAAGCTGGGTCAAGTAGCCGAACGAGTATGCAATAAGCCGCTAAGTGTAATCAGAGCCACGCCACGGAGAGAGCTCAGCAAGCAGCCATCCGTCCCAGCAGCCGGCCACGCCCCCTGGTTTTCATAATTTTCTCAGTAATAACGTCCCCACACGTTTGTATGTAAGTATTTAGGGAAATTGATGGGAAGAACTCTGATTTAGGTTTTTTGGATAGGAGTTCTTTGGGGTCAGGGTCAGCTTTGGATGGGGTGGGTTCTGCTTCAGTGGTGGGTGCCGAGTCGCTCTCCAATAATTGTTGATGGAGATCTTTTAGGATTCTGGAGTCTTGTGTAATAAAATGTTTGTATGATTCTGGTTGGTAGGGTAAGGGGTCTGCAAGTGATTTTGAGGGTAAATTCCTTGCAAAAAGATTTAGATCCTTAATAAATTTGAATTTATCCATTTTTTGAAAGGGACGGACATTTTTAGGACCTGTGTTTCAAGGTCTGATAGTTGGTAGGAAGATAGATAGACAATTTCCATTTCTGTTATTTCCTGTTGGTTTTTCTCAAGTAAGGGTCTAGGGAATTCCTGCGTATTACAGGTGAAGATATCTGTTGGTGACAAGGTTCTAAAAAAGACTTTCCGTTTTTGGGGATGTTGGAAGATTCCTTTGTGGCTGTAGTTTCTTTACATGGTTTGTGTGTGGCGGGATCGGTACAGGTGTTGTATGCGGGTGATATTCAACTTATAGAAGGGGTGATATCTGAAAAGTAATATGAGAAGATTGAATGGTGGGTCCTGATGGTGGTATGGTGTGGGGGTTGGTTCTCTTCTGGTGGGATGTAATTTTCCCTGTGCGAGAGGGTGTTGTTTAGGAAGCTTTCCAAATTAGGTGTTGATGGGGAATAAACATTGAGGTTATTCGGGGTGGTTGAAACAAGTGGAGGTGCCCTTTTGGGGTCCTGGATATTATCTGACTGATCACCTGGAGACCTCTTTTTCTTTTTATTGTGTGTAACCTGAGATCAGAGAGTTGGTGTTGAGTTGAAGCTACCGATGCTGGTTTATTGGAGGGTTCCAATGTTTTAGATTTAGATAAGGGGTCAGGATTGGTGGCTGGTTGTGGGTTTGTTTTATCCCACTTTGCTTTTCTATTAATGAATGCCAATTTGCCCCTGCAGTTTTCTTATCCTTTTTGTTAAAGATGGAGGTATTAAATTTTTCAAGATGTTGTTTAAGATCACTGAATTTATTAACCTCCTGAGCAGTTCACTTCTGTCTGGATATATATGTCTAAAAGCAGTACATTGTCTTTCATGAAAATTTATTTTACAGTATAATATAATAAAGTTTGAAACACAAAATCATGTCAAAATATTAAATTTAAAAATAAAATTATTTAAAACATTTTTAAAATTAAAAAATAAATAAGTTTAATAATAAACTTTGACATGATTTTACTTAGCAAAAAATCAGGAAATTCATAGTCTACAATCCCATCATATTGACATCATAGCCTCCCCATCCCTCACCTCCCCTAACCTCCTGAGCGGTAAGCCCGAGTTTGACACGGGGTAAAAAAAACCTGCTGAAAGCGGTAACCCCAAGCCACACTCAAGGTAGGTTAAAAAATTAAAAATAAAGCCTTACCTGTTCCCATCAGAGTCCTCCAGTGTCCTGCCCATCCTCTGGTCACATCCTCTTCGTCGATATGCCCCCCCGGCAAGTGTGCTGACGTTTGGGAGTTCCCAGTGACATCGATGTGCACCGTCGTCGCTAGGGGGGCGCTGGGAATTTCAAATTATTTTGTATTGCATTCAAAGACGACCTTTCTGGAGTGATATCTCTCCTGGTAACTTTCCTGGAAACGAATATCGGTCTGTGTGGCCAGGGAGATCAGGTCATCCAAAGCAGGTACAATCTTGGAATCTCGGCCAGCCAACTCATCTTTAATGCAGTCAGAAAGGCCTTGCCAAAAGGTAGCGTGGAGCGCCTCATTGTTCAAGGCGAGCTCAGCTGCCAGAGTTCTAAATTTAACTGAGTATTGTCCCACAGTAAGTGACCCCTGGTGGAGGTGCAGGAGTGCCCTGGCTGCAGAGGAGGCACGAGCAGGTTCAAAAACCCTCCTAAACAGGTTCAGGAAGGCTTCAATACTACTGGTGATTGGATCCTTCCTTTCCCAGAGAGATTACATTTGCTACCTAAGCCCAATTAGTGGGAACATTTTGTGGCTGAAGTTCAAAGTGGATGTTACACAGGTTGACGAAGCCACAGCAGGTCCTGGGATCCCCAGAAAATCATTGTGGGGGTGGCAGGTGAAGTGCAGGGGCCACTGGTATAGCAGGAGACTGGGTCAGGACTGGAGGTTCAGCAGGTGCACTGGAGGGGACCAGAAGCTGATCCAGGCAGCTAGTAAGCACATGGAGCTGGCGGAGTACCTGGGTTTGGGTAGCTTCCTGGATGTCCAGCCTCTGGGAGAGTAGTTGGTTGGGGTCTGCTAAGGTCTAGGAGGGTGTATACATGGTTCCTGTAAACTGTCACGCATGGAGAGACAGGACCACTAGGGGGCGTATGGAGGTGGTGAGAGCCCTGAGAAGGGCCAGGGCACAGAGTCTAAGCCGAGGATGTTGCACTGCTGGTTCCGGCCAGGTTCTGGTCCTTGGGCACACCAAGGTGGGCAAGCACGGTACGAAATCACAAGGCAGACGGATAGTCAAGGAAAGCCGGGGTGGAGACAGGCAGCAAGCAAGGGAGGTCAGGTCACACACCTGGGGTCAATAGCCAGAGATCCAGGAGACAGCCACTAGTGACACATAGGCCACTGCGGGCACGAGGAACACAGGAAACACTGGAAACAACAGTAGGCACAGGAGACTCAGGGATATACACAGACCGACAGGAACACTGAAGCAGCACAGGGAAGTTGGCTGGGAACCAACAGACTGGACAACGCGGGGGTTAACACAGGAGCTGGACACAGGAATCACTGGATTAAGCAACAGGTGTACAGGAACTAGCTCACAGGGCTAGGGGCTCGGCACTAGAGAAGACTTGTTGCATGAACACTTGTGCAATGTGTGAGCTAGCTAAATAGCCAGGGCTGGTCCAGAGGCTATTTTCTGATTGGCCAGTGCAATGGACGGAGTTGATAAAGCTTAGAAACAGTGACACACCTAGCACCAGAACTGCCCGCATGCGCAGAAGAGAGGCATCTGGGCTTTAGGGGGGAAGAGATAAGTGTGACATAATCTCATCAGTCCTTCTGAACATTTTTTTAGTACTTGTTCCCAAGGTACAGTGGTTAAAGGATCAAAGGTAGGACCTAAATAGATCACATATGTCCCAACACGGTTCTCCAACCCTAAAACACAAACATATACAACTCACATTGTTACCTGGAAACACTATACCGATGATATTTTGATATTCTGGTCAGGCTCACAATCTCTCCTAATGGAATTCTTTAATCAAATCAACCACTTTAACCTCAAATTCACAACTGAAATCCACAAATTCCAATTACCCTTCCTTGACCTATACATCAAGATTGATGAAGGTCAGAACATAACAACTTCCCTCTTTCAAAAAAAAAAACTGCAGGTAACACAATTTTACAAACGAGCAGTGATCATCCCAAGGCTCTAATTAATAGCAATCCCCTTTACCCAATAATTAAGACTAAGGAGGAACTGAACCACTGAGACTGACTTTAAACAGGAGGCCAAATTATTACAGGACAGAGTGTTAGTTAGAAGGTATTCTAAAAGCCTTCTTAAAAAATCTTATCAAAGAGCTTGGAGACACTAAAGTAAGGACCTTCTTGCCAAAACGACCCCAATTCCAAGTAAAACCCCTTAGGTCACTCAGCTGAATACAACATTCAACAAACACCACAATCTCATTTATCAGACACTAGCCCAACATTGGCACATTTTAGCATCAGATCCCAAGATTAACCAATTTGGAAAAAGACCCGCAATCACCTATAGGAAATCATGATCTCTCAAAGATCACTTAGTCTCTAGTCACTATGAATCTTCCTCCACAATAGATCCCACATCAAGAAATACACCAGATACTTTCAGATGTGGGCAATGCAAACAATGCAATTGGGTGAAGGAAGCCCTCACCATTACCTTACCAAATGGAGTAAACCATGGATCCCACCACTATATAGATTGTAACCCAGCTGAGGTCATTTACATGATAATATGCATATGTGGAGCTTTCTATATTGTGAAAACCAAACGCCCCTTCATAAAAATATAGAAAAAGGAGAAGAGAGAGCACAGGCTTTTTGAAGGCAAGGTACAATAATGTAGTTTTATTGTTTTGTGTTCAAAAATTAGCTTTCAACAGAGTCCAACTGAACACTATTATATAACAAAACTAATTGAGTTTTGAGTTTGGTATTTTCAGAATATAAGTCGTTACATACAATATATATAGTAAAGTCAAATCTCAAATTCTCAATGCGTTTCGCCGTTAGGCTTCCTCAAATGTATTTGTTGGAAGTAAAGAAAACATGAGAAAATATATACAGTGTTACAGTCCAATATTCGATTATCAGGCAAAACAAAAATCATATATATAATATATAATGTTACAGTTACCTACAAGTATCAAACCAGAATGTAAAGATGAGAGTAAAAGCATCTGGAAAATGTCACTGTAACTATACCCCGAGTTCTGGGGAGTGGAAAAAATGAAAAAAGGAAAGAAAGGGTTTTTTTATGTAAAAAAAGAAATTATGACATTTTTTAAAAAAAGGATGGGGGGAGGAAGGGAGGGGACCGTGGGGGAGTTTAGTTGAATGATAGTATAAAGGTTACAAATAACTTACATGAATTTATGGATCAATAAATTCAAAGGACTCAGAAGTGGAATAAACCATTAATATAATTCATCCTGGAAAAAAAAATTGTTTTCATATGATTGATGTATTACCCATGTGCTATTGAATAAAGGTATTTTTTTCAAAGTGTAATATTGTAAAGACTTAAATACTTACGTCAATAAAAAAGCTTCAAAGGTATTAAAGAAGATGTTGGTTCTTAGGAACTGCTTATATTGAGTAATACTGAAAGATGATCTTTGGAACTGCTTGTATTGTAATACTGAGTATTAATAATACTGAGTATTAATACTGAGAGATAATCAGTATCATAAACTGTGGGAGAGATTCAGAGTAATTTACCCATTAGGTCTAATTCCTAAAAGGTATTAAGAAAAAAAAAGAGTGAAAGGATAAATAAAAACCAGACAGAGGTTCTATTACTTATTTTAGTGATCAAGAATGATTCACCTTAGGTGGCATGTATATGTCAGTCAGATGTGGAAGATCAGAAATAATCTCTAAAATGATAGGACAAGTCTCAGCAAGGAGGTATTTTCTGATTGCAAATGGTATAAAAAGTTTGTGTGAGGGACCACAGACAAAGTGGCCACTCCCATACTGCCTTACCACAGTTTAGGCTCTCCTGGGATCCCTCAATCTTTTAACCACTTCAAAAAATGCATATATGAACTTATACATTCTATTTCTATTGGGAAAATTATCACACCAATTTGTCATCATGTGGGATCGAAACATCACTTTGATGATAGATTACATCAGCTATAAATTATTTTCTTAGTTAAGCAGCACCCAGACACTTTTAGTACCTTTACTAGTACAGGACCTTTCCTTCCTTTATTTTTGGAATATCTTTATTATAGTTTTACATCAAACGATCACTTTATTAGTTCCATTTATGTATTTTGTGTAACTTGCCAATATTAAGACGTTTGCATGTTAATGTAATGATAGTGGAATATTAATGTTACACTTTTATTTTATTTTACTCCAATCAATATAATGAATCACTATATGGACTAGCTATCTTTGACACTACTATGGTTATTGGGTGCACACCCATTAAGTATGTAGCTATTGTATGTAGATATGCATAAGAATATAATAATGTATTGGAATGATTAGGAAGTTATCTATGAAATTACAAACCATTTGATCATTAGGACTGGATAGTAATTATGTTTCAAGCTTATTGTTCAAGATCTATTAATTTCATATCTGCATGGAACCCATTTAGGCACAGAAAATTTATTTTACATAGTGCATTGAAATAATGGGATGTCCCCCCCCCTGCAGGCATGGGGACTTGCGGGGGACCCAGCGCCACTCTTTGTGGTGCTCCGGCACTTGGCACAGTGAATTTACAACCCAATGGTAGCCGTTCCTTTTCCCACATATAATCCACCCCCATTTGGGCAGATCACCTCAGATGCCCGAGAGATGGTGATCAATCTTGATTGGCTGTCCCCGTGCATCGGTTTGAAGTACCTGGTACATCATGGGGAACCCCCTCAGCTGATTGGCCGTGCGGGACAGGTGCTTGCACACCCCGTGACCAGCATAGAATCTGGAAGCCTTGCTTTTATTAGATGGGCTAAGACACACCAACAGCCCTCACGCTGCATTATACTCCACATATGTGAAGTGATGCTTCTGTGGGGAGCCAGAACACTCTTACTCTTTTTTGGACTCCCAATTCAGCATCTCTATGGTTGACATTTCTCTTTTCATAAGTTTTTCCCTCACATTTTTTACAACATTCTGCATTATGGTACTATTTTTCCACCTATACCTGTACTTACAAATGGCTATGTAAATTATCTTTATTTAGATGGGGACTATCGCTGGACACACCATCCCTACTCCTCAGAACAGAATTTAAAGAACCAAGAATTTCAAAATTGGAACCTGTAGATTTATTCCTTCTACAATTGTATACAATTACCTGCTATCTGATACAAACACCCAAATTGAAGTGGTATGTGTAATGCTCCTCAAAGAATCCTTTTATCAAGCTTTATTGTCGTCATAAACAAGGCAAAGGTAATTCACAGCAGATCAGTCCGATAAGCGTGGTACATATAGATAAGGCAAAGGCAGGTCAGGAACAATCCGAGGTCAGGGCAGGCAGCAGGCAAGAGTAGTCAGAAACAATCCAAGGTCAGGCCAGGCGGAGTTCAGGCAGAATCAGATATCAGACCGGGTTGCTATTGGTAATGACACAACAGGTTAATATGACCCAACACACAGAGATCGCACCCAAGCACACTGTACATACAGAGGCTTATAGGACCAGTTCTCCTTAAATGGCCAGAGTGCCCAATGACCTTGCGCCACCTGGCGCCATTTAATAGGAGGATGACTAAATGCCCTGTGGCTGATCGGCCCCATGGAATTCAAACTATGTCCCGCTCTGCGATGAGGCAGCCAAGGGCCTCGCCCCTGGGGATACAAGAGGCACGCGTGGTAGTGTGCGCACCTCTTCCCACAGCACCCCTGGGATGTGCCCTACTTTGCATGTCCGCAGGAGTGCTGAGAACAAGAACGTCTCTGTTCACGTTCAAAGGGATGCTGGGGATGCCGTCAGGCCGAACAGTGGTTCGGACAGAACAGATCTCTCCACCTGCAGGCAGTGACACTCTGCGAGCACGGCAGCAGCCTTGGTTACGTTGCCTGCCTTGCTGGACAGGTAAGTGCCCCCCCTTCAGGAGGGGCCTCAGGACCCCCATGTCGGTATTTCTCTGGGTAATCCCGGTGAAACTCCGACACAAGTTCCTCTGCATGTACGCGGTAGGCCGGCACCCACCATCTCTCCCCTGATACAAAAAGTCCACCTCGAGGAGTCTGCCCCTTTCCCTATGAGGTTCTTCAGAGAGTGGACAATGGAAGCGAAGTTTCGTATGAACTGGGCCTTTATCTCTGGCCCAGTGAGATTGAACAAATGACCCCTAGGGGCATGGTACCCAGGAGTAACTCAATGGGGCAATCATAGAAACGATTAAGTGGAAGTTTGTCATCTGAAGACATCTGAAGACACAGAAGACATCAGTAAACTCCTGGTAAGGCTCGGGCAATTTTTGTAACACCTCAAGGGCCAGTACTGGCATTACTGGAGTAAGGCATTTAGTCTGACATTTGGTCCCCCACTGAATGATCTGACCGACTCCCAAATAATGATAGGGTTATGGGATTTCAACCAAGGGAGGGCTAAAATCAGGGGGGTTTTACCATCCTAATTACAGTAAGGCTGATCACTTCCTTATGGGAGGCCCCCACGGTTAGGTGCACTTCTGGGGTAATAGAGGGTGTAAGACCCTGTTGAAGAGGGGTGCCATCGATGGCGGCCAAGGACAATTCAGGCCAAAAAGGGGCAACAGGTATTCCCAGTTCAGAGGCAAATTCTTGGTCCAGTAGGTTACCATCTGCCCTGGAGTCAAGAAAGGCCATGACTTGGCGGGTCTTCCTATCCCAGGATATGGTAGCTGGAACAAGGATACGCTGTGGAGACTGGGCCAACGGGTCTGAGAAGCTCCTTTCTGCACCCCCCGATACACTGGAACCCTCCAGGTCCTTTGCGAGGGCAGGTCCTTGCCCTGTGAGGACAGCAGGTCTTTGAATTAATCGCTGAGGCCTTGACAGAAGCGATGGAGAAGAGCTGCGTCTCCCCAACGGGTACTGGTGGCCCAGCGTCGAATCTCTGCTGCATTCCTCCACGGGACGTCTCCCCTGGGCTAGGTACTCCAAGTTTATCTCCGCTGATCGGGTCAGGTCCGAGTCATCGTAGATCACCCCCATAACAGCAAAGAAGTCAGCATCAGAACTGAATGCAGGATCATCTGGAGGTAAGTTGAATGCCCATCTCTGGGGCTAACCTTTTAGGAGGGAGATTACCACTCCAATACGTTGGCCTGTTGTCCTCGAGGGAATTGGGCGAAGTTGGAAGTACAGAAGACAGGAGTCCCAGAAGTTGGGGAAGTCCTGTCTGTTCCCTGAAAATTTCTCGAGTAACGGAATCAGAGGTTCCACTGGCACCGCTGGGCTGGATACAATTGGACCCAAGGCTTGCCCTGGGAGCAACCGTAATTCACCTGCCATTTCCAGGAAGCGCTCGTGAACCTTCGTGGGCTGACCGGTGGGAGCCCCTGATGCAAGCTCCTGTAGGCCCTGCTAAATTTCCTCCATTAGGGCTGGGTGGTGTGTGAGTGGCCCGCTATACTGTAATGCACCTGGGCACACAAACCACAGCCAACTCCAGGAATCCTTTTATCAAGCTTTATTGTCGTCATAAAACAAAGCAAAGGTCATTCACAGCAGATCAGTTAGATAAGCGGGGTACATATGGATAAGGCAAAGGCAGGTCATTGGTAATGACACAACAGGTTAATATGAACCAACACACTGGGAACGCACCCAAGCACACTGTACATACAGAGGCTTATAGCAGGCAATGGTGTCCAGGACAGGTTCTTCTTAACACATGTGCCCTGCTTTGTGAAAGAACTGAACCTGGTGGTGCAGAAGTTCATCCGCACGTACCCAGGACTTCAGGACTTACTGAGACAGGTTCGCTCTATCTGAATCCATGTACGTCGATCCCCCACTGCTGCCGTGGCGCTTAGCAAGATCAAGCGACAACAGAGGCTGCCACTGCATAAACTCATTTGTGACACTGTGACTAGATGGAACTCCACCCTGCACATGCTGCAGCGTCTGTGTGAGCAAAAACTAGCTATCTGCCATTACTTGGTAAGCGTGGTGCATGGAGGCAGTGGGGCCCTTGGTACAACCACACAACTGAGGTATTTTACCAGTGACCAGTGGCTGCAGATGAAGAGCAGGCCACAAGTGTCAGTCAGGAGCGGTCAGGCTGGAACAATGTCATACCCATCATCTTTTTTCTTGATAATACCCTGTGTGGCCTGATGGAAAGTGGCGATGAGAGAGGAGGAAAAGAAATGGGGGAGGAGGATGAGGGTGACGTTACACTCCATAGCGCACAGCCAGCATCAGGAGGAGCAAGAAAGGACACTGGCCAGCATCAGGAGGAGCAAGAGGAGGAGGAGGAAGAGGATTATGATGATGATGATGAGGGAGACCATGTTGGGGCTGCTAGACAGGACCCATCCAACCTGCATTTGTGCTGTCATGCCCCAGGCATTGTGCAGGCGAACGAACAACAGGAATTGCTGCAGCTTGAAGAGGAGGAGGTGGGTGATGAGGAAGATGTTTTGGAGCCTACTGAGGGACAGGAGGAGGATGAGCCCAGGGAACCCCTCTTTCATATGTGTGTCCACTTGTTGCGATGCCTACGGAGGGACCCCCACATTTGCAGCATCAAAAACCAGGATGAAAACTGGCTGGCCACCCTTCTGGATCACCGCTTCAAGGACAAAATGTCACAGTTTCTACCCAACCTGGAGTAAAAGAAAAAAAAGGTGACCCATCGGAGCAGAATACTTTGCGATCGGCTGTGTGAGGAGTTCTGTGCACCTCATTCCACACAGGGAGCTCAGACGGACACTGCCTCCATCGTATGCTTCTGTAGCAGTGGCAGAAGCAGTAGTGGCAGCGGGCCGCACACATCCATAAGTCTAGGCCAAGGCAGGGGGGATTTTCTGGATTCCAGGTGAAACCTGATGCGGCCACCTCAAACAAGTGCAGGGGCATTACCATCGAGAACGGATGAAGCGCATGGTGCACAATTACATTGACTCTTTTCTGGCTGGTGGTGATGTTGACGACACCAGTTATGAGAAGGATGCCTGTCCTGACAGTAGTATTGTCAATAATTTTTGGATCAACAGGCTTGAAATCTGCCCGCAGTTGACACAGTATGCCATCAAGCTTCTTTCATGCCCAGCATCCAGTGTTCTGTCCGAAAGGACCTTCCTGCTGGCGGAGTGGTCACGGACAACCGATCACTACTGTCACAGGGAAATGTCAATCGCCTCACCTTTTTGAAAATGAACAAAAGGTGGGTTAGTAACAACTATCATATCCCCATTGCAGATGTCACTGATTGTGATTGCCTCTGTGAACCAACACTGCTCCTGTGCTGAGTCTGTGGCTGCCTATCACCAACACCCTGTCAGCTGAGCCTGCCTCGGTTGAATTTTTCGCTAGTTATCGCAACATCCAGGGGTGGCATTTATCACCAATGTCATGCTTGCCATTATGCCAGCTAGCAATATACTTTACATTTCTGCTGCTTCCCGGAGGCCGACAAACTGCAGATGAAAACCCTCAGTACTGCCACACTGATAGAACAATTAGGCAAAGGCAATGGTACCTAAGTATTGTAAGATTGAGGGCTGGCATTCATGTCATCCACTTCATGATGCAAACTAGCAATATCGTCTACCTTCCTACCGCTTCCGGCACCACAGACAACAGCAACAGTGCTGGCGCACAAAACATTTTGGTCTGTCCCTTTACACCCAGCTCTAGATGCCAGTTACCAATGCGGTCCCCGTTTCGTCTCAGGGCACACTGCCTCCTGTTCCTGATGTTGCTGCTGCTGCCTGTCAGTACTCCATGCACTAAAATTATATTACACAGTTCTGAAGTTCTGGGTGGGTGGCATTGTCAATTTACTACACCCAGCTCCAGATGCCAGTTACCAATGCGGTCCCCGCTCCATCTGAGGGCGCACTGCCGCCTGTCAGTACTTCATTCACTAAAATTGTACATTTCTTGGTGGCATTGACGATGCACTACACCCAGCTCTAGATGCCAGTTACCAATGCAGTACATGCCCTGTCTCAGGACCCACTGCCTCCTCCTGCTGCTGCCGCCTGTCAGTACTCTATTCACAAAAATTATATAACACACTTCTCTTACTCTGTAACACACTTTCCAGCACAGAAATAATATATTTGTTACATTTTTCTTTTATCCACTGCGAGAAATTATTGTGCATTACAGAGTAAGAGATACTTGCCGTCCAGGCATCTTCATTAAGAAGAGTGTGCGATCCCTGGGGCACTACAGGCTAATAACCCTGTAGTGCCCCGGGGATTGCACACTGAGCTAATCAATGACTGCAAGGCTGCAATCATTGAGAAGAGTGTGTGATACCCGGGGTACCACAGGTTAATTTGGTGGTTCTAAAATGTATAGGGGGTTTTGCTATTAATGTTTAAAGTCGGTCCATTGAATGAATGGAATTCGCAAAATCGGTTTGCTGAAATTTTGCGGACCCATTGGAAGTTCGTGAATTTTCTTCTCGCTCATCCCTACTCTTGATCACCTTCTCTGGCATTTTCATCACAGGCCCCAACCATACAAAAAAACTTTACCTATGGTGCAGAGCCTTGGATTTTGTCCAATTATCAATATTCAGTTTCAGAGCATTGGTAACATTGCATAATTCTCCTGTAATCATATTATCAGTTTTATGAAAAAGATGCACTTTGCAAATGTCCAACTCAGTCTGTAGTTGTTGCAGATCTCTGACCAGGAGGCCATGACATAAAGTTGGTGAATGAATTTATCCTTGGGGGACCACTGGGAAGTGTGTATTGCTCTCCTTCCCAGGAAAATTGATCTTGTGACTCAGGATAGATAGGAATTCAGAAAAAAGAATTGGGAGGCTCTATAACTGCATGGACAGGCCTGGATTTTTTTTAGCAATGTCTTGAATGATTGTGACTGAATGACTGAAACGGCAAAAGGCAACAGCTAAAAGAGGGGCATATTTATTTAACACCCGAAAATTCAGAATCCGGGCACAAAACTGGCCACACCGGGCTATTCCAAGGACTTACTGGTTGGAGTACACCTACCTGCAATATTTCCCTGAGAGTTTCTAATATTGCTTTGTGTCCCCCTAGAAACCTGTACGGTTTCAAGTTTACAATAGTGGTTCATGTTGGAATGTAAAGCCATTTTGTGTGTCCATTTTCTTGACATACTCACTGTCAAGAAAATGTTTCACTGGTTTAAAAGGGTAAGAAGAATGTTAAAATACAAAGAGACCATATTCTGTTTGCACAGTCTTTGCTAACAATATGTACATACCCTGAATGTTCTCAGAGACATTACAAGCACAAACAAAAGCTGAAAATGCAGGAGCTTTCCCTATTGCAAGCTTTAACTTCTGCATTTTAGCTGGTAAGTTAGCTCCCCCATAACCACTTAAATCCTAAGGTGACATCAATATTTCCATGTACTAAAGTAGCTTCTGCTCAGTATCAATTAATGCAAGAACTCTTTGTACATTACTACGTGACCAATATATGGTCAATGGGTAATAAGGGCGTAGGTTCCCTGGACACATTGACAGGGGACCCACCTGACCGTCAGAGGGAGAAGGAGCTTGCCATTGTCGCAAATCAAGATACAGTTTTTGCTTTGAAGTGTCAGTCTCAGCCAGCTCCATGGGAGTAGCAAATGGCTCACTCTTTTCGTTCCTCCAATTTTGCTTTTGGCAATGCTTTTTCCAGAAAGCTAACAAAATAGATTAGGTTTTTGTCAATTTGATCCAAATGAACACCTGATTTTAACCATGCAGCAAACATTTTCTTGTTATTTTTACCATATCAGAATCATGTTGTTTGGTGTCTTGCATATCTCCAGCTTCCATGTTAAATTGCTGATGCTGTGGTACATATATAAACTCCAAGCATCCTGACAACAAAGTAAATTCCAAGACAGATAAAACTTGCGTACCTGCAAGCATTGACATCAAAGTCCCTCTCAAGTGTGATGGGGCATTTCTGATTATTCTGGTATGCATTCCTGCAGTAAATGGAACCATATCTGGCCCAGCAAAAAGTGCAGCACTGTATCACACTTTCCCAGGATTTTGCTTCTTCCTCTACATCTTGGTGATCAGCTCAAGCAAATTTTACAGCATTAACCATGCATTCTACCAGTGAATGTGATCCTCGGACTGTCAGTGCTTTAATTGTTTGTCTAATGGGTGTCTAATTGTTTGTCTAACCTCTCCCCTTGTTTTGCACTGTGGTACAGGTCTCACATTCAAAGCATCACGGACAGCATTTAAACCATTATTTTATTAACGTTAATGTCATCTTCAGAATCAAAGAAATCATTATCAGAACCAGAAACATTTCCAGACCAAACTGACAATTTTTTTCCTTCTGGTCTTAGGTTAGGTTTACAACCTAACATGCTAAAGTGCTAAACATTTGTCTTTTAACTTGTACTCTAGTTGACACCATGTCCACTACCTCCCAGTTTTTGTATTGCAACAATTTTATCATTTGCAGCATTTAATTTCTCATCCACAATACAGAGGGCTGTCAGGAAGAGACATCCCAACTACCCTGCTGCCTGCTTCTCCACCTGTCTCCTTTTATCCATGGTCAGAGTCTGAATGGCCTTTTCAGGGAAACCAGCATTGATGCACTGAAGCACAAATACATTGAGGTGAATTAAAATGGTGGTACTGCAGCTCACTAAATTACAAATTGTGTATTATCATAAAAACCAAGAAAAGGGGGGAATAGCCAAAATGGTCTGGCCACCTGAGGTGAAAATTAAGAAGCTGGGCAAAGCAATTAGAGGGTTAATACCTGAGAAATCAGTGACATATCATAGTAAATTCATATCTATACATAGTATGGTTTGGACTACATTCATTTTATGCAACATAAAAATAAACCAGATTTTCTTTGGGTATGGTTTTATTTATCTCCCCATATGTAACAATTCTTTTGAAATAAAACCCCCTTTTCCCCACAAAAAGACACAATCAACAATACAACTCAAATACAATACATGCCTCAAATGTGGCAATCTTGGGCACTTGGGTGCAACTTTTATGAAAAAATTCTAGATGTGCTAAAAGTCCATAATAAAAAAAGAGAATTTTGCTGATCCCTTTAATTAGAAACTATCAGTCCCTCATATATCTGAATTCTGTAATCTTTCTGAAATGTTTAAAGGGATATTGTCATAGTGATCTATAAACTTGCTTAGTTCTTGGACACAGCGCCCTGCAATGTCCTGCAGAGTAGACCGCAGGGCGTTTGACACAGCAACCTCAAGGGATGGGTCTTTCTTCAGTAATGTGCTGGCAACAAATGCAAATGTTCTGCAGTCTTGGGAGAAGGCCTGCAAAGGTAAAAAAGGCGGTACTTTATTTTCTTTTTATTGATTATCCTTACAAGTAGACATTTTCTTTTTTCTATGGATTTTTTCCATGCGGGACAATCACAACCAAATATTGCCATCTAAAGGTGACATTGTTAGCTTTGACAATAATGTAGAGCTATATACTATCCAAAAAGTTTCTTAAAGTAAAAACTTTGATCTTGACTTTCACAGCAGCATTTACTTATTCTCCAATACTTTCCAGATGATTCATTTACACACAAAGCTAAAAAAAAATCCTGGTATAAACTCCAAACTAACTTGTTAAGATTAAGCAGGGTTATGAATTCCTACCCTGGCTTTTGTTACTGTTGTAGGGAAATCAAGAGACATCAGCACTGTCACATGAAAGAGGGTGATTAAATTAAATGCCAAACAATACCTGGTAGGGCTGAAGGATAAATGTAGGAAAGGGGCAAGCAGAAATATGAGGAAGGCTACAAGATCCATACTATATACTACTACAAATAGAATTTAGACAAGGGGAAGGATGATCCATATATCTCTAACGCAATTGGGAGGGTCTAATGAAACTGGTTGGGATAGTCTGTGGGCTGACTAAGGGGAATACGCAGGGAGTCACAAGGCAGTGACCAGATAAACAGGCAAGCGGGTGGAGTACAAACTTCTTGTGTTTGCCTGGTTTGTATTAGTAAGTTGCCCAAAACAAAGAAAAACAGTAAAATAACATTAGCAGTCTGGCTCACTCATTTGGCAGCTCTATATAATATTAAATGGGCAACTCACAATTGAAGATAACTTCCTTTGGCAACAGTCTTTGTGGAACTCTTTTCTCTGCCGCCTCTGGCTACCTCCTGGATACAAGACTCCCTGAAAACTAGACCTGTCACGCTAAATATTACACTGGTGGTCCCATTGCACAGGCAGGGAGAACCTGGACATAGAATAGGTGGTCAAGGACTTCTCCCATCTCTTCCCTGACCAGCTCTATGACCCTAAACTATTTTTCAAACATCACTATGGAAAACTAGCCTAACTTCCTGATAAAATGTCTGAACCTGGGTGCGATAAAAACACCATCACCTTTCTAAATAAGCCTTGTGACACCCGGTCACAAGCCATATGTTGATATAATAATAGTGAATGTAAATGTCCAGATGCAATTTAATATATATATATGGTAATTTACAATATGCTTTTTGAGCTTTTGCTGTGTTACACCGCTATTCCACATTATCTCCACCATATCAAGAGTTTGCACTCCAGCACTGCCACATGAAAAACGTACAGTTGCAGAGGCTTATAAGTAAATTTCTGTAACCACTCTGGACATGAAACTGCAGAGCATACTATTTTACCTACCATACAGGGCCAAATGAAAATACTGTCAACTTTTAGGATGAATTCTAGAGGTGCATTCAGCAAACTTGTCTGTACAAAGCATGCAGTAGAGTGATCTCCAGACTGGCATTTTTTTTTCAAACAAGCTTTTGAAGACTACAGTTTGAACATTTTTTTTTACATATTATGCAGTCATAGTACACGGATGTCACTATTGAAAAACCTGTCCCGAGACTGGAATGCATGCATGCAATTGCTGGAGTACATGCATGTTAGCAAAAAGTGGATATAAAAAGGCAGTTAAGAAGTATAAAATCAGTGAATGTCCCATGGGGAGGTTAATGGAGAGAGAGTTTACATTCACAAAGGGAAGAAGGTAACAGCTTTACGGAGTATTACAAAGAGTTTGGTTCTAAAAAAGGGGATCAAATGGGCATATTGAAAGGTAGTTCTGTCCTGGAGCATGCAGTGACAAGGGAGATGTGCAAATCCACAGGGATGATTATAAGCAGGTATTACTGAGTGTGAAAACTATAGAGTGCAGCATAGCAGGTTTAGCAGCAAAAAAAACCACAAGAATAGGGGGCACTGGGTGTTCCTTGACAAGTAAGATATGTTTTTCAGTGAAGTTTCATAAAATTCTACTGGGCATTGTTCCTACACAGAATGTCCTCCTTTGCTGTGACAAAGTGCACACAGCAGATAACGTCACAAAGCAAGTGCTTTAATTAGGTTTTGAGTTCAACTAGTACATCCGATGGAGCATTGAGTCAGTCCACTATTTGAAAGCCAAAAGGTCTAAGCCAGAGCCCGACATGAAATACAGCTCCCACAGAGGACTGGAAATCATTAGGCATGGGTTGGACAGGGCTCCACAAAGCAGAGGTGGGCCCCAATATTCCCTGTGGCCAAAAGTGGAAGAAGGTGTTAAAGCAAAGTAGCAATGTAAAGCTGCATCAGAGGCAGGTTGGAAAGTAGTTCTGTCCATCCCCAGCCTTGTCATGATACTAGTTATATTGTCTGGTAGAAATGAACTCTGGAAAAGTGGAACAGGGTAGGACGAGATTGGGGCATCAAAAGGTAGCTGGTGATATAGTTAGGTGGATTGGCCATCAATAAACTTATTAGCAGGATCCTCAGGTTGACATTGGGGAAAGAATAATAAAGCTGTGAGAATCCAAACTATGGAATGAGATTCTTTATGGACAACCAGCCTGCAACTAATGCTCCGTTAGAACAGACTCGCATAGGCAAGATAGTCTGCAGTCTTCCCTTCGTACCCAATGTGCCTTAAATCTCTAAAATAATCATACAGGAACTTACCAGACAGGAAGATTCCTCACCTGCACATCACTCCTCCTATTTCACTGCTCTCCCACCCTTTAGTTCTTGCTTACCATACCCGTTGTTTTCAGGTCACTTAACCTCCAAATAACATAGAGGAACTTACCAACTCAATCTCTTCTTTTTTAGCCAAAATGAATGCTCTCCGGAGCTCTTGTGCAGTACGAGATAATCCATAGTCCACAACTGGTGCTGGGTGTCTCGCTGTACTGGCCCCATCTACCTCTATAGAGTTTGGAGGCATATCTGCCCAACCACCCTACAAGAAAAAAAAAAAAAAGAGAGAAAACAAAATCATCAATTTATTCTCCTTTCATTGTATTATATCATTTCTGCACCAAATACTCTATGTAAACTATATTTTATTATGCGTTTATTCTGAAGAAAAACATGGATTTATTTAGGGAGCCAATCTTTTTTGTATTTAACAGAACACCAGAAACTACTTCACAACAAAATATTAGTGTAGAATGGTATACAGTAGACGAAACATTAGAAATAACAAATACCAAAAGTGGGATCTCTATAGTTTTATTAGAGAAAAACTGGTTCTCCCCATGGCTGTGCATGATCTTCCCCAAAAGGTTTTCTTCTTGTGTTTCTTCTCTAGTAATAATAAATTCATTCTGCTCTTCTTTAATTACTGGCAGTTTAGCCTTGAAAAAAAAACAAAAAAAAAAAAAAAAACAGAATAGTTAAGAATTTTACATCAACAGGTTAAAACCATTAGTGCATGGGGTTATCAGCTTGCCTTAACCTCCCTGGCGGTATTCCCGAGTGTGGCCCGGAGTTAATTTTCAGTACTATGGTCTTGCGGTATCATTGGGGCAGTGTGCCTGGTGGGAAATTTAAACAGAAAGTACCACTTTGACATGCTGTCATAATCAGACCACCAGAGAGGGTTAAAGCCTTTTTTAAACATTTGCTCTGCAGTAATATGATATCAAATTTTGAATAACACCACAACACATAGGTACTGTAGTGCACAGTGTACCAGTGTTGAAACATGTTGTGATTGGTGCTGGGACAGATTAAACTGCATGTCCCAAAAGCCAAAATTTACATGTCTTAGGTCTAAAAGGATGTGGATTATTGTCCTATTCATGCACTTTCGTAGCAAAAGGTGGAAAAGAAACCAAAGTTTAAGAGTATGGAGAGGAAAAGTGTATGGGACATAGAATAACTGAAAGATTTCAATGTTAGTGCCTGAAAGGCCAAAATCAAGATCCGTTTCTGCACTATCATTGTCAGTTTTATTTTTCTGGCAACTTTGTGACCTGTAAATAATGTGACCACACTATTTTTTCATAAATTATGAAGGATAACATGGGACTTTAAAATCGTACCAAAACCAGAATGACCACTAAAAAAAAAAAAGGCACAATTTAATTATGAACATTAAAGCAATCATCTAAAACAGACACTTTGTGCAATCTGTACTGTTCTGCAATTCTCATATTTTTCACGAATGCTCTGCTTTATGAAAAATTAACAGAAAAAATGGTACTCTTTGTTATCTCCTGAAGTCCTATATTCTAATTTTAAGTGTCAGCTATATCTGGGACGTTGGTACCCAATTTATATAACCTGCAGCTCCTGCATATTGTTTATCGCAATTTACACTCTGACCAGTAAAAGCAGTATATAACCATAGAAAGAAAATGTAAAAATACTTCCCTTGTTATATTTGCCAGCTCCTTAAATTTACCCAGCACATATGGTCTGCTTTCAATTGCTCTATTTTATGAAAGAATCTAGCACTATGTTCTTTTATTATTGATCTTTTCCTATCCCATTTTTGCAATCTTTGGCAGTCTTGTTAACCTAGTAGAGAAATGTAAAAGGTGTTCTGCTCCAACCTATTTTCAGCTAATAAAATATGTAAACCATAGCAAGGTACTTCTATTTGCTCCCTTTTGGTCCGTTAAAAATACAATTTAAAACATTTTGTTCTACCTGCTTGACCTGTTGAACTTGTCAGAGATTTAGAGTTGTTCTGTGTCTTGTATTAACTCTAAGAAGCTATTTAGTACTCCCAATTCTCATTCTAAACAACAATAAAATTATTGTTCCAAATCCTTTTTGAGATCTGAAAGTGGTAGTAGAAAAGTATTTTAGCACAAACACTGGTGTTGAGGCGGGGGGAGAGAGGGACATTTCCTAGTCTACAAAAAAACTAGGTTCGGTTTACCAACAATAGGGCTTATGATCTGTGTGCATTTCAGGCAGAATAACAAATAAATATATATTTTGTACTTACATGGCCCTAATGAAATAAAGCACAGGAAAACTTGCATGTAATGCAGAGATGTACTGCATATGTTTTTTCTTAATTTTGTTTTGTCATACACTTTATTGCCTACAAACAATAAGCCTTTTAGGAACATACATTAAAATATCCTGAAAAGCAGCCTGGAATTCCACCTGTGAATCACAAATAATAATGCGCATAAAAGAAAGATCCTCACTTTCAGTATAAAGGCAAAGAAATTGTGCATGTTTGCCCTAAAATAGTTACATGGATTTACAATTTTACAGCATCTTTGTAGCATATATACATTACCTTTTTGACATCTTCAGTGCACTCTGTTTTACAAGAGAGTTGTGTTGTCAACTCTTTTGTGCTTGGTTTAGTGTCAGATAGTAATTCTCCATGGTAATTCATTATCTCTGTAATTGTATCTACATGTTCTAACTTCACTTTCAAGCCTTGTTTGGCTCGATTTGTCCCCCTATCTTCTTCTGAAGGCTTCTTATTCTCACTGATGATTTCTATATCCTCTTCTGAAGGCTCTGCAATGACTTGTGTAGGGTTTGCTTCATATTTTGTAATATTTGCACCATTCTGCACAAGTTGTGTTTCATCTTGTGTAGGCTTTCTATTAATATCTTCCTGTGAAGCCTTTTCATCTTGCTGAACAGGCTTTGCAGTCTCCTGTGCACGATTTGAATCCTGTGAAGGCACAATATTATTTTCACTGCGATTCTGTTGAAGAAAAAAGAAACCATAACATATTACTAAGATAAACTAAAAAGGTAAAGTTGATCTTTAGGCGAATATTGACAATGGACCTGAGCAGTGATTTAAACGAGTTCTCAAGTAAAGAAAAAAATGTGCTGTTTGGGTTAAAGGGGAATAGGGGTTCGTATGGGATTGAGGATAAGCTTCGAAGAGAAATCTCACCTGAGATTCGCCACTTATTATACTGCGCACTGGATTTTGGCCCACTGAAAACAAAAAGTTGCATTCAATTAAACTAGAGTAAATATGTTTCTACCATATCTAATACCACTACATAGGATAAAAAGTGTAATATTACCTCTGCCATCAATTTTAAGCTGAAGTAAGTGGATTCAAAAATGACTTAACATTTTTAAACTAAATTCCCAAAAATTAAGTTCAGTGTCAAATAAGCACTGAAACTTAACTTTTTTTTTTTAATGGGATGGACTTTGATCTGTCCTCCTCTACAAAATAGCACCTTGGTGTTTTCTATTTAGGCATTTATAGTTAAAAAAACTTGCTATAATGTCAACACTATGCAATTTTACTGAAACATATATATTATTAAGTAAGGCTGTGAAGTCAGTGACGAAGTTTGGACATTTTTGTGGACTCCAGGTATACAATTTCTTCTGACTCCAACTCCCAAATATTGGCTTACCAGGAATGGTAATACTTTATTTTGCAAAAATCCTGAAAATACCACTTTCTGTTCCTGGGTAGCTACACTCACTTCACTGTATCTACGGAGGAAGCCATGGTTGTAACCCAAAATAAAAGTTAACTGACAATCTGGGATCCACCACAAAACATTTTATCTTCCCAACATCTATACTGCAAGTCTAAAGAAAACAAATAGGTTTGTTAAAGCCCTCCCTAAGGTGGAAACCATATCTAGGTTTAACCAAGTGTAATTATGCAGAAGCATCTATATTGTTTGTCGACCTTGTGTGACACACTTCCTAAATGATTTAAATGACTTAACATTGACCTCCTCAAATTTAAGGTCACCGTTTACAGTCTTCCTTCCACCCCAGACTACATACACTTTCTACTGTTTAATCTGTCCTCGATTTGTCACCCTTAGCTTATTTATCCTTTTGCTTAATCATCAAAGTTATCCTTGTTTTTTTTTTTTTTCAAATCATCCTTAACCTGCTAAGTGCCCCTATGAAAAACTTGTGATCTCTTGTACCCCCCTAATGCTTTATTATCTTGTTCTTAGCTTGTATTTTTTTTACTTTTTTGCAAATAATAGATAAATCTATTTAAATGTAAATTATCATCATACCATTCAAATAAAACCAGGTCAAGTTGATGAAGGGCACAAATTAGCATGACTGCAACTTTTTAAATAGTCTGCAAATCGCTAAAAATCTAAATTGATTAGCTGCCCGGACAGTAATCACAAAATGGAACTACATGCATGGTCTATTTTATACAATGCTCTCAATCACCTCTAGCAGACAATAATGTGTTTATTTATAAATGTTTTCAAGAGTCACCCAACCTTTTACCTACACAATTTTCACGCTGAAATCAATAAGAAAAATGTAAAACTCATGAGTAACAGTTAGTGCACACATTTTGTTATTGAATCCAAAGCAAAAAGGTTTACATTTTGGGTAAAAATTGAGTGAATCTTAGGTGATAATATTTAATAATAAACCCCTAAAAAACACAGCGGAATGCAGTTTATAAGCAATAAAATTTTAATTAAAAAAGTGTATTTATAAATTCTGCTAGTGCAAGTACCAAAGCTTGAGCTGTTATTGGCCTATTGTTATTCACTGTACAATAGCAGGTTGGTTGTAACCCAACCCAGGTAGCCCAAATATTATTTAGACCTTAACCTAAAATAACTTTAAAGTGTAAGGAAAACCCAAAAAAAAAAAAAAATCACATTTACCTTCAATTCTGCAGATGAGTCTGTCGGTCAGGATGTTTCTTCCATTGAGTTTGGTCATCTTCCTACGTCACCCGATCTCTTTTTTTCTATTGATAAAAGGGCTCCTTCTGTGCATGCTCAAGATGCTTGAGCATGCAGAGAAGGAGTAGCCAGGAGCCTCCTGGGGTGTCTGACGGAGGTATTCCGGGAGGCTCTCTGCACAAACAAATTTTTTACTTTATGTTGTCTACCCTTTTATGTAAAGTAAAAGTTCTGATTTTAGGTACACTTTAACCATCTATTTTCCTAACTACATTTAAATGGTAATGAAAGAATGGAATCTCATTAGCCATTAGGGCAAAAACCCATATTCCCTGTCCTGCACATTTATAGAGAAAAAAATGCTTCTTGTGATTGTAGTATCTAGTTCTTAGTGCATTTGTACCTTAAATAATACATGCTTATACTGACCTGACTGTACAGGTGTCACAGTACTGGTCTTCTTTCTAGCAGCGCTTTCTTTTACTGGCGTCCTAAAAGCCTTAAAAGTATATTTCTTACGCTGAGATTTTGAAAGATTATGATATCGACCAGATTCTACACGGCTATGATGATATCCACCACGGAAATCCTTTTGATAGCCACAATCATGATGGCCTCTTGAATGATAACCTTGGTCTCCGGGATCTCTGTGGTCATGATATGGTCTGTTTTCTTCATGAAAGTCATGGTATAGGGGCTCCTGGTATTCCATATACTGACTGTCATTGTAACTTCTTTCATGGCATGTATTATGATCATATTGGCCATAATTATTATGTTCTCTGTAAAATAAAAAAAAGTGATAATTACTTCAAATAGAATAAACGTTAGGATCAAAACCAAAAAGAAATCTTTAAAATAAGAGTATGTACTAAGATATTTATTGGAGAATGAGAACCCCCACCCAATCTGGTATTTAAATGGAGCCCTTGCCTAAAGGCTTATTGCTATCTGTGCACTCTTCATGCTTGACCTGCAGTCCCTTTAGGGACATGTAGCTGTAACAGGAAAAAAAGCATCACTCCAGCAAGCATGGGAAGGAGTGGCCACATGCATTGTTTCCATCAATGAAGCTACGCCCTGCATGAGAGTGGCAATTAAACAGAATTTTGCAGGGGTAGTCAAGATAGTTGGAGATGGGAATGCTGGAGATAACGGCAGTACAGGCTTGGAGAGTCAAAGGTAGTCATTGCTAAACAACTTCTAAGACTATAGCCAGTCTTTAACCTGTATTTTCAAATGTATGACTTACTAGGATACGAATTGTATATTGTGGGCATATATTGGACTGAATACATTTTAAAACTACAAACTACAAGAATTATAGTATAAACATTAATATTAAATCAGTTTCTCCAGTAGTTCATTGTAGGAAACAGCCTGACTTCTGGGCATGTTCCCTCACCTCTAGACTAAAAATCAGGTATAAACTGAACAAGCTTAAGAGCAAGCAGTAAACAAATAGCAAAAGGTAAAAACAACCTGCAAAAATTATTGCAATGATACAAAAAAATTGCAGTGTGTGTGTGTGTGTGTCCAGAATGACCTGAAGTAAAGTCTGAATTACTTCTCTGCAGTGAGTACGTTTGATGCGGATCCCTCACAGTCTACAATACAGTTTTGATTAAATGGAGTTTACCTTGGCAAAATTTAGGAGGGTTCATGGATAACATTGTCCACTTCTTCTAAAACGAAGAGGAGCGTTATGGAGCAAAGGTTTAGCTTTGTCAGCATATTAAATACTTATATTTAGGGTTAACTTTTGCAAAATGAGTATAAGAAATGTAAACTCAGCTCCTGCCCTGTTCTAGCACAGAACTCCCAGCTTACTTACAATAAAGTATCTGTAAATGTCCGGTGGGGTACAGTATGACAGTAAGCATGATAACGGCCGATGTGGTGAAAATTCAGACCCATAGGTTTGGCAAAACTAGAGCATTAGGATGGATGTTGCAAGAAATAAAAAACACCTGCGATTCCACATGCCACTCATCCAGGTAGAATACCTAAAGACCTACAGTGAAAAACAAGGAGTAGGATTACCACTGTAGCAATTACCTGAATTGGAGAGTCTGATAAAGCCAGCTCCAGAAAATATCTAAATTTGGGGGTCAGGTATAACACTGAGCAAAGCTTGATATCTAGGGTGAACAGCCTCGGTCATCGTCAATCCTACTGGTCGTGCAGGAATGTAACTACTTGGTGGAGACATGTTTTGATGTTGCTTTGTGTTCACCTGCCTGGACAGAGGGGATATACCCAAAGGTTAGGGACAGTTCCCCAATCCCCTTTTGTCTGAAACAGTAATCATGATGCCTTCAGAGACAAAATTTACAGATTACTTTACGTTGACAGAGGGAGAAAAGACATGACAAAATAACTATATATAGTTGTCACTAAACAATTCAGCACAAAAATGGGTTCCCTTTGCTTTAGATCTTTTTTGTTTTTTATCAGTGTCATTTCCCAATGCCTGTTTTGCTGTGACATGGGGCTGCTGTTGACAAGACGCGATTTCTTTTTCAGAACAAACGGACAATATCTGATGGTTTTATTCTGGGCCTGGCTGGTTTTTAAATAAAAAGTTAGAAGAGGCTTAACAGTAAACCTGTGGTTTACCTGTGTTAATGAGATGTACCTGATGGAGGAACTAACAGCTTCTTCTCTTGGAGATACTGAGGAGATTACAAATCAGGGATGGTTTTACTGGACCTTATTCCGTGAATCACCTGATTACTTGACAACAGCACAAATAGACCATTATATATTTAAATCCTTACATCCCTAAGTCAGTCAAGGTTTCCCTATTTCTTTGTGCAATATGTGTTCAGCTAACTCTTTTTTTCTGATCATGTGCCCATTCTCCCTCCCCCCTTCTTTCCACCCCATTCTCCCTCCCCCCTTCCGTTTCATCAAAGTTTAGTAGTATTCCCCCTAAAAAAAATAAGAAAAATGTCCGGGTTGAGTCCATGGGGTTTCTCACTATATGTTTGACATTGTTATGTTTGACTAATTTGTTATTACATTACCTCAGAGATATTAAAAGAGTTACATGTGAATTTTGTAAGTGAAATTTTCTTTAGACTGGTATTTTGTGCTCTCTTTTTGATGTATACAGCTTTGTACATATGTAGAAAGAGATTGTCGTACTGATTATTTATGTTATATTTGTATGTTTTGTAATTCCCTTTTGTTGATTCAACCTAATAAAAAATTAAATAAATATGAAAAGATGGATGTAACTGAGATAGATGGTCTAAATCCACAGAAGAACTATGAATAGCTTTCCTAATTGTTTTTAAACAACCTACATAAAAACGGAGTGCAAGTGTACCTAGGAAAATTATTGCTAAACGCAAATATTATTTAGAATACGTTTTTACTGTTTATGCACATTGTAGGCTGTTACTTAACACAAACTATTATTTGTATAGTTTTAAAGGCATGCAAACTTTACAGCATGTCAACCATTTCAAAAGTATTTAAAATATTTTTTCCCCATTTTTTCCCCAAATGTTGTAATACCAATCACAAAATGAGCATATATTCATAGGTTCATCTCACATATGCAAGAACAAACAGTTAGAAAAGCATATATTGTAATCCTACCTATAATCCTGGTAGACACCTCTGTAAGGAGCGGATTGGTGATTTCTAGGAGGGAAAGCCTTAAGAAAACAGAACCAAAGAAAAAAACTTAAATTCCACATTTGAGCAAGACATGTTTTCAAAAGACAGTATATTAAATTATTTGACAAAACAGACAAGCAGATGTATTAAAATGTAATGCTACATAATATCTGCAATGGCATACCTTAAAATATCTAAATTACATACAACACAGAATTTGCATCAAAGTCCCTTGTTAAAAAAAAGCAACTTTTAGAAAACAAAGTGCTTCTTTGAGCAGAGTGACAGTTAACCCAAGATACCAAGCCTGTGACCCTGTGAGTAATCAGAGCATCTAATTCAGTCTAGAGAAGATCTCTTGTTTAGGGACCACTAGTGAGAAGTACATTTTGAACGGCTTTTTTTCCCAGAGAGGCTGGCCAAAAAAATGCCTAGACAGCCTAAATGGTTTAATGCAAGTGGGCATGAAAGTTTAGGAATACAAATACATAAAAAAAATATGTATAACCTGTCATGTTTTATTGCTGCCGTTGACGCTGCCTGTTAAATTAATTTTTACTTTCAAGGTTTTAGAGATCCTTTTGGACCCAGATAATAATGATTTGAATTAGGAAACCAAGATGCCAAGGCTGCAAGCTGAAACAGTCAATATCATCCATTAGATAAGGAAATGACCATACTGCAGCCCACAATACCCACATATGTTACTAAGTGTTGAAAAATGATCACATGACCAACGCAACTTTAATTAGGAGCTCTTTTTGTATTAGAAAAGAAAGTAATATGCTCCGTAAATAGGGTACTAAATGCAGACAGTGGTGTGCATACTGAAGTGAAATATTAGAAAGCAATCCTCTCGGTTAAAAATTGGCCCTATAGATTATTCTGACATTCCCAACATTCCAAGTATTTTTGCAGTAGTTTCAAGCACATATATTGGAATGTTTGCTTTATTTCATTTAATACATTAGATTAAAATATACAAATTGATATTAGCAATACTCACATCTCTCTGATGGTGTCCATGATGCCACCCCCTGTCTCCACCACGATGATACATTTCTTATAAACCAGGCCAGCTTGACCTAAAAAAAAATATAAAAAAGTAAAATTAAATATAAGATTAAAAATGCACTTGCTTTTTTAGCTACATTCTGAATTTTCATGTTATCACCAGAAAATATGGTTTTGTGCTATCACAGTAAAGTGGATTGCATGAACTGACTAAGCGGTCAAGTGAAAGTTTAACCTACAGGGGTTGGAACATACCAAATAACTATAAGCAGGGGTGCTTACAACAAGCAAAAATAAATACTTTCTAAAACTGCTTAAAAAGTGTTTGCTGACATTTATCGTTCATTGTTTTTTCTCTTGCTTAAACAGTTGTGGATACTGGGTGTGCTATGGGCCTAACAGAATTACAGAGGGCTTGATCAATTGCTTGATTTTGTCTGGCACCTTGCCAGCTGCTTAAGGACTTACATGGCAGTGCAGGTTCAATATGAACCAGTGTCTGCACATTTGACAGCTGGCAGTAGTGAGTGGAACTAGTACTGTTAACTGCAGCCCATATTCATTTCCTATGAGGACTGCAGAGGGAGATGCTACATGTAGAGACTCCCCATTTCTGGGGAGTCTCTACAATTGTTTTCTGGCGTGGGGAAGAGGTAAATGTACTGCAACCTTACTGCTGGTCTAAATTAGCCCTAAGCAGTGATTACCAAATACACAGACTATTAGCAAAAATTAAATCTTTCCTTTACCCATAGGGAGTATACAGGTTCCAATATAGGAAGTGTAAAAATAATGTATTTTTTTCATACGCTCATGCTTATATAAGAGCGGTGCGCGCATCAAGCTTTTAAAAAACAATTGCAAAGCTTTCAACATGCTTCAAACAGCTTTTATAAAGGACAATGGGTTACATTTTGGTGGGAATAAACACGGATCTTAAAGAATGTTCTGACTAACATTTACCCCTTTGCTAACGCAAACCAACAATGTATTTAAATTTGTACAGCAGACTGTCAGTCTCGCAGCGGATGTGATTGTAGCTATACAGGTAAAAGAAATAACACAGCCTACTTTTTCCTGGCCATGTAGTTTGCTCCTGGGAGCTTGGCAGTGGTGAACATATTCAATAGTGGGCCCCTATGCAGAAATTACTTGGGGCTCTTAAGGGGGGGCCCTGTTGCTTGAAGAGAGTCCAAGGTCATCACGTAGCTACACACTTTGCATCTCCCCATGAGAATGCGCCTGTAAAGGTCAGAAGGTAACCCCACCACCACTTGTGTCCTGGCCTTATATGCTCCTGGGTGCCTGGCAGTAACTTAGCTTAGCACTTGCAGTTCAAAGCAATTATTTTACACCTAGAACGGCTGAGGTGAATGGTAAATAAAATAAATAGAAAAACATAAGCCATGCACATGCGCTTTTAAAGTTTTGAGTTTGAGTAATATTTTACAATGAGTGGAACAATTCACAACTTATTTAATTATACAAATTATGGTATAATGTACCCTGGCGGTCACCACTCTCTTCACCCTACTTTAGTTGATATTAAAATGTGAAACCCGAGCTGAGAAAAAAAATGAATGGCTATTGCGAACATCTTTCTTTTAAAATGCTCATTGCCAGGCATCTATGTCTGTCCCCCAGATTACATTCTTGCTCATTTGGAAAATATATGTATGACCAGTGAAGCAACCAGGGTCACCAGCATTTTCAGTAGATGCAAACAGAGGCATCCTACATATATTTCTCAGTTATAAGGGTCAGTACTTGTTAAAGTTTTGGTGCAACAATTTTACATTGCATTTATTGCTGATAAAAGTACAAAAATTAAAAGTCCTCCCAGCTCATCCTATATACATGAATTCTCAGATACCCATTTTTAATAGGAATTCGGGGATTGCAACATAAGATTTATCATTCTGAGATGCTGAAGTTGTGAAAAGTATCAAAGTTAAATAAAAGTTTTATAATAAAAATGTAAAAAAAACTTAGTATTTAGTGACAACTTGTTCCATAATTTAGACTGAACAGTCTGATAAGGACGAGGTGCCGCTTGCTATTTCATGGTGTAGTCGGGCAGAGGATAAACATTATTATTTCTAACATACTATGTCCATGTGCCTACCTCAAAACTTGCCAGCCTCCCGTTATGTGCAGCCTTGCACGGTGTTGTGAGCAGGATTTACTTCCCTTGTGTACAGAGATCCTCCTTCCTGTGATGTTATTAGGCGGCCCTCCCCCACATCCTCCCAGGCACTGCACAGCGCACACTCGCCTCAGCTTTCTGCACTACGGGCTATATTTGCAGCTTTTCCGAAGTATTTACCCCATAGTAGCCTTTACAACAGAGACCCTGAGTATTTCACAATAAAACTTTTCAGCACAAACAATACACAACCAACAACAGATTGATAAATGCAACCCCCTCAAAATAAACTTGTACGTGAACAGCTGAGAGTCCGCTTCGGCATTCTTTTCGCCTCCTTTCCAAGGCCAGTTGCTTATCTAGAACTCCTCCCAGCACGACTCCTTGCTCCCAATATGCCTTAAGATTAACTGCTGTTTCAGTCTGGTAAAAACCGCTGAACTGAAATACTATTTCTTGATAATATGAAACCATTTTGTCTTGACTTCAAATACAATATAAATAGTAGGTACGATTGAGCAAATAAACACAACTGCGACCAGAGTTTACATATACATACATTATTTTGCATTTAACAACATTTGCACCAAAATGCAGACTGAAAATTCATTGTTTCTTGTGGCATCTTTTCAGGGTAATTGTCACTTTGTAGTATATTGTGCTGCATTTTGCTATTCAATGCAGTGTAATTCTTTCAAAGACACAATGCATCTAAAACGCATGTAAATCAATGCATTTTGTTTGGTAATGAGCCTTTGACTCTATTACTCAGTGCATGTTCCCAGCAATAATAGCAAATGCATAGTGACTCCATGCGTTCATACTAGCCGACACACAGCCCCCTACTAAGGGGCACATGTTTGTTGTCCTAAACAGGGCATGAGATAATGACCATGTAATGTAAAATATAACATTTTTTCAGATGTGCATATATCCACACAAAAGCAAGGGACATAAGGACTTGGACCTGTAGGAAGGACAATGACTCCAAATCAGGGACAGTTAGGAGGTAATGATATACCTTCTCTAAGAATGGTTGGTAGTGAAAGGATCTGCTTCTACTTCTAGTTCCTGGAATGCACCCTGACTTTTCCTTCACCCACAGAGACAGACGTCTGGAGAGATACCCCAATAACACACACGCACAGTATGGTTTTGGGAATATTCTCTCATCTTTATTCTGACAAAACGGTTTTTTATACATACAGGAAAACAAATGCGTAGTTCACATATGCAGTTATGCTGAGTAGGCAAAAACAACTCCTTTTATAGTAGAAGCTTGATGCAGGCACATTTTTCCTTTAGTGTAACAGATGTTCAGCATCCTGTTATTCATACAAATTATATAACTTGTTCTATTTAACCCTTCAGGTAGCAAAGTTGGTAACCCTACAAGTAATCTGCTCCTAATCATTTATGAAGACTGGAAAGTAAGTCTATCCTCCAACTTTAGAATTTGCTGGATTCATGGTTAACTACCTTTTAGGTGGTGCAATGACTTCTATCTTGCAGAGAGGAGATCAGGGTAGGCGCCAGGCCGGTAACAGAAACCACACCACACAATGTGAATGGTTACCTCTCACAATTTTATTGTTGGCAAGCTCCAGTTTACAAACGTTATTACACCTAAATTGCCCAACATTCCAGACCACCCTTTGGGCCCTCCCTAACCAACTCCTTGTATCGGTCTCAGCTACTCATTTGCACCAAAATCTCGTTTAGAACATTCCAAGGCCATGTGTGAATATAAGAGATATATAAGAATTTACAATCATTAGCAGAAAAACTATCCTCGTCTAAAAATTAGGAAGGCTTCCAGAGTGGGCATGCGCAAAGCTGACTGATGGCTGGATGCTAGGTCAGCGCAAGGACTTCCCGGGAAAATGAAGCTTTTAATTAGCAACACGAGGGTGGAACACGGCTTACGGGTGCAGACCGGCTTTATACTTACCTCTGGTGCTTCAGACGGTGTTTTTTGATGTCAGCACGAGCAAAGAGGAGACAACCTCAGACTGCAGCAATGGTGGCCTTAGCCCGCACTGCAGCCAAAATGGCGTCCCTTCACTCTCCAGCACACCATGATCCTGGGGAAGGGGAGGGGGAAGGCTTCAGTGAGCCTGATATTTGTGCTGGGTGCTCACCTCTCCGCTCCACACAGGACTCCTCCAGTGATCCAGAGGGCTTGCTTCAGAAATTCAAGGGCCTTTTACAGGTGGCACTAGATTCAACTTCCAAGAAGATAACAGATCACTTTACAAGTAAATTTCGTGAATTGGGCCACCATACAGCACAGCTAGAGGCCTGCTTGGATGATGTTACAAAGTACTAGAAGGCCACGAGGAGGATATCGACCACTATAAATATGCGGTACAATTGTTACATTACAAATTAAAAGATCTGGAGAACAGGTCTAGGCGCTCCAATTTATGCATTTGTGGGATACCAGAATCTGTGGTGGATCTAACATCTACTGCCACGGCCTAATTCCAAGAATTATGCCTGGAGATTCCTTTTGAAAGACTTGAGCTAGATCGCATACATGGTACACTCACAAGGCCTAAACCGGATGGCCCTCCTAGAGAGGTGGTTGTAAATTTTCACCATTATCGCACAAAAGTTACGTGTCAAAACACGTGGCATGTGCCAAAGAACCAATTGTTTTACAAGGATACAATGTCCAAATCTTTGCTGATTTAGCCCCAGTGACAATCCAGAGGCGCAGAGAGTTAAAACCTTACCTGCAGATCCTCCAAGAAAAACGTATCAATTACTGCTCGAGTCATCCATTCAAGCTTATATTTTATGACAATGGCAGAACCGAGATTGTCACTTCACCAACTGAGGCATTGGCGTGCTTCCAAGCACTGGGTTTACCAATACCATCACAAACCATCCAGCCTGAGGGAACTGATAGATCCCTATCTCCTCCATCGAAAGTGCTCCAGCAATGCATGAAACGTCACCGCTCCAACGGTCCATCTCCATCCAAGCTGACACCATCCACACCGCCCCCTTGAAGGATGTAGCCTACTTCTTCTTCTGGCCTATAGTGCAAGAATCTACCATGATTTGTTCCCTGTGTTGAGGATTTTATTCTCACTTTTCAATTGTACTGAAACTTGGCATTTTATTTTTTACTTTTATACTTTCTATTTTTCTAAAGGACACTCCCCTGGAGGGATTTTCCTCAGGGGGCCGATTCGCTAGAACCAGTTAAGTAGTTTGTGTTACACCATGTGCCTAATATTACGCAACATGTTTCAATGTTTGCCCTATTATTATATGTATGCTTTTTATATTTATGGCTCTTGAAGCCCTACTACCGGCACAGTTGTCACTGTGCACTCCACTTATCTCGAGGTGCGTCCCCCAGTATTTAAATCTTAGGGGGCAAACGCACCTTTAGATACTACTTGGGTGGACGAGGTTTCTTGCCTTACCAACTTCTATACCTCATTCTCTGATCTCAGAAAATTGTTACCATGTACAGTATAACAGAGTCTTTTAATCCTCTAATGTTACTACTCTACATGCATTTATTTTTTGGGAAGGAGGGTTTTACTCCTTCCCTTCTTCTCCCAAACAATCCACAGTTTCTCTGTTTTTCCCCACTCTATCCCAGGCTAACTCATGCACTCAAGGTCACAATCCCAAACAAATCGGTAGGTAGACTCAGGGCAACGCTAAAGGGGCACTCCCCCAATTGTTAAAATGACGATTTCCATTATTTCCCTAAATGTACAGGGCTTAAACTCCCCGATGAAACGTACAAGAACATTCAGTTATTTTCACACTCATAAAGCGGATGTTTTAAGTTTTGCAGGAGACACATTTCTCCGCCTCCTCTTGTCCCAGATACTTCCATGCATTTTATCCAACGGTGTACATCGCCAACTCCCCACATAAACGTAGGAGCATTTACATCGGTTTTTGAAAAGCCGTCCTATTTGTATTGGATTTACAGTTAGCAGACCCTGAGGGCAGATAACTTTCTTTTAATGTAAAGCCTTAATGATGCCAAAATTTAGTTAGCTACTTATTATGCACCTATTGGGAATCAGGTTCCGTTCTTCACTCATTTGCTCCAACTATTACGCACAAATTCGCAAGGCCTTGTTTTTCTATGCGGTGACTCTAACATCCCACTGATACCCAGCCTAGACAAAAAAAGTGTACCTAACCCGTCAATGCAACATAAAGAAACAACAGCTGCGCGGGCATTGGCTGACCTCTTGCGTTCTGAGATGCTGGCAGACGTATGGTGAGAAAAACACCCCAGTGAATTGGACTATGCTCACTACTCCCATGCGCATCAACTCTTTACACGCATTGACCATATCTTTGTACCAAGTGCTAGCCTACCACTGGTGTCTTCCAGCGCTATTTTGGCATGCTGTCCAAGTTAAACTCTCACTTTATCCCAAGTCTAATTCTTTCAAATGAACTCTCAATGACTCTCTGCTCAGTAACCCGCAGGTGACTCAACAGACACGAGAGGCCCTGGTGGAATACTTTAGGCTAAATAAGGAGTCTGGGGTTTCTGCAGCCGTCTTATGGGCGGCGCACAGAACCATTATCAGAGGTTTCCTTATTAAAACTGCATCCCGAGCAGCGCTCTGTGCAGCTCAAACAACTGGAACAAGAATACACTTTCTTGTGCTCTCAATTTGCAGCCTCAAAATGTGGGTAAGCGCCTAGACTTAGTTAGGACACAATTGAATTTGTGCACAGCTACCATAGCGGAGAAGCAGATAGGAGGGACTAAAAACAAATATTTTACCTATGGTAATAATTCTCACACCCTTCAGGCAAATTGACCTAAATATCCTGACAAGCGCTTTACCCCATACCAGTTAAGGATTAGTGGAGTAGGCCTTACTAGTAACCCAGAACATATTTTAAAAGAATTTCATAGTAGGTTGTGTTCCTTATATCAGTCACCGCAAGCCTTTGATGGGGGCCCATGGACCAGTTCCTTTCCAAATTATCTTTCCAGAAACTACCAGCATCCTTGATATGTCTGAAGGCGCCTATCAAGACTCAGGAGGTATCGCAAGCAATAAAGAAACTGAAGCCCAATAAACGACTTGAGCTGGATGGGTTTACAGCAAATGATTACAAGAAATTTGTGGAGGAACTGGTTCCCTATCTAACCCAAGTCTTTATTAAGGTGTTTAAAGGCGAGCGTTTGGACCCAAGTATGTTGGAAGCGACGGTTTGCATGTTACCGAAGCCTGACACTGATACTACAGCCTGGTCCAATTATATGCCTATTTCCTTACTCAATCTTGACGGCAAGTTATTGGCAATTATTCTGGCGTCACGATTGAATCAGGGAATAGAACTTCTAATTTCACTGGACCAGGCAGGGTTTATTCCAAGGAGGCAGTCAGAAGATAACATTCAAAGAATGATGCACTTAACGCACTTTACCAGCAAAACAAAGACACCAGCTATGTTCTTGAGCCTGGACATAAGGAAAGCCTTCGACTAGAGCATTGGAGATACAGTCCCTATTTTTGTGCATGGGTCTCTTCACTTTATGCAGTGCCCAAGGCTTTTATCCAATACATGGGCTTTTGCTCCTCCTACTTCCCCATAGGCAAGGGTACCAGACAGGGTTGTCCGCTTTCACCGCTGTTATGTGCTCTAGCAACAGAGTCGATGGCGATAGCCAAGCGTTACCACCTTGTCATTAGCGGAGTGCAAGTAGGTGACTATCACCATAAACTTAGTCTATTCGCAGATGATGTTCTGCTATGTATAACTAAACCGCTGGTGTCCCTGCCTAACCTGCTGTCCTTCTTAACACAGTTCCAGAAATTCTCAGGTCTACATTTGAATAGTACAAAAAGCAAAACCCTTAATATTACCTTATCCACTAATATGGTAAGCCAACTACAGGCATCATTTCCATTTAAATAGGATGAATGGCGTTTGCAATATCTAGGGGTCTACATATCGCCTTCTTACGAGACGTTGTATGCTGCCAACATACCAGAACTACATAGGCACCTAGTGATGTTACTAGATTCATGGAAAAGATACCAAATGTCGTGGTTGGGAAGAATTGCCTCAATTGAAATATCGTGGATGCCTAAATTCCTTTATCCTGTACGGGTCCTACTGGTGAAGATACTACTTACCTTGCAGCAAAAAATGTGTGACATGATGGGAGAAGGATTTGGGAAGTAGCATGGAACAGGAAGACTGGGAACAAATCTGGGACACAGTGGCACTCTGTAGTATTAATGCCTCAGCAGTTGAAGTTAATTACAAGTTCATGATGTGCTAGTATATGATGCTAGCACGTCTGGCTAAGATTTCGCCTACGCATAAAAACACTTGCTTTAGAAGCTGTACGACAGTTTGCACTCTATATTATGTATAGTGGGATTGTCCCAAGATTAAAAGATATTGGATACATATATACCAGATGGCGTACACTTTGGTGGGAAAATCATTTCCAAAATGTCCAGAAGAAGCATTGCTTAACTCTCAGCTGTCCAGTTGCACTAAATTACAATTTAAATTACTGACTTACTAAACCTATTCACGTCAGCAAAGATGGTACTAGCAAAAACCTGGTGGTCCTCCACTCCAAATGTGGAACAGGTTAAACAGAAAATAGTGTGGTTTCTGGCCAACGAGAAAATGAGGGCAATCCTTACCGATACCGTGTCTAAATTCCAGAAGGTTTGGGGACCCTGGATTGACTATTACATGCCCATGGGATGGGACCGCTCCTTCCTAACAATGTGAAAGATCTGTCAATACCCTGAGTCGAAACCACAAAGGTTATCAAGATAGGTTTGGGACCTGACCTTTGTTTCCCCATATTCCCCCCCCCTCCCCCTTTTCCCTTTCTTTTCTTTTTCTGTATTGCCCTCTGCCAGTATTTATTTCTTAAATTTTTGTAGTAGCGGGTTATGCTCTAGGGATGCCTTAAAATTAAAGGAAGTTTAGAATCTAGTTTACTTAATGGGGTTGAATCTGCTAGCTCACAACTGAAGACTGCTGTTGTTGACTTTTTCAGTTATATTTGGCTAAATGCAAGGCAACCATTGATCTTCTGGGCACTTTGATCTTGGACTGTGATTGTAAAGGTTGCTGTGATGTTAGGCCTTGATGTTACAATGTGAGCCCTGATATGACCAATTATCTCAGATTTTTGCATTGCTACTACCCGCATTTGTTATGTCATTTTACTGCTCCATTGTAAATTTTTTATATTATGTTTGATTATTGTATGACTTGTTACTTCTGTTGAAAATGTAAAAACCAATAAAAATATTGAAAACCAAAAATTAAGAAGGCTTCTGCTTGCAGTAAGTTCTGTTGCCTGGTCCCAGACCAGTACCCTCTATAGTGCTAGGCTCTGTCTGCAGCGCTGGGAAAGTAAAACACAACACAGGTGATGGTTTTAAGCTCTTAAGTTTATTTTTACTGTCAGCCTTCAGAAAGCAGAGCTCTGTTTGAGGCAATCTTGATGGTGATTAAACAGGGGATCACACACATTGGTTAACGGGTAAATGTCCCTTTTGGTTTATTTGCAGAAAAGACAGTGATAAATGTCCAATGACGGTGCTGGTAAATGTCCAATGACTTTGCAGACAAACAGTGGTGGTAATAGTCCAATGACTTCACAGTGGTGATACTTGTCCAACGATTTTGCAAATAACAGTGGTGACAATAAATTGCAGACAAACCTTGGAGGTCATACACAGATGATCAGATGGAGAGCAGAGAATGCATGAGTAGCGAGGAGCAGGAACCAAGAATCAGGAGCAGGAACCAGGAACCAGGAAGTGCAAACTGAGCATGTGCAATAAGGTTCATTTAGACAAAGGTTTATGACAGTGCCCACCCCTTAAGGGCGGCCTCTGGACGACCTCTGGACTTGGTTTCTCTGGATGCTGCCTGTGAAAGTCATTCACTAACTGGGTGGCATGTACTGATGTTGCAGGTTCCCATGAGCTTTCCTCTAGTGTAAACCCTTTCTATTTGATAAAGTGATGTATGCCTTTACCTCTTCTTTGAGAGTCCAGTATTCTCTCCACCTCAAATTCCTTTTCTCCATTCACGAAAATGGGTAGATGTACCGCCATTTGGATTCTGACCGGGTACACTCGCTTTAACAGAGAGACATGAAAAACGGGGTGCCACTGGGTTGATCTGCTTTGTGATAGAAAATGGACCCACAAACTTGGGACCCAACTTCTTGGAGGGGCAATGTAACCGAAGGTGGCATTAGAGAGCCAGACTTTATCCCCGATCTTGAAATTAGGGTGAGGTCGCCGATGTCTGTCTCCATTCTTCTTGTGCCGTTCTTGTGCCAGTTTTAAGTTCTGCTGAAGTTCCTGATAAACATGCTTCAGTTCTGAAGTTAACTCTTGTACTGCTGGAACAGATAGACTAGGCGTTAGGTCAGGAAACATGTTTGGGTGATACCCGAAGATGACGAAGAAGGGAGACATCTTGGTAAAGGTGTGCACTGCATTGTTAGGAGCAAATTCAGCTAAAGGTAGCAGACGCACCAAATTGTCTTAAAGAGATGAGCAGTAGCAACAAAGGTACTGCTCTAGTACCTGATTAATGCGCTGTGTTTGGCCAATGGATTGAGGATGATAGGCTGATGAGAATGCTACATCGATCTGGAGACCCTTGCACAGTTGAACCCAGAATTTAGCTGTAAATTCTGACCCTCGATCCAACACGATCTGCTATGGGAAGCCATGAAGATCAAAAATCTCCTTGATGAAAATCCTGGCGAGGTCAGGAGCCGAGGGTAATTCCTTGAGGGGAACGATGTGACTCGTTGATGTGAAACGATCAACCACCACTAAGATGGTGGTACATCCTTCCGATGGGGGAAGTTCTACTATGAAGTCCATAGAGATGTTATTCCACGGTTGGTCGGGTATTGGTAGAACCCCATGGGTAGCGCTGTTTGACCTTTGCGTCTAGAACAGACATCACATCCTTGGACAAACTCGGTACAATCCTTGTTTAAAGTAGGCCACCAGAACTAGCGGCGTGTTAGTTCAATAGTCTTGAGGGAACTGAAGTATCCAGCCATGGGATGGGCATGCATGCTTTGAAGGACAGGAGTCTGTAAGAGAACTGGAACAAAAATTTTTCCTTGATGTAACAGAAAATCTGCTTCTTGAGTCAAGATTTCCTCTGTATCAAGCAAAAGTGTCTTGGAAGTTTCCTTGATTTGGTTCAGTAATTGTGTCTCCAACAAGAGAAAGTGGCTATCTGGAAGGATCGGTTTTCTATGTTCTGGCAAGTCATCCCTGGAATGAATCTGAGACAAGGCGTCTGCTTTCCCATTCTTTGAGCCTGGTTGGTATGATATGTGAAAAATGAACCGTGTGAAGAAGAGGGACCAACGGGCCTGACGAGGCCGAAGACGCTTGGCAGCCCGTAAGTACTCCAGATTCTTATGATCAGTCCATATCACAAATGAATGAAGCGCCCCCTCCAGGAGATATCTCCACTCCTCCAGGGCTAACTTAATTGCAAGTAGCTCCCTGTCCCCCACATCGTAAATGCACTCAGAAGGCTAGAGGACGCAGTATTTGCTTTTCACCTTGTCTCTGAGACAAAACGGCACCAACAGCTTGCTCGGACGCATCCACTTCCAACACGTAAGGCAAATTAGGGTCTGGATGTGCCAACACAGGAGCAATGGTAAATTGTGTCTTCAGATGCTGGAATGCCTGCTGGGCATTATCATTCCACTGAAAATTTTTTTGTTTCCGAGTTAAATCGGCCAAAGGTCGGACGATGCAAGAAAAATCTTGAATTAATTTCTGATAGAAATTTGAGAAGCCTAGGAATCTCTGGACCTCCTTGCAAGATGATGGGACAGGCCAATCGAGGACAGACGAAACCTTACTGAAGGGTTAAATAAGTATTGTTATAGGACTGTATAGCTAGAGTTAATGTGAGCCAGATACTTGTATAAGCTATATTTCCATATAAGGAGTTGTATTTCTTCTTTTTCTATCTACTCAGTTTAATTGTAATCAGATGGCGAAATTTCAAAATTCTTTGGAATGCAATGTATGCCTTATCAAATAACACTATATATGGCCAAAACTTAAACAGCTGTGGAAATTGTGTAAGTGGACAATGACAACGCCCTTGTATACCTACCGTATTTTTCGGCGTATAAGATGCTCCGGCATATAAGACGCACCCAATTTTAAAGGAGGAAAAAAAGATTCTGAACCAAATACTGTAGTAAAATATTTTATATCAACTGTATAAATTTAACAATTCATCCCCTTCTGATCGTACCGTACGTTCTCAGCCGGGGGAACTCCGTTAGGGCAGGGATCAGCGTGCTTCCCGGATCGCAGGGGCACGTGTGCCGGCTTCTCCTCGCTCGGAGGAGGAGGATCGTGGGGGCACGTGTGCCGGCTTCTCCTCGCTCGGAGGAGGAGGAGACACGCGCTGCAGCCAGGAGGAGAGGAGAGAAGAAGCACGCAGCATCACAGGATCGCGGTATCGGGTGAGTATGATATTTTAATTATTTTTAAAAACTGTGTTCGCTGTATAAGACGCACCCACTTTTCCCCCCCAGTTTTGGGGAAGAAAAAGTGCGTCTTATACGCCGAAAAATACGGTATGTGTATAAAAAGACCGCCTTGTCGAATAAAGAATAGAATACTCTTGTAACCATACTCAGCGTGTGTGTGTTATTGGGGTATCTCTCCAGACGTCTGTCTCTGTGGGTGACGGAGAAGTCAGGGTGTATTCGAGGAACTAGAAGTAGAAGCAGATCCTTTCACTTACTTTGGTCCATGGCGATGCTATGACCCGAGATATCCAAGCCTAGGAAGTGTACTCGATCCTTCTCAAATTCACATTTTTCAATCTTTGTAAAAGATGATTCTGCTGGAGTCGAGTAAGGACCTATTTTACTTGTTCACAATGCTCCTAGAGGGAATTTGAATACATAGAACAGCGCTGCAAGAGCTATCGCTCTTGCCGTGCTGTGATTTTACTATGTATTCTTAGATAGAGTTTCTTTATCTAAGAATACAGGGCATTAAAGGGGATAAATGGGGACTTGTCATCAACTGTAGTGCCCTGTATTCTTAGATAGAGAAACTCTATCTAAGAATACATAGTAAAATCACAGCACGGCAAGAGCAATTGCTCTTGCAGCGCTGTTTGTATTCTTAGATAGAGAAACTCTATCTAAGAATACATAGTAAAATCACAGCACGGCAAGAGCAATTGCTCTTGCAGCGCTGTTCTATGTATTCTTAGATAGAGTTTCACTATCTAAGAATACACAGCACTACAGGGGATGAATGGGGACATGTCACAACCCATTGTGGCCCCTGAATCAAAAAGTTTGCCCACCCCTGGCCTAGGCAATCGAGAATGAATGAGAGTGCAAAGCCTCCTGGGATACCTACATCAGGCATCCCGGGAGGGTCTTGGGTGCATCTCGGACATGCGCAGAAGGAGGCTTTTCACGCAAACAGAAGCATTTGCTGATCTCATGCATGCGCAGTGAGATCTGCAATTTTTTTTTTTCATCCTGATCCTCACCTGATCCATCACGGATCAGGTGGATCAGGAGGATGGATAGAATAGTTTGTCACCCGGGATCCCTTCAACCAAATGGTTTGCTGTCTCCCTGGTGCCAGGGTTCGGCATGTGGTGGACCAAGCGGACAAACTACTGGGAGGGGCTGGACAGGACCCAGCTGTCTTCGTCCATGTTGGAACCAATGACAATATAGATGGAAGATGGAGGAATCTTAAAAATCAGTTTAGGGAACTAGGTTTCAAGTTCAAGAAAAGGACCTCCAAGGCTATATTTTTTGGAATATTGCCTGTGCCATGCGCAACAGAGCCTGTTCACCAATGATAGAAGTCTAGCAAACAAGATAGGGGAGTTGGAAGCCTTAATAAAAAAATTATGACTTAGTTGGTATTGCTAAATCCTGGCTTTGTTCTTCACATGACTGGGCTGTCAATATTCCTGGGTATACTCTCTTTTGTAAAGACAGAGTCAAACGAAAGGGTGGTGGTGTCTGTCTGTATGTGAGAAGTGATCTAAAAGTGAATGTGAAAGAAATTGCGGAAGGAACAAGTGATGAGGTTGAGGCATTATGGGTGGAGTTGAATGTGGGGTTGACTAACACACATTTAATGATTGGAGTCCCCCAGTGCTAAGGAAGAAATAGAAAATCAACTACTAGTACAGATAGAAAAAGCAGCAAAAAGTGGAAGTGTTTTAATCATGGGAGATTTCAACTACCCTGACATTGACTGGAGTAATGGCTCTACAGGAACAGCAAAAGGGAGGAAATTTGTGAATTTAATACATGATCATTTCATGGTACAGTTTTTAGAAGCCCCAAATAGAAATAATACTCTGCTGGACCTAGTTCTTTCTAACAATGCAAAGCCCTATAACACATGTGCAAATAAAAGAGAATCTGGGTAGCAGTGACCATAAAATGATTTCATTTAATGTAAGCTGTAAACAGGAAGCAAAAACAGGAAAGATTAAAACATTTAATTTTAAGAGAGGAACATTTCCATTATTAAGGGCGGCTCTCTGTGACTTGGACTGGGAGACAATATTGTCCTCAAAAAACACAGAACTGAAATGGGAATGTTTCAAGTCTGTTCCACAAAAGCAAACTGAAAATTTTATTTCAATGGGAAATAAGTTTAAGAGGCTAAAATTAAAACCTATGTGGCTCACAGCTGATGTTAAAAAGCTGCAAGGAACAAGAAAAGGGCATTAAAAAAATATAAAAATGAAGGATCACCTTCATCATTTGAAACCTATAAGGAATATAACAAAAAATGTAAAAAGGAGATAAAATGTGCAAAACTTCAAAATGAAAGACAGATTGCAAAAGAAAGTAAGGCAAACCCCAAAAATGTTTTCAAATATATTAATAGCAAAAAGATCAGATCTGAGCATGTAGGCCCCTTAAAGGATGTCGCTGGGTTGGTAACTTGGCAGAAAAAACAGGCAGATTTACTAAACACTTTTTTTAGCTCTGTTTACACAAAGGAAAATGGCAGAGCTCAAGTCCAAATTCATAATAGCAATGTCACTGGCTTAAATGAGTCACAATGGCTCAGAATTGATATGATTGAAAAACAGCTGGGAAAAGTTAAGGTTGACAAAGCACCAGGACCTGATGGATTACATCCACATGTCCTCAAAGAGCTGAGCTCAGTTATTTCAAAGCAATTATTTCTACTTTTAGGAGACTCTTTAGTCAATGGTAAGGTACCGATAGATTGGCGTAAGGCCAATGTGGTTCCTATCTTCAAAAAGGGAGCAAAGTAATTACCAGGTAACTACAGACCCGTTAGTTTAACGTCCATAGTTGGAAAAGTCTTGGGGAGTTTGATAAAGAACCACATAGAGGAGTTTCTGCTAGAAAATAATATTATAAGTGATAGTCAGCATGGCTTCAAGAAAGACAGAAGTTGTCAAACAAATTTACTTTCTTTTTATGAGGAAGAAAGTAAACAGGTGGACAGTGGAATAGCGTTTGATATAGTGTACTTGGACTTTGCTAAAGCATTTGACACTGTACCCCACAGACTGTTAATATGCAAGTTAGGTTCGATAGGTTTGGAAAAGTCAATCTGTAAATGGATTAGAGAACTGGCTGTGTTTGCAGATGACACAAAACTATGTAATGGATGTCTAAAATTCTACAAGCAGACCTGGATGTACTGTTTGATTGGGTAGCCAAGTGGGAAATGATATTTAATATAGATAAATGTAAAATGATGCACTTGGGAGCTAACAACATGCATGCTTCATACTGTCTGGAGGGAATACATTTGGGGGAGTCAGAAATGGAAAAGGATCTGGGGGTTCTGGTAGATCATAGACTTAATAACAGCATGCAATGCCAAGCTGCAATATCTAAAGCTAGTAAAGTACTTTCTTGTATTAAAAGAGGAATATGAATATGATCCCCCTGTATAAATATATAAACGGTCCATATAGAGAACTCTCTTCCCCAATATTCACTTTGAGATCATTACAAAGAACCAGAAGGCACTCTTTGCGTCTGGAAGAAAAGAAGTTTAAGCTCCGGATAAGGAAGGGATTCTTCACTGTAAGGTCTGTGAAAATGTGGAATCAGTTCCCTCAGGAAGTAGTTTCAGCAACTACTAAAGATTGCTTTAAGAGAAAGCTGGATGTTTTTCTAGAAGAACAGAATATAACTGGGTATTAAGGCTTTAAAGTAAAAATACCAGTGACTGTTGATCCAGGGAACATCCGATTGCCTCGTCCTTCCTCTGGACCAACTATGTCTTGTAGGGTTTTATATCTTCGATATGTTTTTTTCCCTAGTGGTTGAACTTGATGGACTTATGTCTTTTTTCAACCTAACCTACTGTCACGGTCCCTTCCGTGACTGAGGTTAGAAGATCTTTAAGACAAGCTGCACGTGAGGTTATATGACAGTCTCTTTGTTTTTACTTGTTTCTGTGTTGTTGTTTGTAATGACCACACCCCTTGTATCAGCTGCAGCTGGTGGTCATTACTGCTCCTCATTTAGTCTGACCTCACACTTCATGCTATGCGGTTGATATTCACTTCTAGGATGTTAAGAGCTGGTGTGTTGTCCTCTTCAGGGTTCCTGCTCCTCCATTTGCTAATTAAGATAAGTTGAACTACTTTTGGTGTTTTGTTGTTCTTTTGTTGTTACTAGGCCTCAGGGAGACACTGGTTCTTTCATTAGGGAAGGAACCAGTAGTCTCAAGCCCAGTCACTATTCCTAGGGAAATTCATGGCTACTAGGGCCTAGGTTCCAGAGTATTCACACCTTCAGGGGATATTCATACTGTCAGGAGTCAGGGCTAGGTTAGGGTGTCCGTAGGGGGTGTCTGTTTCCTTCTCCCTAGCCTTTGAAAGCCTAGTCCCTTGTATTTATCTTTCTGTTTTCCTCCCCTCCCCTTTTATCTGTGACATTATCAACCGCCTAAACTGCTATTTTTTGTTTGTGTCAGTGCAGCTATAAATACTATCTCTGCACTGGTCGCACAACTGCAGGGGCTGTCTTTGGAGGTAGCTGACCTCCGCACAACCCAATTGTCTCACACATACAGAGACCACAGGCAGCTGGTTCTGACAGCAGGAATCAGGCCTGCCCTGAACCCAAGGTGGTGCTCCTGGACAGATTTTCTGGGGGAAGCGACAATTTTATTTAGTTCAGAGAGTCGTGCAAACTATGTTTTAAACTACGTCCACGCTCTTCTGAGGACGAGAGTCAAAGAGTGGGTATAATCATCTCATTGCTTAAAGGTGATGCTCAGTCTTGGGCTTTTTCGTTGCCGACTGGATCTCAGTCTCTCCGGTTGGTAGATGAATTTTTCAGAGCGCTAGGTCTTATCTATAATGACCCAGATCAGATCTCCCTGGCCGAGACCAAGTTGCGTGGCTTACAGCAGGGAAAGTGTTCTGCGGAGACCTATTGTTTTGAATTTAGGAGGTGGGCTACGGATACTGAGTGGAATGATCCTGCTCTAAGTAGTCAATTCTGTCAAGGGCTATCTGAGAGCCTGAAGGACGCATTGGCATTTCACGAATATCCTGGGTCATTGGAAGCAGCTATGTCCCTTGCTGTATGTATAGATAGACGCCTGAGGGAGAGATCTAAGGTTCCTCAATCCCAGGACGTACAATCATATAAGGTGGGGGCCTCCTCTGACACTTTGGGTGGAGAGACTCTTGAGTTCATGTCTAGTGACGAACCTATGCAGTTGGGGGGAGCTACCTCTGGACCTGGGAATAAGAAATTTGGGCATAGGAAGGGACTGTTTTTTCTGTGGAAAACGGGGACATTTTGTCAACATCTGTCCTTATGTTCAGCGCCAAGGTAAAAACAAAAAAACATGTGTTTTTAACCCTCATCTCTCACTTGGTGGTCTGTGTGGGGAATTAGAGAATTTACTTTTGTCATTTACCGGTAGTACTCGATTTCTCCTATCTGCTGAGGTGGCGCTAGACTCCAAAACTGTGGGAATTGAAGTGTTTATTGACAGTGGGGCAGGGGTTAACTTAATTGATGGTCAGTTCGTCCGTATGCATGGGTTAACAACTAGTGCATTAGACAAAAACATCTCAGTGTTTGCAATTGATTTCGCTCCACTCACACAGAAATGTTTGTCACAAATGATGCAGGACATCCGTTTAAAGGTGGGTGATTTTCATCAAGAATCCATTTCGTGCTTTGTGCTGGAGGATCTGCCTGCTCTGTTGGTACTAGGTTTACCATGGTTAAGCAAACATAATCCTACCATCAATTGGCAAGCGAGACAAATTCTTGATTGGAGTGATTATTGCATAGACAACTGTCTTAACACATCGCTTTCTGTTGTAACCACTAAGGTTTTACCTTCGTTTATTTCCAAGTTTTCTGGTGTATTCTCTGAAATTGGAGACCAGGAGTTACTTCCATATCAGGAGTATGATTGCCCCATCAATCTTAATCCCAGAGCCAAGTTGCCCAAGTCTCGGTTATATAATCTTTCTGAACCCAAAAGAGCGGCCATGCGAGAATATATCACAGAGAGTTTGGTTAAAGGTCATATTAGACCAGTAGCCGCAGGGTTTTCTTTGTTAAGAAAAAGGACGGAACTCTTAGGCCATGTTTGGACTTCTGTGAGCTTAACTGTATTACTGTCAATGACCCTTACCCTCTTCCTTTAATCCCAGATTTGTTCAATCAGATTGTTGGCGCCAAGATGTTCTCTAAATTGGATTTAAGAGGGGCATATAACCTGGTAAGGATCAGAGAGGGGGATGAATGGAAGACGGCCTTTAATACCCCTGAGGGTCATTTTGAGACTATGGTCATGCCTTTTGGGTTAAACAATGCTCCTGCGGTTTTTCAACATTTCATTAATGACATCTTTCATCATCTGGTGGGCAGGTGTGTTGTGGCGTATTTGGATGATATACTAATTTATTCTCCAGACATGGTGACCCATCAGGATCACGTGAAACAAGTGTTACAGATCCTTAGAGAGAATAAATTGTATGCGAAGATGAAGAAGTGTGTTTTTGCAGTTCCGGAGGTCCAGTTCCCGGGTACTTAATGTCATCTTCAGGTTTTCGTATGGATCCTGAAAAGGTTCGTGCGATGTTGGACTGGGATCGACCCGAAAATCTGAAAGCACTTATGTGATTTTTGGGGTTCACCAATTACTACCGTAAATTTATTTTGAATTACTCGACTGTGGTTAAACCTTTAACGAACATGACAAGGAAAGGTTCAGATTTCTCTGTCTGGTCGGATGCGGCATTACAAGCCTTTTCAGCTGTTAGGGGGTGTTTTGCTTCTGCTCCTATACTGGTCCAACCAGATGTGTCACAACCTTTTATTGTGGAAGTTGACGCATCTAAAGTAGGGATAGGAGCAGTCTTATCGCAGGGTCCTTCACCTAGTAAATGGCGCCACATGTGCTTTCGTCTCCAAAAAACTCTCTAATGCAGAGAAAAATTATGACATAGGTAATAGAGAGTTGCTGGCCAATAAGTTGGCTTTTGAGGAATGGCGTCATTGGTTGGAAGGAGCGATTCATCATAATATAGTAATTACCGATCACAAAAATCTGGCCTATTTCGAGTCGGCTAAACATCTGAACCCAAGACAGGCCAGATGGTTGTTTTTTACCTGGTTCAATGTCATTGTCACCTATCGCCCTGGGGTTAAGAACGTCAAGGCGGACGCTTTGTCGCGTAGCTTTCCTGGGGGGGGTGATTCGGAAGATCCGGATTCTTGTCCTTCGGGGAAGTTGTTTGTTCTTTACGAACTACAACACAAGGTGTTCGAGAAACACCACTGTACAGTCCTTACAGGACACCCTGGGAACAGATCCACGGTCGATCTCATCTCTCGTAGGTTCTGGTGGCCAGGGTTGTGTAAATGTGTTGAGGGCTATGTGTCAGCGTGTAGTACTTGTGCTCGTGCTAAGGTGACACATACTCGGCCTTCTGGATCGCTACGTCCGTTGTCAATCCCATTTCGACCTTGGACTCATCCATGGATTTTATCACAGATTTGCCTAATTCCTCAGGAAAAAACGTGATTCTGGTGATTGTTGATCGCTTCAGTAAGATGTCACACTTTATTGCATTGTCAGGGCTACCTAAAAAAGCTAAAACCCTTGCACAAGTGTTTGTCGATAACATTGTGAAGCTACACGGTATTCCCTCGGATGTGGTGTCTGATAGGGGGACTCAGTTTGTTTCCAGATTCTGGAAGGCGTTCTGCACTCGTCTGGGGGTACAATTGTCCTTCTTTTCGGCCTTTCATCCTCAGTCGAACGGACAGACTGAACGCACTAACCAGAATCTGGAGACTTATTTGAGATGTTTTGTCTCAGAGAATCAGGAGGAGTGGTCTTCATTTTTGTCTTTGGCCGAGTTTGCCATAAATAACTGTATGCAGGAGACCACTGATAAGTCACTGTTTTTTGGGGCATATGGGTTCCATCCGCAATTTCGCACATTTTCTGGTACTGAGACTTCAGGCATTCTTGAAGAGGAAAAATTTTCCCCTTCTTTGTCATCTATTTGGCGGAAAATTCAAAATAATTTAAAAAAGATGGGCAACAAGTATAAATGTATGGCTGACAAGAGGCGTATGAGTGGTCCGGACCTAAGAGTGGTTGATTCTGTGTGGCTGTCCACAAGAAACTTTAGGTTGAAAGTACCTTCTTGGAAGTTGGGTCCAAGGTTTATTGGTCCATATAAGATCTCCGCCATTATTACCCTGGTTGCCTTTCGACTTGAACTTCCACAGGCTTTAAAGATTCATAATGTGTTCCACAAATCACTGTTGAAGAGATATGTCGATCCTGAGGAACCGTCCTCCTTGCCTTCTGCTCCTGTCATGGTAGATGGTAATCTAGAATTTCAGATCGCCAGGATTCTGGACTCCCGAATTCTCCACTGATCCCTCCAGTATCTCGTTCACTGGAAGGGTTACGGTCCGGAGGAGAGAATGTGGGTTCCAGCGACTGACGTTATTGCTAGTCGCTTAGTGAAAGCTTTTCACAGGGCTAATCCGGATAAGGTCAGTCCTGGGTGTCCGGAGGCCACCCGTAGAAGGGGGGGTACTGTCACGGTCCCTTCCGTGACTGAGGTTAGAAGATCTTTGAGACAAGCTGCACGTGGGGTTATCTGACAGTCTCTTTGTTTTTACTTGTTTCTGTGTTGTTGTTTGTAATGACCACACCCCTTGTATCAGCTGCAGCTGGTGGTCATTACTGCTCCTCTCTTTAGTCTGGCCTCACACTTCATGCTATGCGGTTGATATTCACTTCTGGGATGTGAAGAGCTGGTGTGTTGTCCTCTTCAGGGTTCCTGCTCCTCCATTTGCTAATTAAGATACGTTGAACTACTTTTGGTGTTTTGTTGTTCTTTTGTTGTTACTAGGCCTCAGGAAGACACTGGTTCTTTCATCAGGGAAGGTAGTAGTCTCAAGCCCAGTCACTATTCCTAGGGCAATTCAGGGCTACTAGGGCCTAGGTTCCAGTGTATGAGTATTCCGACCTTCAGGGGATATTCATACTGTCAGGAGTCAGGGCTAGGTTAGGGTGTCCGTAGGGGGTGACCGTTTCCTTCTCCCTAGCCTTTGAAGGCCTAGTCCCTTGTATTTATCTTTCTGTTTTCCTCCCCTCCCCTTTTATCCGTGACACCTACTATGTAACTATGTTACTATGTCACCTGATTTTGTGCCTGGGTCGGGTGATGTAGGATGAAGAACCCAGAAGAAGAAACGAAGATGGCGGCTATGGGACAGATGTCAGGACGACGCAGGACCTGATGCAAGACACCCACGGATAGATCGGACTGCCCTGCAGGATTGAAGATAGATGTATTTTTTTTTGCCAGTTTTCAGTTAAGTTCTTCTTTAAGGCAACCCTTATTCTTTATTCAAACTTTCAACATAATCCTTGTCTATTAACCTTTAAAAAAATAATTGACCATATAGTTTATTGAAATACAAGATTTTAAATCGCTAAAATAAATTAATGCTTCAAAGAATATTAGTTGAATATTGTTTACCAGTAAAAGATTATGGCAATCAAAGGAAGCTCAGCATGACATGACCTGAATGCCAGAAAAATCAGATAGGTGAAGATAAAGAATAATGATAAGCGTAAGGCTAATTTTTAATAACAGTCACAATAACAGAAAGATATTGTGGTGGCTGTTTCTGTTCACTTACAATTGTAATATCTGTGTGTGTTCCAAGCAGATGGCATCCTTTTTATAAGCAGAAAGAAATGTCAGCCTTGACACCGTTGTAAGCGTAACTATACAATAATCCTAATCTTAGCACTAATATTTGTGCACCAAACATTTTGTGGGAAAATTTGTCATGAAATATAGGCAGCATAAACATTGCCACCAACTCTAAATACACCTTCAAAACATGTAATATCTGCAATATAACATAAGTGCAAAATATAACATATTTGCACTTCAGGGCTTATACACAGAAACACATGCAAGAGTGTATGATAGAAAGAAACAGTGTTTCATTTAATATGATGTAATCTATGTAATTTTAGACATTATTGGGTTTCTTTACCAAGGGCAATTTCAGACCTGCAGTAAACTCCAAAGGTTTGCCACAGGCTCTACTATGGTCCTAGCTGCTCCCATTTAGGTAGATGAAAGCAGTTAGGAACCATTTTGTGCTGGAACAAAGTGTTTTGGAACGAATACAGTGTGGTTTCAGAAAATGGCTGAAGTTGCTTTCTGAAGAACTGCACCATGGCCACAATTACAATTGTGTGTAACTGTGTGTAACTGTGTTATCTGCAGTGTGGTTTGCAGCTCCCAGACACCCAGTAGCAGTTTGTTATGTGCCTGGGACCTGCCAACTATATTGTTTTCCACAACAGGTATGAAAGGGTCTTAAAAAAATACCCAATTGTGTGCAATCTCCATAACCTCCTCAGCGGTAACCCCAAGTGTGACTCGGGATAAAAAAAAGATGCTGAAATCGGTAACCCCAAACCACACTCGAGGTAACTAAAATAATGAAAAACAATAGTAAACTTACCTTGTCCGCCCTTCTTTTTCAGCTCTTTGCTTTCTACACAGCCATATCCTTTCAGCTTCATGTTGCATCCTCCCTATAATTTGATTACTGATCACAAAGACTGGCAGAGACTGAACACTCTTCCTGGCTCCTGAGGATTTATCTTTTGTAGCCCCTGTAATGACGTCACAGGAGCTAGAAGAGGGATTGCATAGTACAGAGAAAAGGTAAATACAAGTACTAATCAACATTATAAAAGGGAGGAAAGGGTTTGGGGGATAAACATGTATGTACAACATGTTAACACACATGGTGATGGTGATCTACTAAAAAAATATCATTTATAATAATAAAATAAAATTAAACAAGCAGGGATAAATTACTATGTTTAATTGGGTCGTAGGTCCACATGTGTGCGTGTAAACATAAATACATTTGATGAAAACTGTGAACCAAAACAATTTATCCTATCATTTACTGATGTTCAAACCATGTGTTATTGTCCTAGTTTGCAATGCTAGTTGATCATACAAATATTCTGGGGATCCTGTGTGACACTGTCAAAACAAATGGTCTCACACAGGTTTTCTGGATTACCCAGCTTCACTGATGAAAGCAGATTCTCTCCAGCCTTGGAGAGCATTATTAAATCAGGTTCTATGTATTTTTAATGTAGTGGTCCTGTACAAGAACAGATTTTTATACTGGCCAATATGTTGACAGACCAACTCTGGTGATCTGGTTTGGCAACGATAGGCAGAATGGCCATTGCAGCAATCCTAACCTGGGGGCTTGTTATGATATTGCAAACCAATGGCTTCTGGGTTTAATATACAGGATCTGGGGTCCAGTGTGTCCCACAACCCATTCTAAACCTAAAATCTGATAAGAAGGACTCATATTCAGGTGTAATTTATGGTGAACCGATCTTCAATGCCCTCTCTGCCTATTGTAGTCATCTTCTGGAGACTCCACATACTTGAACAATTGTTGTGTACCTAGAGTTGGCATCTACACAGCCCTGACAGGAAGGGGAGTGTTTTTCACTTCTGTCTCTATTTACTTTTAGAGATTAACCCCTTTGTCTGATTTTAGGTTAGATTTAGAGAATTTCTCAAAAATTTGATTTGGCTGGTTCACCGAATTTTTCGAAAAGATTCGCTTCAATCCGAATTTATTTGCGGCGAACCGTGTTAAAAAACATCTATTTCTGGCCTGCAGAGAGCCTTGATAGTGGTGTAGAACACTGTGCCTTGCAGTAACACGCATAGGGAGTCCGCTGTGGTAGTGAAATAACAATGTGAGTCAGTATGACATGCAGATGATTGGTGTCGCTATTAGAATCACTGCACACTTCACTTATTTGGGCAGTCACAGGGCCAAACTGACTCAAGTATGCCTTACAGGTCCATGTTAGCGTAAAGAAGAAGTGCACTCCTTTTACACCCTTGTCAGCTGATTCCACAAAGATGCCTACAGAATATTTGCATGTATTCTGTGTTTTGTACCCACTTCTCCTTTTGGCTACCAAATCATAAGCCAGTTCTGATGGGACCATACAGGCCTTACAGCTGCTACACAGACAGGATCCGTTGAGCGTCTCTTTTTTCACAGATCAGAAGAAGGGTCAAATAAATAGTGATGTCATCCAGGCCAAAAAGGCAAAATAGTGGCCCAGTCATGGAGTGGGGAGGGTGGGAGAACAGCTTGAGAAGTCCACAGAGTGGCACAATGACATAGTGGTGAGGTGGCAGCAGCATAAGGAGGCCATAGAGTGGCTCAATGACAGAGTCTGGAGGTGGCGGCAACAGCAGCATCAGGCGTAGACCACAGAGTGGCCCAATAACAGAGTCTGGAGGTGGCGGCAGCATCAGGAGGCCAGAGAGTGGCACAATGACAGAGTCTGGAGGTGGTGGCAACAGCAGCATCAGGCGTAGACCACAGAGTGGCCCAATGACAGAGTCCGGAGGTGGCGGGAGCATCAGGAAGCCACAGAAAGGCACAATGACATTGTGGAGGTGGCAGCAGCATCAGGAGGCCACAGAGTGGCACAATGACAGAGTCTGGAGGTGGCGGTAGCATCAGGAGGACACAGAGTGGCACAAGGAAATAGTGTGGAGGTGGCGGCAGCATAAGTAGGCCAGAGAGTGGCACAATGACAGAGTCTGGAGGTGGTGGCAACAGCAGCATCAGGCGAAGACCACAGAGTGGCCCAATGACAGAGCCGGGAGGTGGCGGCAGCATCAGGAGGCCACAGAATGACACAATGACAGTGTGGAGGTGGCAGCAGCATCAGGAGGCCACAGAGTGGCACAAATGACAGAGGCTGGAGGTGGCCGCAGCATCAGGAGGCCACAGAGTGGCACAAGGACACAGTGTGGAGGTGGCGGCAGCATCAGTAAGGCCACAGAGTGGCACAATGACAGTGTGGAGGTGGCAGCAGCATCAGGAGGCCACAGAATGGCACAATGACAGTGTGGAGGTGGCAGCAGCATCAGGAGGCCACAGAGTGGCACAATGACAGAGTCTGGAGGTGGCGGCAGCATCAGGAGGACACGGAGCAGCACAAGGACATAGTGTGGAGGTGGCGGCAGCATCAGTAGGCCACAGAATGGCACAATGACAGTGTGGAGGTGGCAGCAGCATCAGGAGGCCACAGAGTGGCACAATGGCAGGGGCTGGAGGTGGCGGCAGCATCAGTAGGCCACAGAGTGGCACAATGACAGAGTCTGGAGGCGGCGGCAGCATCAGGAGGATACCACAGAGTGGCAAGGTGACATAGTGTGGAGATGGCCCACGCCGCACTAAACACCGGCTCTGATGCCACACTACTGGCCGGGCAGGACAGCTTTTCCAGGGCAAACTCCGCCAGTTGCGGCCACAAATCCAGTTTGGCTGCCCAGTAGTCCAGCGGATCTTCAATGACGGCTGGCAGGGTGCACTCCAGTATGCCACCACCTGCTGGTTCAGGTTCTACTCTATGTCTAGCTACTGGTTAGTAGTTTCTTCACGTGTACACATGTGGGTGTAGAAAACTGCTCATCAGAGACTCAGGCTGCTGCTGATGGAGCTGCTACTGCTCCTGCCACCCCACCCCTCCACAGCAGCCACGGCAGTGGAAAGTGAGTGCAAAGGGCCCCCCCAGTCAGACCTGCGAGAGGATGGACGATGGCGCAGATAGGCAGCGGCCAACTGACTACATAGGATGTCTCTGTAGTGGTTCAGTTTGTCCTCCCTCTCAGCGGGTGTAAAAAAGAACCCCATTTTGGACCGGTAGCGAGGGTCCAACAAGGTGTAAAGCCAGAAGTCATCCCTCTGCCAAATGGTGACAATTCGGCTGTCACTGCGCAAGCAAGTGAGCATGCAGGGGGCTATTTCTGCAAGCGACCCAGAGGGACTCCCTGCTTCCATCTCCACTGCATACTGCCACGGTGTGTATTGGTCCTCTGCCTTGTCCTCCTAATCTCCCTTTTGCTCCTCTGGCTGCTCCTGCTCCTACTCTCCTGTCACCTGAGTAGAAAAACCACCCATTTCGCTATACATTGCCTTTGATCCAATGTCCTTCCCCTCCTCCTCCATTTCTGCCCCCACAGGGCTCATGTGGCCGTGAGATCTAGGCGCCACTTCTCCAGTCCCCTGACCAGCCAGATTTACCAGCATCTGTTCCAGGACATGAAGTAGTGGAATGACGTTGTTCATCCAGTAGTCCTGGCAACTGACAAATACCGTGGCCTCCTCAAAGGGCCTGAGCAAACGGCAGGTGTCACGCATGAGCTGCCACTGGCTGACATCAAAGTTACACATGGGAGTACTCCTATCCACTTGGATCATCAAGAATTCGTTGATGGCCTTTCTCTGTTCGTATAGTCGGTCCAACGGTCCAAGGGTGAAATTCCAACGGGTGGAAACGTCACATATCAGCCTATGTTGGGGGATGCTGTTCTGCAGCTGCAGCTCAAGGAGGGTGTGCTTTGCGGTGTACGAGTGGCTGAAGTGCATGCAAAGTTTCCTGGCCATTTTTATGATGTCTTGCAGATGGGTGGAAGACTTCAGGAACCGCTTGACAACCAGATTAAACACATGTGCCATTTACGGTGCATGGCTCAGACTTCCTTGACGATGCGCAGACACAATGTTCTTCCCGTTGTCGGTCACCATGGATTCGATTTTGAGTTGTCATGGAGAAAGCCATGATTCGATCTCTAAATGAATCACACGGAGCCGTTCCTTCCCTGTCTGACTCTGTTCCCCCCGGCCAACCAGGTGCAGAACAGCGTGACACCGCCGTGCCCTGCACATGTGGTATGCTGGAGGGGCACTTTGAATTGTCCCTGCAGTGGAGGCTGAGGACATGGTGGAGGATGAGGAGGCAGAGGCGGATGTTGTCGCAGGACCAGCGGCGTGAGAACGTGGAGGCGGAAGCGGTGTCACCTGGCCAAGTTGCTGGTGTGGCTGTGCAGGAATCACATTCACCCAGTGGGCTGTAAAGGACATGTATTGTCCCTGACCGTAGTTACAGCTCCACACGTTGGCGCTGCCGTGCACTTTGGCAGACACCCACAGGCTCAAGGACTGTCCCACCTTCTGTTCTACATATTTGTGCAGGGCTGGTACTGCCTTTTTTGCAAGAAATGACGGCTTGGGACTCTCCACCTCGGCTCGGCACAAGCCATCAGATCTCTGAACGGTGCCGAGTCCACCACTTGGAAAGGAAGGGAGTGCAGCACCAGCAACTTGGACAGGAGCACATTCAGCTTCTGTGCCGTTGGATGAGTGCACGCATACTGTTGTCTCTTGGCAATCGCTTCAGTGGTCGATTGCTGACGGAATGACTGACGAGGAGTAGGAGGAGCAGGCCACTTTATGGTGACGATGCATATGTTGACGCAGGGCCGTTGTGCCAACATTGGCACCCTGGCCACGCTTCACCTTCTGCCCACAAATCTTACATATGGCCATGTTAACCTCCTCCGGCATCTTAACAAAAAACTGCCACACCGCCGAGTGGGTGATTTTCCCCCCAACACTCCGCACTGACTGACTGCTACCGCCGCCGCCTCCGTGAACCCCTGCACCACTACTTCCCGGGCAGGTAGGCTGCTGCGAAGCAGGTGGTCTACCCCGGGCACGTTTGGCTCCCGACCTCCCACTGCTGCCACCCTGCTGACTACCAGCCATGCTACCACCTTGCTGGCTCAGCCGCTGCCTAATGGGCAAGCTGCCACCCTCTTCTCCTGATGATGTTGAAGCCCCTTCTTCACCCGGCTCCCAAGTGCGATTGGCTTCATCATCATCCAGTAGTATATGCACGTCACTGATGTCTTCCTCAATGATCTCTGGGTCAGGAGCCTGAATGCTCCCAAAACCACCTCCCACGCCACTCTCCTCATCACTACTTGCCCACCTAGTGGAGAAAGCGACGGATGTCTCCTCCAGATCTTGGCTGGGCAGTAGCTGCTGACTGTCCTCTACTAGCTCGTCCTCGCTGTATAGTGGAGCTGAGCCCACAGCATACAATACTTCTGTGGCTGAGGGAACAGCGAAGGAAAGGCAAGTTGAGGACAGGTGAGGGCACAGGGTCTGCTCCCAGGCCATGCCAACTAAGGGTTGTGTCTGAGGAACCCAACGACTGTTGACTGGGGGTGTCTGATGTCGCTTGGGATGAAGTGGATGACCGAGCTTATCAATCTAGAATCGCTGGGTTTCTGGTCAAGACACGACCAGTAGATGACACCGGGAGCTCAGGCCTCTCACTGCGACTCCTGCTGACACGCCCTCTTAATCTGCTGCGACCTCTGTCTGCGCCAGAAACATTTAGTCCTCTGCCACTCCTCTGTGCATGGCCTGCCATTTCCCTGTCTGACATACTTTTACTTGATTTACTTTGACTTAAATTTAAAGCAATTTAAAGCGAATTCAAACACACCTAAAAGCGACGAATATATTTTTATTTTTGTACAGAAATAGGTCAATAAACGCTTTTAGGACCAATAACTGTAACAGGGAACTGCGTATATATTTTTCTTTTTGTACTCAAATACATCACTAAATGCTTTCACCACATATAACTGCAGAAGTGAACTGAGAATATATTTGTATTTTTGTACTGAAATGCATCACACTATATATATATATTATATATTATATATAATATATATATATATATATATATATATCACGTCAAATATGCACGTGCGTTGATGGAATGACAGAGCTGTATAATGGCTATTTGGATCCCCAAATTTTTATTCCTTGCACTTGTAAATCGCTTTTCTAGCACTGTCCCTAGCGCCTTCTGACGTCTCTCCCTGCACTAAGATGCTGTGAAATGATTCCTCCCTATCCTTTCCCTGCACTTGTAAATTGCTTTTCTAGCACTGTCCCTAGCGCCTTCTGACGTCTCTCCCTGCACTACGATGCTGTGAAATGATTCCTTCCTATCCTTTCCCTGCACCTGCTAATTTGCTTGTAATTCCTACCAGCGACTGCACACGTCTCTCCCTGCACTCAGAACGCTGAAAAATGTCTTAATCCAAGAAGGCTGAGGCTATTTAAAGGGGTGTGACATCACAGGGCTGGCCGCTGATTGGCTACATGCAAGGCATTATGGGTCATCCCACCTTCCCAGAGTTCCTTGCCCCATGTCCTCACATGTGTAGCCACCATTTTAGAAAAACTTGCAATTCGTTTCAACGAAATTCGGATTGAATTCCACTTCATCAGCTTCGATTCCCTCATCTTTAATTAGCTGCATAAAATGTCTGCACTAAAAAAATTAAATAAAAATGTTGGTGTCCAAAGAATTATTTAAAAAGGCTAGAGCATTTGTGTCGAATATACCTACACTGCAGCACACTGTACTGCAATGGTAAATTGGCACATCAGCACACTAACAACTACCCAGATAGAACTCCAGCCTTAACTCTTATCCTCCTGTCCATTAGAAGCCGTATGTCATGCAGCCCCCCAATATTGTATTATGTTGAAGAGGAAGGAACCAGGGAATCATAAAAACTTAGCAGCTTAACTTTCAGCTTCAGCTATTAGCCAAAGCAATGTTTTAGTACCTGCAGATATTGGTGAAGGTATCACAGTATATGAGAGACAATTCTGAAGAGAGTACACAAAAGTGTGGAAGTGCCAGGGTTCCACAAAGCTTTGGGGCTTCACTCAACTACAGGCATAGTAGAGGAGGATGTATTTCTACGACCAAATATATTGTTTTGAAAGCTTTATCAGTTACCATAAAGTGTATTGAACAGTAATCAAATACCATTTGTTGAAAGTTGATTGAAGTTTAGTAGCAGTAACTATGGCCTTCCAGTAGTTTATCACAGTGAATAGGGGGTAAGGTTTTTAGAGACTAGAGAGGGATAGACCCTTGTGTGGTATAAGGCTATTAGGCGTCTGGCTGGGAAAGAAATACTTTATAGTCTGAGCTCCAGTTGGTAGATCCAAAATAGCATAAATTGTCCATGTGAACACATACCATAGAAATATCAATGTTCGGGTGTAACTGTACCTGGTATAGAATGTGGAATGGGGGAAGTGAGAGAAACCGCCTCCAGCAGGGAAAGAAAGACAGCTCAAACCAGAGAAAAAACAAGGGGTGTAGTAACCCAAAAGGTGCTTCAAACAAATATTGAATTCACATGTTTTGCAGAATCAGCCCAGCATAACGTATACAGCCCAATAGGGATGTTTCTTCGGCCCTTTGGGTGTTCCATGGCTCTGGCCAGTGCCACCCCAAGCAGGGTCAGGAAAAATTCCCTGCTGGGGGGGCGCACTGACCACAGCCGCAGAACACGTCCCCCTGATCTGAACCTGCGATAGGAGAGTGGGCGGGCTGTGTCCCTTCACACAACCCACCCACTCTCCCATCGCAGTCTCAGATCTGAGATGGGAGAGTGGTGGGGTTATGCCATCATGATGTCATGTTCAGTGACATCATGATGGCATAACCCTGCCCACTCTCCCTTCGGCCCGACCCCTCTGTCAATTTTTTTTTCAGATTGTGGCCCCTGAGTCAAAAGTTTTCCCACACCTGTTCTAATCCCTCTAACTCCACGTCTGTACAAGCTTCGGAACCCATCACTCACACTTAGGGTTTAGGGTTTTACAAGACACTCAAACCACATGCCCACTAGGGGAGGCACAATCACATTACAGTGGAGCTATATCCAAACTCCCACCTACTCAATCCACCCCCCCTGACCAACACGCCTTTTTTAGGGAATCCTCCGAAAGATAGCCACACAAAGGGCTTAATAAATCAATACCTTCAAAAGAACAATCCCTAGAATCCGATGTTGACATTATAAATTTATCTAGTTATACCCCCACTGAAGATGAAAAATCTCTGTTACATTTGGGATTGAATTTTTGTCTTCATAACAACCCTGAACAATTTGTCCTCATATAAGACATACATATCTTTGCAGGTAACCTATATTTTAAAACAATGTTTGATAGATCCAATGACAACTCCTAAAGAAATATGCACACAAAGTATGAGGAATAAAAGAATTTTATTCACCAAGCGCGCTTGAGATGAAGGTGAACTACTGACCAGACCAGGGTGTATCTGCACAGAAAACAGAAAATTCCTTTCAGTTGGGGGCTCGGTCCGGGATAGAGCACACAGACCTCAGTAAGTACAGGATTCTCCCTTTTTTTCCAGGGGGAGTCCAAATGCTTCCGAGTCTCTCTGTTGCTTCTATTTAAAGAATCTGGTTAATATTGTCTGAAAGGTAGTTAACCCTATATTAGGATTGAAGAGATAGAACAGGTTTTTGGGAAGCCTCAAACTTTATATGTGAGTCCGGCCAACTCACAAGGCAGAGATTTCTTTTGGGAAGAAATTTAGATTGAATATATTTACAAACACACACCCTGGTCTGAGTGGTCCATCTTCGGTTTCTTACTGACTTTCAGCTTTTCTTACTATTGCATAGAAGTATAAGATTGTTTATTGTGTGATAATTTGAGTGTTGGTCATTGAAGGTAACAATGATTTATCTCCATTATTTTTTTTGTTTACCTTGAAGGAATTAAAAATAATCACAAATATTCCAACTGTACAGACTTATGACGGCTCAAAGTCTGTGCCACGTTTTGGCGAGTCTCTCATCAGCGTTCTGGTGAGGTAAGACGGGCACTGTGACCTTGTCAGTAGTATTCTTATACCACCCAGTATCTGAATCAGAATATTTTCTTGTTCCCCCTCCCTATGTTTAAATAACTGACAGAATCAAGAAAATGGTCAAATTAGGCTCCCCCTCCGCCATATGTAGGAGTCACTTGTAAAGATTATGTGGCCCATGTTTGAGGTACTGATTATTATTTGGTAAATCCATGGGTCGATAATATGGCAGGGTGGACAGAGGGTATGAAGAGTGTAGACCCCTTCGCGAGGGATGGAGCAAATGACACTTTCCATATGGACATGGTCAAAGGACTATGTCAACTAGATACATCAGCTTGGCCATATTACGGGCCTGACCCACAGTGGGATTTGAAGTACATGAAATCAGGAGGGGAGAATTGGCTCATGTTTGCCCCATATTGGTTTGACAGACCAAGATGTGGGTCTTATTTCTTGCACCCCGTACAAAGCCATGCTTCGACCAGGATCAGCACCAATATATATTAAACAATACCCACTCTCACCTGAGAAAGAAAGAAGCAACGAACCTCTGCCCTGAGAATTTTTAGAAGCAGGGGTCATTGAAGAAAATGTATCCCCTTACACCACACCAATTAACCCAGTGAGAAAGGCTGACAACACATTTAGATTTGTGCAAGATTTGCGAGCAGTAAATGCCCAGATGATTCCCATTGCCCCGGTGGTGCTGGATGTGCCATCTCTTTTATCAGCCATACCTGCACATGTGGAGTTTTTCTCCGTGATTGATTTAAAAAATGCTTTTTTTTCTGTCCCAGTTGACAAGGAGACACGACCACTTTTTGCTTTTACTTTTAAACATCACCAATACATCTGGTGCAGGATGCCTCAGGGCTATGTGGACTCTCCTGTTGTCTACTTTATTGTCCTCCAAACCACCTTGCGCCCTTGGACTGCCCCTCATGGTTTAGTCCTTCTACAGCATGTGGATGACCTCCTCATCTGTAGTTTTACTCTGGAGGCCTGCCAAATCGATTGTATTAGCTTGCTCAAGGGGTTACATGACTGTGGTCACAAGGTGTCCAAGAAAAAGTTACAATGGTGTACTGAAAGTGTTGAGTATTTGGGATTTGTTCTCAGAAAGGGTGAGAGGACAATCAGCCATGCCAGAACTACTGCTGTTGTGGGTCTGCCCTGCCCACAAACCAAGAAAGACATGTTAACTTTCCTTGGTATGATTGGTTACTGCCGCCCATGTTACAAGCTTTCAGTCATCTAAAATGTGCAATGGTTACGAGTCCTGGCCTAGGCCTACCCGACTATGGCGTGATGTTTCACAATCTGTCCGAAGAGCTGAAAAGGAACTCTGGGATAAATAACCCGTGGGACCAATACTTTGGGTGGATGTCAGGATGGTTAAGGGACCTGGTCATAGCCATTGTAATGGTTCTGATAATTATTCTTGTGATATATGTAGTAATCAAGCTTATTATGTGCTGTGTCTCAAAAGTTACTAATCTTCCGGCAACAAATATCTATGCTAACAACCTAATTATGTATGCTCAAGCCCTTGCACGGGAAACCCCTGAATGTGGAAATATGCAGGTTTATGTGTGAAGTCATATTCATGACTTAAGAGGGGATTGAAGGGAGAAGAAACCTCCATCTTGTTCTGACAGCATCCATTTTGTGAGTTGTGTTTCCAGATGAACCTTTGTTCATCTGTAACGAAACATGCTTAACCACAGATCAAAGCAGGAACCTGTAGGTTCCTTAAATTTCAAGTATACATGACAAGAAGGTCTTGGATATTTTTATTACCATATATGTACATTTATGTTGTGTAACCTATATGTTTGCGCTTATGCAGAATGTTTCGAGCTGACTATATAATCAAGTGTTGTGCTAATAAACTTCAGACAATTCCTTTCACAGATATTTCATTGTTTGATACCTCTTGCTATTTACCAAAGAATACAGTTTGGCACTGAAAAATTTCTGTTCCACTATAAAAAAAAAAAATACAGATATTTCAGTGTTTGATACCTCTTGCTATTTACCAAAGAAGAGTGTTTGGTCAAAAAAAAAAATTCTGTCCTACTATATAAAAAATAATATATACTATAAATACTATACACAAATATATACTATATACAAATGTCCTACTATATAAAAAATACAGATATTTCAGTGTTTGATACCTCTTGCTATTTACCAAAGGTGCCAGTTTGGTACACAAAAATTTCTGTCCTACTATTAAAAAAATACAGGGATTTCAGTGTTTGATACCCGTTCCTTTTTACATAGTATAGTTACATAAGAAGTTAGGTTGAAAAAAAGACATAAGTCCATCAAGTTTAACCACTAGGGAAATAAACATATCCCAGATATAAAACTATAGAAGACAGTTGGTCCAGAGGAAGGCAAAAAAAAACACTGGTACAACTTGCTTCAACGGGGGAAAAAAATTCCTTCCTGATTCCATGAGGCAATCGGATGTTCCCTGGATCAACAGTCACTGTTATTTTTACTTTAAAGCCTTAATACCCAGTTATATTCTGTGCTTCTAGAAAAACATCCAGCTTTTTCTTAAAGCAATCTATAGTAGTTGCTGAAACTACTTTCTGAGGGAACTGATTCCACGTTTTCACAGACCTTACAGTGAAGAATACCTTCCTTATCCGGAACTTAAACTTCTTTTCCTCCAGACGCAAAAGAGTGCCCTCTTGTTTTTTGTAATGATCTCAAAGTGAATAATGGATAAGAGAGTTCTCTATATGGACCGTTTATATATTTTTACAGGGTAATCATATCCCCCTTAAACGTCTCTTCTCAAGTGAGAATAGATTCACTTCAGCTAATCTCTCCTCATAGATGAGCTTCTTCATTCCTTTTTTTTTAATTTAGTTGCCCTTCTCTGCACTCTCTCCAATTCCACAATGTCCTTTTTGTGAACTGGTGACCAAAACTGGACTGCATATTCCCGATGTGGTCTGACCAATGCTTTGTACAGGGGCAGGATTATGTCTCCATCTCTGCAGTCTATTCCTCTTTTAATACAAGAAAGTACTTTACTAGCTTTTGATATTGCAGCTTGGCGTTGCATGCTGTTATTAAGTCTATGATCTACCAGAACTCCCAGGTCTTTTTCCATTTCTGACTCCCCCAAATGTATTCCCCCTGGACAGTATGAAGCATGCATGCTGTTAGCTTCTTACATTTATCTATAATAAATGTCATTTGCTACTTGGCTGCCTAATCAAACAGTACATCCAGGTCTGCTTGTAGATTATAGACATCCTGTATGGACTGATGTTAAACATTAATGGTCCCAACTATCTATTTACAGATTTTCTTTTCTAAACCTATCGACCCTAACTTGCATATTAATCGTCTGTGGGGTACAGTGGCAAATGCTTTTCAAAGTCCAAGTACACTATATCAACTGCTATTCCACTGTCTACCTGTTTACTTACTTCCTCATAAAAAGGCAGTAAATTTGTTTGACAACTTCTGTCTTTCTTGAAGCCATGCTGACTATAACTTATAATATTATTTTCTAGCAGAAACTCCTCTATGTGGCTCTTCATAAAACTCTCTAAGACCTTTCCAACTATGGACGTTAAACTAACAGGTCTGTAGTTACCTGGTAATGACTTTGCTCCCTTTGAAGATAGGAACCACATTGACCTTACACCAATCCATCAGTACTTTGCCATTGACTAAAGAGTCTCTAAAAATTAGAAATAATGGCTTTGAAATTACTGAGCTCAGCTCTTTGAGGACACGTGGTTGTAATCCATCAGGTCCTGGTGCTTTGTCAACCCCAGCTGTTTCTCAATCATATCAATTCTGAGCCATTGTGACTCATTTAAGGCAGTGGCATTGCTAATATGATATTTTACTTGAGCTCTGCCATTTTCCTTCGTGTACACAGAGCTAAAAAAGTGTTTAAAAAATCTGCCTTGGTACAGATGCATTTTTGCTTGAATAAGTAAAAGATGAGCGGTAGATGCAGGGGAAGGCGTGGCGTTGAGCGATCTGCCGCATCTGGCAGGGGGCATACTCCCCGGGAATACACCATTGTAGGACAGCAGCAGCAACAAACTGTTGGAGGCAGCAACACAAGTGGTAAAACAGGTCTGAGATGTGTGTGGAGCCCCTGTATGCTTGTAGATGTATTGGGAGGGCAGAATACAACCATACAGCCACGTCATGTGGAGAGTATTGTGGTCTGGGTCTCAGGGGCCTAAAGTGCAGAAGGTTCTTCTTCTGCAGCAGGCTCTTCTTCTGCAGCAGCAGCACAGCCGTGACAGCAGCAAAGACAGGAGTTAGCATGGATAATGTGCCTGTACCTCCTGATGACTCTCCCTTGTTGTTTGACGAACAGCCTGAGGATCTGACTCTGCGAATTTCAGAGCAGGAGGCAGTCTTTGAGACCCTAGGACAATGTGGTCAGAACTTGCTGGACAAGAGTTCTGGAACAGTGGTTGCATTTATAGATGTTGGGTTAGATGAAACTGCTGTCCTTGGGGGTGGAAAAGTCACACCGCCAAAAAACTCTTGTCCGCTTTGCACAGAGAGTATGAGGCTTAGCTGACTCCCTCCTGGCTCACAACAGGCAACGTAGTGTGCAACAATGGGGCCAACCTTGTGGCCGCGCTGCCCATGGGCCGCATACCACATGTGCCCTGCTTTGCGCACGTACTAAACCTGGTGGTGCAGAAGTTCCTCAGGACTGCAGGACTTTCTGAGACAGGCTCGCTCCATCTGCAGCCATGTAGGCTGATCCCCTACTGCTGCCGCTGCGCTTAGCAAGATCCAGAGCCAACAGAGACTGCCAACGCATAGACTGCACATGCTCCAGCGTCTGTGTGATCAAAAGTTAGCCATGCGTCATTACTTGGTAAGCGTGGTGCATGAAGGCTGCGGGGCCCTTGGTACAGCCACACAACTGAGCTATTTTACCAGTGGCTGCAGATAGAGTCGCTGTGCAAGGTACTGGCCCCCTTTGAGCAGGCCACAAATGTTGTGAGTCGGGAGCGGTCAGGCTGGAACGATGTCATACCCATCATCTTTCTGCTTGATAATACCCTGTGTTGCCTGGTGGAAAGTGGCGATGGGGGAGGAGGGGAAAAAATGGGGGAGGTGGTTTAAGGTGACATTACACTTCATAGCCAGCATCAGGAGGAGCAAGAAGGGACACTGGCCAGCATCAGGATTTTCAAGAGGAGGAGGAGCAGAAGGAAGATGATTATGATGATGAGGATGATGGGGTGACCATGTTGGGGCTGATGAACAAGACCCGTCCAACCCGGATTTGTGCTTTCATGCCCCAGGCATTGTGCAGGCAGTGGAACAACAGGAATTGCTGCAGCTTGAAGAGGAGGCAGTGGATGATGAGGAGGAAGATGTTCTGGTGCCTACTGAGGGGCAGGAGGAAGATGAGCCCCTCTTTCATATGTGTGTCCACATGTTGCGATGCCTACAAAGGAAACCCTGCATTTGCAGCATCAAAAACCGGGATGATTACTGGCTGGCCACCCTTCTGGATCACCGCTACAAAGACAAAATATCACAGTTTCTACCCAAACCGGCGCAAGAGAAAAAAAAGGTGACCCGCCTGAGCAGAATATTATGCGACCAGGTGTTCCGTGCACCACCGGCTGTTCCATGCATTCCACACAGGGAGCGCAGACGGACACTGCCTCCACCGTATCCTCCTGTAGCAGCCGCAGCAGGCTGCACACATCCACATCTTGGCCAAGGCAGGGGGGATTTTCTGGATGCCTGGCGAAACCTGATGTGGCCACCTCAAACAAATGAAGTGCAGGGGCATAACCATCGAGAACAGATGAAGTGCATGGTGCACGATTACATTGGCTCTTTTCTGACTAGTGGGGGTGGTGGTGTTGATGACAGCAGTTATGAGGAGGATGCCTGTCCTGACAGTAGTGACGCCATTCATTTTTGGGTCAACAGGCTTGAAATCTGCCCGCAGTTGGCACAGTATGCCGTCAAGCTTCTTAAGTGCACTGTTCACTGTTCCACTGTTCTGTCCAAAAGAACCTTCAGTGCCGCTGGCGAAGTGGTCACGGACAGCCGATCACGACTGTCACCGGAAAATGTCAATCGTCTCACCTGTTTGTAAATAAACGAAAGATGGGTTACTAACAACTATCATATACCCACTGCAGATGTCACTGATTGACTGACACAAGTACTCACTGGCCAACCAAGATGCCTCTGTGAACCAACACTGCTCCTGTGCTGAGTCTGTGGCTGACTATCACCAACACCCTGTCAGCTGAGCCTGCCTGGGTTGAATTTTTCCGCTAGTTATCACAACGTCCAGGGCTGGCATTTACCCTGCTCTAGATGCCAGTTGCATATGCGGTTCACGCTCCAAATTAGGGCCCACCACCTCCTCCTGCTGCTGCTGCCTATCATTGCTCCATTCACTAAAATTGTACACTTCTTGGTGGCATTGATGATGCACTACACCCAGTTCTATATGCCAGTTACATATGCGGTCCACGCTCCGTCTCAGGGCCCACCGCCTCCTCTTGCAGCTGCTGCTGCCGCCTGTCAGTACCCCATTCACTGAAATTGTACACTTCTGGGTGGCATTGATGTTGCACTACACCCAGCTCCAGATGCCAGTTACCAACGCGGTCCCCGCTCCTTCCCAGGGCCCACCGCCACCTCCTCCTGCTGTTGCTGCTATGAATGGAGAGCAACATAAACTCTGCCTTTTTGCGGATGATATCCTCCTTAGTTTGACAAATCCCAATGTAACCTTTGATGAAGGTACTGGAGGGTTTTTTAGGCCTTCTCGGGGCTCTAGTTAAAAAGCTCAAAATGTAAGACTCTTAATATTAATTTATCAACGGAAGTGGTGAAATTGCTTAAAGAATCTTTTCCCTTTCAATGAGCCATCTGTATGCTACCAAAGCCTTCTACCGACGCAATGAATTAGTCTAATTATAAGCAGATCTCTCTTCTTAATCTGGATGCCAAGATTTTGGCCAAAATCTTGGCGTCCCGATTGGAAGGAGGTAAAGGTGATATAGCGTCGGCTGACCAAACGGGTTTTATACCCAGACGACAAGGGGGGGATAGCATACGGAGAATACTTCACTTAATCCAACAAGCTAAACAAAATAGGACCTCAGCTTTTTTGCTGAGCCTGGATATAAACAAAGCGTTTGACTTAGTATTATGGCTGTACCGTATGTTATTTATTAAATGGGGCTTCGGATCAAACTTTTGTAAATGGGTATCTTCATTGTATGACCCCCCTAAGGCAATTATACAGTTTATGGGGTATCGCTCAAAACGTTTCTTTATAGGCAAGGGCACTAGGCAGGGTTGCCCACTGTTGCCACTGCTTTTTGCACTGACAGTGGAACCCCTGGCCATAGCCATCCAAAATCATGTTTGACATTCAGGGTATAGGGATGAATGGGGAGCAACTTAAACTCTGGCTTTTTGCGGACAATATCCTCCTTAGTTTGACAAATCCCATGGTAACCTTGCACAATTTGATGAAGGTACTGGAGGGCTTTCAGGCCTTCTCAGGGCCTTAGTTAAATAGCTCAAAATGTAAGGCTCTTAATATTAATTTATCAGAAGTGGTGAAATTGCTTAAAGAATCTTTTCCCTTTCAATGAGAGTCAAAAAGACTTAGCTATTTGGGTATATACACCCCCCCGTCATATGATCTCTTGTAAACTGTTAACATCCCTGATTTAGTGAAACACTTGAAGTGTTTATTAGAAACATGGAAACGCTATCAAATTTCATGGTTGGGTCGTATAGCCTTTATAAAGATGTCCTGGTTACCAAAGTTCCTATATCCTATGAGAGTTCTTCCATTAGCTATACCTAATCATGTTTTAAAAATGCTACAAAGTAAAATGTTAGAATACATTTGGGGGGCAAAACGTGCACGTGTTCCTAGATACACTTTATTTCGATCCATGTTGACCATATAGTTTCACCATTGATTAAGAAGGATGTAACATATGTTCCCTTTTTTTCCCCCCTTTTTCCTTAATCTTTGTGTTTTAGTGTTGTTGATGTTATATGTAATATGATAAGATTATTTGAGTATATATGTCATATTTAACTGATTGGCAAAAATAGGTGTGCTATATTTAGATAAAGTGAAAAAAGAAAATTTTAGGAAAATACGCAGTATCACCAGCATAATATAAAGTGGAAAAAAAGGTGAATTCTTATCTCATTCCTAACTTTAAGGGATTAATGAAAATTGAAACAATATGGAATGAATAATTGTTAAAAGATGAAGTATGGAAGGCTTTTTCCTCTTTCTCCATATATCACAGAGGGATTTTACACTAATTACACTAATTTAAAAATTTAAAAACAATTTGGAGGAAGATTCACAGGTTTTTTTTTTTTTATGAAACCACTAAATAAAAGAAGTGTTTGTATAAATATGTTGTGATGGAGGGAAAGGTAATAATCCTTTTCTCTCCCTTTATCACTAAGTTAATTACATGTTTGTTTTGGGTAAGATAATAGGTAAAGGATTATAATAGATAATTCTGTCACTGAGGAATATGAGGGGGTGGGAGTGGAGAAGTAGTCGGCAATACAAGGATGAACCAATTAGGAGCATAATGTGTAATGACATAGTTCTCCCCAGAGGTTTTTAGCCGGTTGCTCCGCCCGGCTGATTTGAATACCCCGCCCAGCTCTCGGCAGCTCTCATCCTCGGATACATGGATCTCAGTGAGGCTGCTCTGTGCTCTGTGTCATCCGTTCAGAGGATTGCTGCCGATGAGAGGTGAGCACACAGCTCAGCCTTCATCTGAAGAAGACACAGGCAGCCCCGCCCCCATCTCATAGCACCAGCTCGGATTTCTGTTTTAAAAAAATCTGCCTGTGAAATGCATCCAGTGTGTATAAAGTCTGCATGTCATTCTGCATCCTCACAGCCCTGTGTACAAACCTCTGTATCTCCTAAACTGTATGTCACAATGACCTGTAATCTTCAGGGTGTACAGGGGACCCTCATAGATACTAGTTATTACAATTTCAGCCCCCCAGGTTCAAATAATTTCAAGATATGGGGGTCACAAATGTAAAAAGTTTGGGGTTGCTGTTTCAGGGGAAAGTGCAACTAGGAGTCCTAAATTGAAAGTGCAAATTGGGGACCCCGGAGCCACAAACATAGCAAGGAACATTGGGGTGGGGCCCCTAAATATATACCTGTCACAAATCTATACCTATGAAACTACTGTCTGCTTCTCTTCTTTGTACACCAATTTCTCTGAGGTGGGGGTACAAAACTGAAAATATAGGTGAAAGTGGCGGGCACATTCTCCCCCTGCAATCTCATAACTACAGCATCATTAGAACATAAAACACTCTGCCCATTACAATGGGCCTCCCTGCCCTGTTACACATTCCTGTCTACTTATCTAACATTCTGAACTTTAATTGGGGAATGGGGAGGTGTAAGAAACCAAAAATATAGGTACAAGTGGGGAACATCTGTGGCTAACATCCCCTAAAACTTCATCACTATGGTATCATTAGAAAATAAACTCTGCCCACTAAATTTTATTGAGGTTGAGGTACTGGAAGGTTACAGTCGTGTGTAACAAGGAAGTGCATTTTGATGGAGTTTTTTTTAATGTTGTAATGATGCCATGGTGATGAAAGGTGATCGCCACACGTGTCTCCCACTTCCACCTATATTTTTGTTTTCCTGCACCTCTTAATTCTGAAGAAATTGGGGTTTGAGGTAAGATGCAGACAGATATGTGTAACAGAGCAGGCAGCACATTTTGCTAGATAGAGATTTATGTTCTCATAATGCCATAGTAATTACAGTTTAAAAAGGTTTAGCCACAAGTATCCCTCACCTGCACCTACAGTTTCAGTTTCCTATGACTCCACGTGTACCTTAAAAATTTCAAGTTAATACAACCAACGTTTTAGGAGATCTGAAGGTTTGAACACAGCGAGTTGTTAGGCTGCAGAATATGACAAGCAGCTTTTACACTCACACAGCTATCACACTGCGCTGCCGATAACATTACACACTGCAGATAAACGTCACAGACAGTGTTTTTATATAGAATATGGGCAGTGATGAGAGGGGGTCACTGTCTGTCTTGTCCCTATCTGATATCACATGCATGATGCTATTAAAGCATTGCCACATTTTTAACATTATATTAAAGAGTGACTTTCTCTGTTATGGAATAGAAAAATGTGCGTATTTTTTTTTTTTTGTTTTTACACTTTTGTGGAGAGGACCTCTCCCCTTCAGTCTTCACTTCCATTTCGGTAAAGACCGAAGGGGAAGTCCGCAGCCTCCTGGGATATTTGTGTCACATATCCCAAGAGGCTCTGCACTGCTCCTACCAATGCTAGGTGCCCAGCACTTACCGCCTGTTACCAATCCTAGATGCCTAGCACTTACCGCCCATTACCAATCCTAGGTGCCTAGCACTTACCGGCTGTTACCAATCCTAGGTGCCTAGCATTTACCGCCCGTTACCAATCCTAGGTGCACAGCACTTACCGCCTGTTACCAATCCTAGGTGCCCAGCACTTATGGCCTGTTACCAATCCTAGGTGCCTAGCAGTTGCCAGAAGTCACTCAGAAGGGGTAAATGTTTTTTGCTGCTAATATGAGCTAAGCCTAACTTGTTACACCACATTCATTATACTATTACACTACTACAAAGGATTACACTCTTAAAACTTAGAACACTAGTAAGTTGGGTCACAATACATGGCACAGGACAGTTGTGGCAAAATACATAGAATAGAAAAATTGGATAAACTAATAGGGCAGGCATTACAAAGTTGTAACAAATAATTGGGAGAAGGTAGAACATTGAAACAATAAGAGGTTACTGGATACCCATGGCATAAAGAACTGGGAGCACTAAATTTGCCGTGTTTTGCCACACCCCCTTTTTTACCACCCGGCTATAGCTTCCTACCACCCGGCTGAAAAAAATTTCTGGGGAGAACACTGAATGAGGTAACAATTCTAATAAAAGATATAGATTAAACAGTAGCTAGAAGTGAGAAATGTTAAAAGTTAAGATAGACATATATAATTAAAGAAATTTTAAGATTGTGTTGTATAGTGATTATACTGTTATGATATAATCTGATGGATTATGAATGATTTATCACACATTTTATATTGGCTTGTTTGATTTAATTGTTTGATTAAAATAAAAACTAATTAAAAAATTGAAACAGAAAATAGAAACAACAACCAAGGATCAGGGTCTGCAAATTGGTTAGAATGTTCCAATGATAAGGAAGTGGTAAGGCAAACAAGAAAATATAACTGTGAGCAATTTAAAGGTTTAACTCTTTCAATACTTCATTCTCTCCTTTTGTCCTATAAAGACAACGTTAGAAGTGCGTTTCTCAGAAATGAGATTCAAACTCATTCATGTCAATAGGTTAAAGAGTTGGTGCAGTGGTAGGGGTAAAGTTAAGGGTGATATAATCATACATCTCCTACAGTTGCATACAAGATTTGTGGAGGCTGAATATATATCTTGGTTTACAATGTGAGCATATCATTGGAGTACATTGTACGCACCAACAAAAAAGTATACATACGCCTATGACAAATACAACAAAGGCAGCAAGTTGTTTCATCCACAGTCCTATATTGGGAAACAGATTCCACAACCAGTCCAAAAACCCAGAATCTGTATTCTGCCTAATATCTTGGGCGAGTTCTTTAGGAGTATTTATAGCATTATGGACCGATCTGGAATGATCAGTCATATTAAAACAACACATTCCAGCAAAGCGCTTACATCCAATATTATGTTTTAATAATAAATAATCAATAGCTATTCTATTTTGTAATATATCTTTCCTAGCATTAGTATAATCTGCTAATAATACAGAAAGGATGTTGCATTTAATCCCTTGGCTACTATGCAAGCCAATCGGGTAAGATCAGTATATGTTACAATTGATAACCCATGAATGCCTACAATAGAGGCGGCTAAAGTTACATACTCAGTTTTAGACAGTAATTGCAAATCAGTAGAACATGTGTCATCTAATGATATAGCACTTCGTTCTTTCCGACGAATTGGAGTATTATGATTAGTATAATAAGATTTGTGTCCCATGGCTAAAGCCATTTGTGAGAAGGTGCAGGGACCATCAGAAATGTTGGCTGGGATATAGTTGTAAGTGGTATTTCTACATGATCACAACCATCCTGAGGGCAGTTTGACATGTTAGTGATGACTCGGGGATAGCTGTGTGGAACTACATTGCATGTGGTTGTCTACTCTCATGCAATCCTTCCTAGTCCTATTACACAAACGATATGTATGAGATGTATAATTTTTGTTATCATTGGATTTTTCTTGTTCCTTCTGACAATGACCTATTTCATCAGAATTACTGGTCATAATATAACACACATCTCCCTTAGTAATAATAATGGTATGTGTGTCTATCATAGATTCCTCTATAATATCGTATGGTTGACATGTAGTTCATACGTTAAGAAACTGCATGTCATTTTCGATAACATCTGTATCATTGTGAATATCAGCAAAGATTTTCCTTAACACCTTGGCCCTAATTCATCAAGCAGAATCGGACGCTCGCTCGCGCATTCGTATTCGCGATCCGAAATCGTACGCCGTTGTGCAATTCAGCAACTGAAAAAGCTCGCGGCCGGAGCCACGCATCTCTGGCAGATTTACACTGGCAAGCTTGCATTAAAAGTCACTGTTCCCCTAAAAAATCATTCTTTCTAATGGCACACATATTACCCTTAGCCCTAAAAAAAAATGTTTTCGCTGTTTAAATGTTTTAAACATTTATGTGCGCTAAGAAAACAGCATATTTTTAAATCACTTATTTTTTTCCTGTTAGGCAAGAGTTAACCGCGTTCAACTCCTCTACATAGGCACCTATATAAAAGCTTCCGATGCCTGATCGGAGAAGCCGCTCGCGGGTAAATCTCTCGACTATCTTGCGAATGACCGCGCCTGAAGCCATCGGACTAGATTTTCTCACAAAAGTCAAATAAGCACAGAACAGAGAGCAGGTGTGCGCTAATTAATTGCTATGATCTCACCATTGAGCTTTACAGATCCTTAATCGCGCAGCTGAAATCTAATCGCCTTAATTGGCAGATTCGCGACCCCTATTGCTCATTAATATTAAGGCAGGAATCCGGCTGGCAGTGAGGAGGCGAGTGTACGAGCGCACTCGACTCCGGACCGCGGGAAACCGCACTCGCTGGTCGAGCGTACGTTCGCGCTTCCAGCGAGCGCGGATTTCATTGATGAATCAGGGCCCTTGACTGAAGTGTACACAGCAATTAAACAAGAGGTCAACATGTCTCGGGTACTATGCATATCAGATAGGCAAAAACTTTAACTAATATATATTTGTTCGGGTAATCGTTCTCAGATATTATCTGTAACTTTAGTCCAGTCAGTAGAGTAGTGAAGTAGAGTAGTAGAGTTATTGATCAAATGAGGAGCTGGCTGGATGCAAACATTAGGTATATCTTGAGGATGATAGTAACAGGTTGCTGTTATCCAAATGAAGCAGAAGAATACCGCCTGTGTTCTAAAGCAGCATATAAGGACACAAGTTGATGTTAGAGGATCAACAAGCATCATCCTGGGTTTTGAGCAGGGACGGTGGTGCTTTCTGGTAACTGCTTGAACTGTAACCGGAGGACCATATGGCGGATCAAGAGACTTGTGCTTGTGAAGAAATAAGGATAAAAGATAAGGACACATCACCAAAGTTGCTGTTCAATTTCTCAATAAGTTTGGCATCATATTGGTCCTGGATTTGTTGAAGATCCCCTGGTAATAAAATTAAAGGTTCTCTCATCCAAGGGGTTGGAAAGGGTATCAGTATTTCAAACAGTATACTAATTGGGTTGGGTGTCATTCTGATCTCGGCTAATACTGCTGGTAAATATTGATCCCATTTATGAAGGTGCCACTTGTAGCTTTCCTTAACTTGTCTTTCACTGTTCTGGTAATCCTTTCTACCACTCCAGCACTTTGGGGGTGGCATGGCATATGAAATTTCCGTTCTGTAGCTAACAATTTTGCTATTTTTTTTGTGACTTTTGATGTAAAAGGAGTGCCATTATCTGAACTAATTCTAACTGGGCAAATCTGGGGATGATCTCTTTACATAAGATTTTGTCTACTGTTTGTGCATTTTCTTTCCTAACCACAAATGCTCTACCCATCTACTAAACGTGTCTATTATCATTAGCATTATCCTGCATTCATTGGAAGCCTTGGGCATGTGTGTAAAATCAATTTGTAATTCCTGAAATGGACCTTATGGTGGTAGTAGGTGTTCATGTAGTCATAACTTTTTACCTTGCACATTGTTTCTTGCGCATGTTAAACACCTAGACAACATTGCCTCATACCCCTACCCCTCCTTTTGACCAGATTCTATAGGAATCCTTGGTCAAACCTTGAGATTCCCAAAAAGAGATGTCCTCATCAATGGCAAATGTCTGGAACTGTGAAATTAGGAGATTGTGATCAGTGTCAGCAGGGAGCAACAGGGCTTCTTTTGTAGGTGTAGAGGTAGGGGTAGCTGAATAAGCTGCCGTTTTAGCATGGTGGTTAGCCAATCTATTACCTTGAGCAAAAGGAGTGTTGGAAGTAGTATGTGCCTGACACCTAATGATTGCTATAGCTGTTGGTAGGTGTATAGCTTGGAGCAGGTGCGTGATAGAAGCGGTGTGGGTAATTGGTTTACCGTCAGCGACGGTGAAAACTCTTTGCTGCCATATCATCCCAAAGTCATGCACAACACAAAATGAATATCCGGAGTCTGTATAAATGTTAACTCTTTGATCTGTCATTCTTTCACACGCTCTAGTATGGGCTATCAATTCAGCTGCTTGTCCCGAATTGACAGATAATGCAGCTGCTTCCAAGACTTCCTCAGGAAGTTGGACAATGGCATCCGGCAAGGTAAACCCGATCTGATGGTCTAAAACACAAGCCATCCACAAACAGGTCAACCGCACCTGGAATTGGGTAGATTGTAAATCAGGCCGTGGCAAAGTATTAGTGTGGATTTGTTCCGTACACAAATGGGGTCATCTTTTGGTCCCTTCAACCCCAGGAGGGTGTTAAGGGCTGCAATTGGTCCAGTACTGGATGGAGCATATTTTACGGTAAGCCCGGCCGTAGAAGTAAGAATTACTTCATATCCAGATAATTGTTGAGCAGTGCAAAACTGCATGTGAAGTTAGAGTGTGGTCCCATAACCCAATGTTAAAAGTGAGACACTTTCTACAGCCATCGCACAGGCTGCCAGAACACGGAGACATACTGACATGCCGTGTACTGTGATTGGCAGTGTCTTTGAGACATAGGCAATTGGCCTCAATTTATCTCCATCCATCTGAGCTAGCACAGCAGCCATGGTTTTACAATTCTCACAATCATACAATACAAAAGGTACATGATAATTTGGTACCCCCAGTGCAGGGGCAGAGGTCAATGAACCTTGTAACACAGAAAAGGCCTCTAACATTTCAGGTGACCATACAATCGTGGGGGGTGCAGATGAGCCAACAGTGGGTCACAGGCTGGCATCCCAGTAAGAACAGTCAGGGATCCACTGTCTACAAAAATTATTCATGCCCAAGAAACTGAGCAGCTGTTTCTTTGTCTGTGGGCAACGCAGACTGGTAATGGCATTAACGCGGTGTGACACCAAGGCAGGATTGGAGGTGGAAGGAAGATATATTTGCCCAAGATTCCTATGTGAAGTAGCAGGTGGAAGACTCTCACCTAGGAGATAATTAATGAAGAAGCACTGAGGGTGGGGATATAACAGAGCCAGGAGCTCAGTGAGAGCTCTGTTTGGGGAGACACAGACAGGGGTCTGTGTGAGAGAGCTCTGCTTAGAGAGACACAGACAGTTGGACTGTGTGAGTTCAACTCTGTTTGGAGACACAGACAGGGGTCTGTGTGATAGAGGTCTGTTTGGAGAGACACAGACAGGTGGGCTGTGTGAGTGAGCTCTCTGCCTGGGGACACAGAAAGTTGGTCTGTGTGAATGAACTCAAACCGGAGTAAAAGGTTGCTGAAAGCTTTGTTTTGAGCTGACAGGGAGAAGCCCTCCAGCACCTTTTTCTGTGACAGCTTTTGACCCTCATTTCCTGAATAACACAGTAAAGCAATTGTGTACAATTGACATGCCTCCTGACTAGGGCTGCACAGTACAAGTCGTTAGGGTTGAGCGGGAAGGCCTCTGACAGTTTCGCGAAAATTTCCTCGAACTTCCAATGGGTCGGCTAGCCAATTTCACAAATTCCAATAAAGTCAATAAGCTGACTTTAAACATTAATAGCAAAGCCCATATATATGTTAGAACTACCAAATTTGCTAGGTATGTGTAGGAGAACAGTGGCAACGAGGGAAACAGTTCCAAAAGACCTTGTGGTTTTCCAGAAAATGGCAGGCAAAGTGACAGCAGGCAAATAGTATTTTTGCATAATGGACAGCGTACAGAAGGCAGCATAAACATTAGCAGCAGCAGTCTCTGTCGTCAAAACAGCAGAAGACTGCATAGCTAGCTGGCATCATGACCAGGATGATATTTGTTAGGAATGCCACCCATAAAGTTGTGGACAAGTAGCGCGGGGACATTAGGAAAAAGGATGGAGGACCAAGGATGGAGCATGGGTCAGCAAGAGCAGCAGCAGTGTGTGGCCTCTAGTCAGCTATTGCCAGAGAGACCACATTGGTAAGTGTCATGGAGAACTGGGTGTAGTGCATCGCCAGTGCCACCCAGAAATGTGTAATACAATTTTTGTGAATGGAGCACTGACAGGCAGGCAGCAGCAACAGCAGGAGGAGGAGGAGGTGGGCCCTGAGAAGGAGCGGGGACCGCATTGGTAACTGGCATTTAGAGCTGGGTGTACTGCATCATTATAGCCACCCAGAAGTGTACAATTTTACTGAATGGAGTACTGACAGGCGGCAGCAGCAGCAACAGCAAGAGGAGACAGTGGGCCCCGAGACAAAGCAGAGACCGCATTGGTAACTGGCATCTAGAGTTGGGTGTAGTGCATCATCAATGCCACCCTGAAGTTTACAATTTTAGTGAATGGAGTACTGACAGGTGGCAGCAGCAGCAGGAGGAGGAGGCGATGGGCCCTGAGACAGAGAAGGGACCACATTGGTAACTGGCATCTAGAGCTGGGTGTAGTCCATCCTCAATTCCACCCAGAAGTGTGTAATACAAATATCTAAAATTTGTCATTAAACGTAGAAGGGCCAGACCAAGATGTTTAGTGCACCCGTTGCTCTGTTGCACTAAACAAAGCCACTGTTGCTGTGGTTTGTGGTGCCGGAAGCAGTAGGAAGGTAGAAGATATTGGTAGTTTGCATCATGAAGTGGATGACATGAATGCCAACCCTCAATCTTATAATACTTAGCTGAAAAATAAGGCAATGGTACCTATCAGTGTGGCAGTACTGGGGGTTTTCATTTGCAGTTTGTTGGCCTCCTGAAAGCAGCAGAAATGTAAAGTATATTGCTAGCTGGCACAATGGCAAGCATGACATTGGCGATAAATGCCACCCCTGAACGTTGCGATAACTAGCGGAAAAATTCAACTGAGGCAGGCTCAGATGATAGGGTGTTGGTGATAGCCAGCCACAGACTCAGCACAGGAGCAGTGTGGGTTCACAGAGGCATCTTGGTTGGCCATTGAGTCCTTGTGTCAGTTAATCAGTGACATCTGCAGTGGGGATAAGAAAGTTGTTAATAACCCACCCTTCATTCATTTTCGAAAAGGTGAGGCGATTGACATTTTCCGGCGACAGTCATGATCGGTTGTCCGTGACCACTCCGCCAGCGGCACTGAAGGTTCTTTCGGACAGAACACTGGATGCCGGGCACGAAAGAAGCTTGATGGCATACTGTGCTAACTGCAGGCAGGATTTCAAACCTGTTGACCCAAAAATGAATGGCGTCAATACTGTCAGGACAGGCATCCTCCTCCTGTCAACACCACCAGCCAGAAAAGAGCCAACGTAATCGTGCACCATGCGCTTCATCCGTTCTCGATGATTATGGCCCCGCACTTCACTTGTTTGAGATGGCCTCATTAGATTTCACCAGGCATCCTGAAAATCCCCCCTGCCTTGGTCTAGACTTTTGGATGTGTGCGGCCTGCTGCCACTACTGCTGCTGCTATAAGAGGATACGGTGGAGGCAGTGTTTGCCTGAGCTCCCTGTGTGGAATGTAGAGCGTGGAACTCCTCACACAGCCGGACGCATAGTAGTGCTGGTGTTCGAATTCAGGTTGTCCTTATATTCCACCTGAATATGGCTGTTCGAATTCGGGTAGACCCGACCCGAAAAAAAGGAGATTCGATGGCAAAAATTTGGATTAAAAAAAATGTTTAAAAAAAATAAAACTTAACCACCTGAGCGTTACACTGAGGTCTAGATTTCTGTACCAAAAGTGATCCATTGTTTTTCATGAAATTTTTTTTTTAAATTGTAGACCTGTAACTTACAGAAATATGTCCGAACAGGGGTTCTAGTAGAACGGAGGACGACGCTGGAATACGAAAACGACGCTGGATGAACACAGGGGGACCAGGTAAGTAAGGATGGGAAAAATCTCGGGGTTAACCATCCTTGCAATTTTTTTTTGCCCGAACGAAGGTCGGGCTTAACGGCAAGGAGGTTAATGGTAAAAAATGTTTTGAGTGTTTGTGTTTATTTAACTTATTTAACCTAAATTATTTACAGGTTATCCTACGATGGCATGATATCTCTTACTCTGTAACACACTTTCCAGCACAGAAATATTATGATACATTTGTTACATTTTTCTTTTATCCACTGTGAGAAGAATGTAAAAAATGTATCATATTACTGTGCTGGAAAGTGTGTTACAGAGTAGGAGATACTTGTGGGGCATCTTCTCAATGTTATCTCGCTATGTCTGCAATCATTGAGATGAGTGCGCAATCGTAGTGGAACTGCAAAGTTTATCTGCAGTTCAGTTTCCAAGGTCACATGACCGTGGGAACTTTGTGGTCACAGCTGTGACTGTAAGTGATCCCCGAGGCACTATAGGGTAATTAACCTGTAGTGCCCCAGGGATCGTAGTGGAACTGCAGAGTTCAGTTCCCACGGTCACATGCAGGCGATCCCCAGGCACTAAAGGTTGAATGGGGACAAGTTTCCCCATTCATCACAACTAGTGCCCTGTGTTCTTGGATAAAGAAACTCTATCCAAGAACACATACTACTAGCAACAGCAAACAGGATCGCTGTTGCAGTCCTGTAGTATGTGTTCCTGGATAGGGTTTCTCTATCCAAGAACACAGCACTCCCTTGCAGCCCTTAATAGTCCCTAAAAATAACCCGCATTCTCCAACCATTGACTTCAATGGTGTTCGAATTCGGCATTCCATCACCCAAACAATATCTCACTATTCGATCAAATAGCTGTGGAATCGAATATTGAGATATTCGACCAACACTATCGCATAGTATTCTGCTCAAGCGGGCCACCTTTTCATTTCTCTTGCGCTGGGTTGGGTAGAAACTGTGACATTTTGTCTTTGTAGCCATGATCCAGAAGGGTGGCCAGCAAGTAATTATCTCGTTTTTTGATACTGCAAATGCGGGGGTCCCTCCGTAGGCATCGCAACATGTGGACACACATATGAAAGAGGGGTTCCCTGGGCTCATCCTCCTCCTGTCCCTCAGTAGGTGCCAAAACATCTTCCTCCTCATCATTCACCTCCTCCTCTTCAAGCTGCAGCAGTTCCTGTTGTTCCATCGCCCACACAATGCCCGGGGAGTGACTGCACAAATGCGGGTCCTGTCCAGGAGCCCCAACATGGTTTCCCTCATCCTCATCATCTTCCTCCTCCTCCTCCTCTTGAAACTCCTGATGCTGGCCAGTTCTACTTCTTGCTCCTCCTGATGCTGGCTGTGCGCTATTGAGTGTAATGTCACCCTCATCCTCCTCCCCCATTTCTTCCCCTACTCTCCCATTGTCACTTTCCATCAGGCCACACAGGGTATTATCAAGCAGAAAGATGATGGGTATGACATCGTTCCAGCCTGACCGCTCCCGACTCACAACATTTGTGGCCTGCTCAAAGGGGGCCAGTACCTTGCACAGCGACTCTATCTGCAGCCACTGGTCACTGGTAAAATAGCTCAGTTCTGTGACTGTACCAAGGGCCCCGCTGCCTCCATGCACAACGCTGACCAAGTAATGGCGGATGGCTAGCTTTTGCTCACACAGATGCTGGAGGATGTGCAGGGTGGAGTCTAGTCACAAATGAGTCTATGCGGTGGCAGCCTCTATTGGTGCTGGATCTTGCTAAGCGCCGCTGCAGCAGTAGAGGATCGTCGGACATGGCTGAAAATGGAGCGAGCCTGTCTCAGTAAGTCCTGCAGTCCTGGCTACGTGCGGTGGAACTTCTGCACCACCAGGTTCAGTACGTGCGCAAATTAGGGTACATGTGTTATGCGGCCCATGTGCAGCGCGGCCACAAGGTTGGCCCTGTTGTCGCACACTGCATTGCCTGTTGTGAGCTGGGAGGGCGTCAGCCAAGCCTTAACCTCTTTGTGCAAAGCAGACAAGAGTTCTCTGACGGTATGACTTTTTTCCCTCAAGGACAGCAGTTTCAGCACTGCCTAGCAACGCGTGTGCTTGAGGGAGCCGTAGTTGATTTTTTTTATAGTAGGACAGAAATTTTTCTGTACCAAACAGTCTTCTTTGGTAAATAGCAAGAGGTTTCAAATACTGAAATATCTGTATTTTTTTATAGTAGGACAGAAATTTTTCAGCACCAAATGGGCTTTTTTGGTAAATAGCAAGAGGTACCAAACACTGAAACATATTTTTTTTTTTTTTATAGTAGGAAATAAATTTTACTGTACCAAACTGGCTTCCTTGGTAAATAGCAAAAAGTATCAAACACTGAAATATCTGTATTTTTTTATAGTAGGACAAAAAATTTTCAGTACCGAACTGTGTTCTTTGGTAAGTAGCAAGAGGTATCAAACACTGAAATATCTGTATTTTTTTATAGTAGGACAGAAATTTTTCTGTACCAAACGGGCTTCTTTGGTAAACAGGATGCGGTAGCATCAAAAACTGAAATATCTGTATATATACAGAAAGCTCCTGAACTGTCCCTGTCAGAATCCACGTCTCTTCCTCCTATCCTTCACACAGAACACAAGATGGAGTGACTAACCCTCCCTCCTTCCCTGTATATGCCTGTGCTCAGATCTCTCCTGATTGGCTGCTGGGCTTTGCTGTGCATCCTGGGAGACACCCAGCCGCGATTCCCACAAGAAAATAGTCACCGTTACCGCTCCCTGCTTTTTCACTTGTTCGTTCGGCAGGAACACGACCTCAGGGCGAAGCACAAGGCCGCTCTCGCTTACATGTTCGGTAAGCGAGAAAGGCCCCATTCAAGATCAAAATTACAAATCTCACTCGCTCATCCCTACAAGTCATCAACATATTGCAATAAAGTGGAACCATGCTGCGGCGATTGAGAACCTGCTGGAGGGCGATTGAGGAAACTTCCAGTGAGTCAACAAAACCCTGGGGTAATCTGCACCAGGTATACTGTTGTCCCATAAAGATAAAAGCCATAAGTGGCTGTGTCTCAGGTGACAAGGGACCAGAAAAAAAAATGCATTAGCTAGATCAATAACACTATAACACTGGGTATCAGGCGGCACTGAAGTGATGATGGTAGTCAGATCTGCCATGACAGGTGTTATGGGTATCACATGTTCAGTAATTGCTCTAAGATCTTGAGTGAAGTGGTAAGTACCATCAGGCTTTCTAACTGGGATTACAGGGGTGTTGTAAGGAGATGACATCCTTTTTAAAACCACTTTGTTAAAAAAGGATTGGATCATTTGAGTTAATGATCTTTGTCCTCGGATAATGGCTACTGCTTATGTGTGTGGTTTGACAAGAGCAGTATATGGGGTACAATCTAGGAACCCGACATCTTGTGGTCCAGTGGACCATATAGCTGAAGAGATATCAACATCTTTGAGTAAGGGTAACGGTAAGGTTGTTTCTACTTGTATTCCTCCCTGAGGATTTATAAAAGGGGGTAATCCAAGGGTGCCCATTAAGTCCCATCCCAAAAGGTTTACAGGATAACTAGGGAGTACTTTAAAAGAGTGATGAACAATGTACTTCCCTTGGGTAGTAAACAGGTAAACAGGGGCAGGGTTGGTGTGCGACAGGTGGGAGTGGTGACTCCATTTATACCGACAGAGGGACCACCCGGTACAGAAGGCCCTGACCCTTGTTTTAGTACCAAGCAAGTAGCTCTAGTATCAATTAGAAAAGGGATGACAATCCCATCCACATGAAGGAAAATGGTTGGGTTGTCATTAGCATGGTCAGAAATCTGCATCATCGTAGTGGAGTGTTCCTCTGGGCATCCCTATGCTTGATGGTGTGTCCCTCCTCCCCAATGAACAGGGTATTTAGGTGTATGAGCTGATGTGTGGTTCAGGGGCAGGTCTAGGTGTGTGAGAGGGGGTGTATGTGTTCCTGAGGTTTGTCTGGTGGAGCATTCCCTGACCCAATGTCCTATCTGTCCGCAAGCAAAACATCTCTGATTCCTTCTACTGTCTGTATGACTATACCCTCCCCTTCTCCCATGTCCTCTTTCCATATGTCTATTGGGTTTTTCTGAACAATGCAAACCCTGAGCCTGAATCTTTGTAGTACTTTTTGGTTTTTCAAAGCATCCTACGGCATCCTTAGTCAATACCTGCGTAAAGATATAATTTGGAGCTAGAGTGCTAACCATCCTAGCAATTCGACTATTCTCTGGTAGCATACTATTGACCAGAGTTCGGGTAAATATTATACCCATATCTCCGCCGTATCCTAAACCTGCTTCTTCCTTTCACACTTTCTTAAACCTTCTAGCATATTTACTGACTGGCTCCCCATTTTTTTGTTTACAAGCCAATACCATAGATTTCATATCCCCGTGAAGTAAATTCATTATCTAGGTCATGCCATACCTGGTCGTAGTGGGCTTTTGTATAAAGAGGATAAGTAGTGGGTGTCAACTGCTCTGGATTTGTTGGGATAGTCAATCCAGGGATACTGTTAAAATCTATTCCTCCCTCTTCTGTAGGCAGGTATCCTTTTACCCCTTCGATAATCCACCTTATATCTTGTATTGTGAATTGTTGACCCTGTGTCATTCTTTTTTAATAATTAATGGTGGCTAACAGTGTTTTACGAGGATCTGGTGCATTTTTAAATATATCATTAATGACCTGTACTCCCAACGGTTTAATCATCATTTGGTCTCCCAATGCAATGAAGGGCATATCTTAAGTAGCCTGCGGGTTTAACTTTTGTGTGGTTAGTTTCCCACTCGGGTTTAATTTTTGTGGAGTTAGTTTCTCAATCCTAATTGTACTCTGACCAGTGGGTTGCGAATTTTTAGACTGAGTTATTACACCTTCAACAATTTTATTCTGAGCCCCTTTTTTTTAGGGTCACTGGTGCTGAGGTGCCCGATGCTTCCTTTGTTGGTGGTGCCAGTGCCTCTGGTGCCTGTGCCTCTGCCCTAGCTTCTTGCTGCATGGTAAATATATCTTCTTCAGATTATGAAAAATCCTTTGACTCTAGGTGTGGATATAGAGGTATGTATGGAGGAGGTGGGGGTAGTGCAGATGCAGGGGGAGTCCCTGAATCTTTGTGGGCAACCTTAGATCCTGAATTATAATCTTTCCAATAGAATTTAGGTGTATACCATACTTCCCCACAAGCCCGCATGTAAAGTTTTTCCCATTCTGCCACTTTGGAATCTAGCTTGTATCCCCACCCTGATTCATTCTCCAAACACATTCCTAATATACAGCTAATATGAAATCCAAAAAATGAACCGTCATTTCGAAAAGGCTCGGGACACTGAAGATTAATGGTACTTTGGTTCATATGAAGTGTAAAAGGATCAGTGTAATAATCTGCTGCTCACCTGCTGACAAAATCAACACGTGTTTCTCCTAGAATATTATAAGGAGAATCAAGGGAGGGTTTATGTTTTTTACCACAGAATTTAATAGCCTTCGGAAAATATTTCTTATGGAGATCCTTCCCCTTACCTTGTGAATTACCCATGTTTACACAATAATAAATGGAAATTTCCTAAGCAAAGCAAAACATATAAAAGCAGACAGACAAATTATCTTACCCTATGGTCAGACAGAGACTAGGGGAGGGTAGGGTAGAAAAATTATTTCCACTTACCCGAGACCCCAAATTCTGTTAGTACCAAATTCTCTTGCCAGGTCCCAGACCAGTCTCTCTAAGGTGTTGGGCTCTGTCTACAGCGCTGGGAGAGTAAAACCACAACACACAGGTGATGGTTTAAAAGCTCTCAAAGTTTATTCAGAAAAAGACAAGTTTATATACACAAAGGAATACGTGTAAGATGAATGGTATGATGTTTTGAACCAACCAGAACAAACCACATCTCGCGTGTAGCCTTTGGACATAACATATAGTAGATATGATACAACACCATAAAATAGAAACAACCAAGGATCATGGTCTGCAAAATGATTAGAATGTTCCAAAGATAAGGAAGTGGTTAGGCAAACAAGAAGATATGACTGTGAGCAACTTAAAGGTTTAACTCTTTCAATACTTTCACCAACTGAAAGCTGTAACCCGAGCCACACCCAGGGTAGCTAAAAAAGTAAAAATTAAAGACTTGCCTGGTCCCATTGGTGTCCTCCAGTGTCCTGCCATCCTCAGGCCGCGTCCTTTTTCTTCAATCTGTCCCCATGCGAGTGCGTTGACGTTCCCCGGGTGTTCCAGATGATGTCGGTGCTTGCGTCAGTTGGATTCAATACAAAATACCTGTATTGAATCCAATAGAAAGTAATCATTATATATATATATATTTATATATATATATATATATATATATATTTATATTTATTCAAAAGTTTAATAATAAATATATCACATTTATCAAATATTGAACATTTTTTGGTAAATTATGCCTAAGAATTACAGGCCTACAATGAAAAAAAAAATTTCATGAAGGACAATGTACTGCTTTTAGGCATAAAAATCCAGACAGAAATGAACCGCCCAGGTTAAAACTGTGCCTACTTAACATTTTTGGTGTCATATTTAGTTCTGTTTCATAAATGCTTGCATTTTTTGGCTTGACTTGTTTGGTACCCATTTACACTCAAAACATTATCATGTTTTACAATGAGAGTTATATTGTATTTGTACTAAGATTAAAAGGCACATATTTTTCTCTGAAAACAAACGTTTGATAAACTGATGTGCAAATATGCAACATAAAAAATATTATCATTATATTAGAAGTATTCTTTTCTTTTAGAAAATAAATCTTTTTTTGTTTTGTTTTTTAGGGGGGGGGGGGGTTTAAGAAGTGTTGCTTTCTGTTTCATTTGAACATTCACCTAAACAGAGGCTAATGTTTGGCTTCTGCCAACATAATAACATAGTGCTTTGCAAGGTCCATGTTACAATATATTTGCCTACCATAGTCCTACATGAATAACAAAGTCTCAAACTGCCAAATAATCTAACCGCATGGAAAACTGGAGTGCCCAGACGAAACCCATACATACAATGGGAGAACATACAAACGCCATGCAGATAGTGTCCTAATCAGGGTTCAAACCCAGGATCCAGCGCTACAAAGGGAAGAGTGCTAGACAACTGAGCCACCATACTAAGGTGCTGGACATGCGGCAATGACATGATCGTTACAAGAGCTCAGCAGGCCACTGTACTGATTGTTGATAGGATTTTAAAAGATTGCTCATATTAAATCACTGGCCTCATACATGTGTGTTGTTCTGTACATTGTATGAGAGCAAATGACAGATAATAATTAGAACAAAATTGTTATGTTGTAGCCAAGAATCATTGTGAATCTTCATTCAACATAATTTTTAATGAATGATTGTCTAAATGTTTGTTTTGAAGTACAATTATCAAGGTGTACACAGCTTTAGCTTCACTGTATCCTAAAGAAAATGGTTAACATCTCTGCCTTTTACACCATGTAGCAGCTGGTCCTAAAGCTTTGCATTAACTGAATGAAAGGTTTTATGTGTCTATGGATAAATAAATCATTTCTCAATATAAAACCGGCAGCCTACGTGCGTGTTGTAAAAGGAGGAAAGATTTACTGAAAAGGACATCATAGAATAATTTACAGCTCACAATTCCTGCCGTAGGACACTTTTTGCAATATACCGTCCAACCAAACAATCCCTCACTCCTATAATCTATGCGCGCAAGTGCTGAACACTCACACATGGGGAGTGTGGAAAGGAGGAGACTGGTGTGAATCGTCAAGTGGTAGCTGCTGCAAAGACGGAAGTGCTGTGTGAGGTCACCTGGAAGTTTTTGACGGGCGTCATGGCGGCTGGCAATGTGGAGAGAGGAGTGGGGGGTAATTCTGGTGTTGGAGCTCCAGGATTATTTCGCGGAATGTATCGCTTTATTACCGACAAAAACGACTTTCGCAGGTATGGTGTGTGTGTGTGTGTCTCTGGCTGTCTGTGTCTCAGGACAGAGCCCTCATTGGACGCTGAAATTAATGCTGCTATTCATTTCTTTGCAGGAATCTCCTTGTAAACCTCGGGCTGTTTGCTGCTGGTGTTTGGATGGCTCGAAACATGGCTGACATTGACTTAATGGCTCCACAACCAGGCGTATAATGGAGGAGGGATTGAAGGTAATACTGCGTGCACCATGCGGGGCAAACTAACTAGCAGCAGCAATCCCTCAGAACTATGATAGTGGCCATCACTGTGAAGGGAATTGTTTAATATACACCTGTTTAGAAAGACTTTTCTAGATGACCAATGTAATAGAGAGTTTGTTCTTTTTTGTTTTAATTAAAGAGCAGAGTCTATTTCATTCACATATGCAATGGAATTCATTACTTTAGCTTTTCCACATGCTACAATAATATTATTTAATTTATTATTATTATATAATTTGATTATATAATTTTATCAGGGCTTCTCTTTGGAGTGGAAAAAAGCAGTTCTAGTTTTTCCTTTAACCCCTAGCGTTCTAATTCTGTTAGTTTTTTGATGCAGAAAGTGATCCTATTTTTTTTTTTGCATACCCTGTTTCCCTGATTATAAGGCACTGTCTTATATTTTTTGAAATGCCAAAATATGCCCTAGGTCTTATATTCAGGGGATGTCTTATTTTTCCATGAAGAAGACTACAGTACACGTACCAGAACGGTGGAGGCATCATGGACAGTACTCATCAGGCACACATCTTTCTTGTCACGCCATCTCAGGGCCATCATCTTTCCTTTCTGCCAGACAACAATTTCTCCTGTCTTCAGCTTCCCTTTTGCAAACAGTGATGGCAGGTTTCGCTGGTTAGCCCTAACGGTTCCATACGCCTCTGTTCTGTGTTGCAGAAGGAACTCATAAAGTTCAGGAGAGGTGTAGAAATTGTCAGTAATGACTCAATAGCCCTGACCTAGCAATGGCTCAATGATAGCACTGAAGGGATAGCACTGAAGATGTTGCCAATCCATAATGGCTGTATCTGGGGTTGAACTGTGTCCCTTTTCCAGTGTATAGCACCGTATTCCAGATGTAGCCAGATGATGATTCGCACAGCATATAGGTCTTCACGCCAAATCGTGCCCTCTTTGACGCAATGTACTGCACCCAGCTGAGCCTCCTCTTGTAAGCCATTAGACTTTCGTCAATGCTGACATCTCTTTCTGGCACATAAGTTTGCTGGAAATTTTGTAGAATCATCTGAGACACTTCCCAAATTTTCTTGAGCTTTGGTGCAGGATGGGTAGTCTCATTAAATTCTTCATTGTTTGCAAAGTGCAGGTACTTCATGATGAGGGAAAAGCGGTATTCTGGCATGACTGTGCCAAAGAATGGAGTGGCAATCATTTTGTTCTTGGACCACCACCACTTCTGCACGGGTTTGCCCACAACTCCCTGCAGGATCACCAAGCCCAAAAATAGCCAAATGTCATCCTTGGTCACAGGTTCCCACTTTCTGCTTCTTGCAAACCTCAGGTGTGGAGCACCTTGTTGTTGTCCAGCGTACCTGCATAAAACAAAGAAAAAAAAAGTATTTTAGGATATAATCTTTTATAGTGTGAAGGTGGCAAGTAATATGTTAGCAAACACAGAGCAGCATATATGTTTGCATAAAAAAAAAAAAATTAGCAAAAAATTTCAAAAATTTAGCACAGAGCAGCACACATGTTGGCAAAAAAATTAGCACAAAATTTCAAAAAGTTAGCACAGAGCAGCACACATGTTGGAAAAAGAAATTAGCAAAAAATTTCAAAAAGTTAGCACAAAGCAGCACACATGTTGGCAAAAAAAAAAAATTAGCAAAAAATTTCAAAAAGTTAGCAAACACAGAGCAGCATATATGTTTGCAAAAAAAAAAAAAAAAATTAGCAACAAATTTAAAAAGTTAGCACAGAGCAGCACACATGTTGGCAAAAAAAAATTTCAAAAAGTTACCAAACACAGAAGCGGCTTACCTGTTTTGTCTCCGCAACAATTTTTTCGATAACTTCATCAGTCAAAAACAACTTCAAGTATGCCAGGGGTTCGTCGCATTCTGCCTCAATTTTCATCCCAGGTGCGCCGGTAAATGGAAATCTTGGCGGTGCTGCCTGGTCAAAGTCAATAGGACACCATGTGCGCACATGTTCAGAATCGTCGCTCAGTTCACTTTCGCTGTCCGATGACAAATTTCCTGGTGAATCACTATCGCTCGATTCCACAAGGGAATCCAAATCGCTATCGCTGCTTTCAAATTCCTCCAAAACAGCGCTTGTGCCGGCGAGATGTCGTTATGTAAAGTAAAAATTCCGAGTTTAGGTACGCTTTAACACTGGAAATTTGCAGTGGGACTCATCTAGGGTACCATTGAAGGAAACTTTTCTTTATCTTATCCTTCTCTCTCCTGGCCATCTGGGCTCCCTTTATCTCTCTGACACTTCGTATTGTAGTGGGCTCTTGGTGTCCTCACAGTAGAAGACTGCTAGTCATGCAGCTTCAGAGAGCGAAAAAGTATTAACCATACCCTTCATGAAAACAGATCTTTTAACCTTTGTTGCCATTACAGAGTTTGTTTTGACATATCTGAAGCAGTGGTTACCTACCTTTTCAGACTGGTGGACCACTAAATTTACTTGCTTCTGACCGTGCATGTGCGGGGAGCCAGGTGTCACTCAAAGAGAAAGAAACTTCCCCTTTAGTGACTTCATGATGACTTCAACCCGCCCACTTCCCTGAGCCTGGGATCTGTACGAGGAACATAATCCGTGGCTCTGGCTGGTGTGTGCCCACAGCAGGGTCCTTCTGACCCCGCTTGGGGGTGCACCAGCCAGAGCCGTGGGCCTCTGCCGGTTGGCAACCTCTGGTCTGGAGTTTAGCTTTAAAAATGTATACTCTGTGGTCACTGGCCTTTTAAGCATTGCCTCTTATATGGTGACCAATAAATAATGTACACCTGGGTTTTCCTAGTAAGGCTACATAAACACGTTCAATGGTTCTCGTCCAGTAATCGGTTCAGGGCTGATATTGGACGAGAATCTTCAGTTTGTACAGTGCTCGTCATCCATTGTCAGAATGGCAGATCCACGGAAGACGAATTACCGTAATGCAAGTGAAGGGGAAAGAGCGCAGAGGTGTGCCGTTCCATTGTTCTCCTCTCTTCAAAGAGCAGAATGGTGCTGTATGTACAACACTCGTTCATGCATTGTGCAGTCATTTGTCGTTGGAAAAGATTGTGAAAGGTCCTTTCCAATGACAATTTTTGCACCCTTGTACTTAGCCTTAGAATAAAGCCATCTGAATTCCAGCTTCTATAGTTACTTATCCTTTACTCCCTGCCGCTGAGTTTACCCAGGGAAGTAAAGTGACTTTTGTAGTATGCCTGACTCTTCTCTTTCTAGCTAAGGCTTGTGTAGGCTTCAACTTTTGAATAGATTTTACATTACTTTCTACTTCTTCCACACAAATGGATTAGAAGGGAACAAGGAAAGATAAGTGTTACCAGCTGTAGAGACTGACATTGAAGGGAACCTGTTTTTCATTTTTTATCCTGTCACGATCACCTAGAGTGGCACTGACCTGTAATAGGCATACAGAATGGAGGTGTAAACTTTAACCATTATATGGTTATTCAGGTCAGTGATTTACTAGGCAGTAATTTGGGATTGGGATGACCACTTTTAGGCTTGGACTTTTAAAAACCAAGTTAACATTGGCAGTTTCACATTGAAAACACAAGACATTTTCTTGCTATGCCTACAAGTATTATTCCTCTTCTAAATAGCAAATCATTCGGGTTATATTTTGTGTGATGTTCATTTTTTTATATTTCATTTTGCTGGGCTATGCACCATGCTATATATTATATACTACATATGGTTACGATCACTACACTGCCTTGTATGTTATGCATTACATACGTCTAGTGAATTTCTACAACAGAACGTTTTTTTACCCCTGAGATTTTTTTTATTTTATTTTTTTTTGGAACCCATCATTTTCTCATTTAACAAACCCCATACTTTGCTAGACACTGTATCAAGAGTGTTGGCAACTGTAGTACCTAAATGGCTTTCCAGTGTTCTCCCCAGAAATTTTTTTCAGTCAGGTGGCAAAAAAGTGAGCGGGGCAAGACACAGCAAATGTAGTGCTCCTAGTTTTTGCCATAAGTATCCAGTAACCTCCTTTTGTGTCAGTGTTCTACCTACCGCCTATACTTTGTTCCAACTTTCTAATGCCTGCCTTGTTAGATTGTCCAATTTTTAATTTCTTTGTATTATGTCCAAACTGTTCAGTGCTGTGTATTTTGATCCAACTTCCTAGTGTTCCATGTTTTAATAGTGTAATCCCTTGTAGTAGTGTGATTTGGTTTAGTTCATATTAGCAGTACAAAAACATTTACCGCAAATACTGGGATTGAGCACATTTTTTTTAAATTAAGAAAGCCCTTGATACGTTCCTGATGTCAGGCATGCGCAGAAGGAGCAACCCACAGCCACCTGGGATATGTGACACAAATATGCCAGGAGGCTGTGGATTTACCCTGCAGTCTTTACCACCATGGCAGTAAAGACAGAAAGGGAGGAGTCCTCCCCCAAAAATGGAAAAGAAAAACATATTTTTCTATTATATAAAAGGGGATAGTCACTCTTTATATAATGTTAAAATGTGGTGATGCTTTAAGGCTGGGTCTACACGGACAATTTTAAAAAAGCATGTAAACATTTTCTTCCATGTCTGTATGCATTTTTATGCACTTTAACACGCTTGCCTTTAAAATGATAAAAATAATTTTATAATCATATAAAGCGAATGAGTACAGGGCTACATAAAACCCTTTACTCATTTCCTGAAAGGGTTAAAAATGTGTAAAAATTAAGACGAGCCTTTAATATTAAAGTAATTTGATTAAATGTGTGTTTTTTGCCTAACTGTGTTAAACTTTTTTTTTCTAGAGGTGAATGGGGGCAAGAGTTCCCTTTCAAGTCTAGTGCTGAATTGCTGAGAAAAAGGGAAACCCTGATGATGCTTGAGCCGTTTTCAGGGTTTCTCTTTTCTCGGCCAATCACAGAGCAGAGCAATCGGCATAGTTCAGCTTTTTTGATTTCTCCCGGAGCTGTGGTTTCACAAAACACACACGTTTAATAAATGACTTTACCAATAAAGTCTCGTCTTATTTTTTACACACATTTTTAACTCTTGACTGAGTGAGTAAATGGTTTTGTTGTACCCCTGTACTCATTTTCCAGGGTGGGGTGGCAGAGATCTGTGAGTCACCTTATAAATGGGGGCTTCCAGATTCCAAAGTCCTGCTTAATACACTTTTAAAAGCCTCCATTGTTTCCAATTGAAGCTTTCATAAAAAGCTATAAAAGGCTTGTCAAAACCTACATTGAACTCAATGGGAGCTTTCATTGACGTTTTTAAGTGTTTATAAATGTGGGAAATCAATGGGGGCGTTAGTATATTAGTATATGGATAAGGAGAGAAAAAGATGGCTTTTTATGGCAAACTAGATATTGTTAAACGTTTAACCCCCTAACCGCTAAGCCCGTAATTTCTCGCACTAAATATTTTTGCTCTTTTGGATAACCCCGTATTTTTTCGCCTACACTAAAATCCCCACTTACCTGGTCCCGCTGTGCTAATCCAGCGTCGGGTCCATGTTTTTTTATATTCATGATATCTACTAGAACCCTATTCGGACATATTTCTGTAAGTTACAGGTCTACAATTTAAAAAAAAAAAATTCATGAAAACCTGTGACGCTTTTGGAACAGAAATCTAGAAATCAGTGTAACGCTCAGGTGGTTAAAATAAATATTTATAAACAATGCATAAAAAACATAGTTGTACAGACAACCGGCAATATAGACAATCGGCAATATAGAAAGTATAAGTATTATATTGAACATATACTCCTTGTAGGTTTTTGAACATCAAAGTGTAAGTAGATTATATCAATGAGGATGATTTGTATATAGTTACTTTCTCAGGACTGCCAGTGTCCCCTCCCATCACTGGCCAAATTTAAAAAAAGTGATATTTTTTCACCTGAGTGTGCGTGTGTAATGACATCACCTGCAGTGTGCTAGCTGTGTGTGTGTGTGTGTATATAAAGTCTGACTATATATATATATATATATATATATATATATATATATATATATGTGTAAAAAAATAAATAACACTTGTTAAAATTTAACATTTGGGTTGCTTTTGCATAAGAAAATGCATCTACCTTGAACCTTAATTTCTCTAGAACAGAGGTACAGGGAAACAAAAATATAGGTGCAACACCCCCTAAAATTTAATTACAATGGCACATAAAAAACTCTGCCCATCAAAACGCCCTGCCCTGTTACACATGACTGTACCCTACCAGTACCTGAAGCCTAATTTCATTTTGATGTGCAGAGTTTTTTATGTTCTAATGATGCCATAGTAATTACATTTTAGGGGATGTTATCCACAGACTTTCCCTACACATGTTTAGTTTCCTACACCTCCCCATCCCAGAGAAATTAGGGTTCAAGTGTTAGAAATGGGTAGTAATGTGTAACGGGCAGTGCGTTTTGCCATGCTTTGTACACCCCACCATTCTAGGGAAATTGGGGTTCAAAGAAGAGAAGCAGATAGGGTAACATAGTTAGTATGACAGTTATAGATTTGTGACAGGTAGGTAACAATTATGGGACCCCACCCCAAATGCTCCTTGTTATGTAAGTGGCCCCGGAGGTCCCCTATGTGCATTTTCAATTAAGGAATTCTAGGCTCGCTTGCTTTTAAAACAGCAACCCCAATGTTGTATTTTCACAAGTTCGACGAGAATTAGTGGGTGGTGCTGCACCCCTTTTTTTTTTTTTTAAATAATTTTTACTTAACATAAAAGGGTTGTCTACCCTTTTATGAAAAGTGAACTTTCTGAGTTTAGGTACGATGTAAGCAATTGATCAGGTTGTCACCAATCTCCTCTCTCTAATCGCACTTTGTATTATGGTATGTATTAAAGATTATATAATGTATATAATTAGTTGACTTTTAATATTTGTCTAAATTTTGATGTAATTCACCATAACAAAGTATTATATGCAGGTAGTTTCATTAGATAATAGATAAATAGCAATTTTTATGTATTTTATTGCTTTTTTTTTTGTAGGTGTTAACCATGGAATTGCATGAAATTTGTTGTGTGAGGCTGAGGGAATCATGGCAATCATGAGATGGACAAGTTGTGCTACTAGCAAAAAAGTGGAACATCTGTGACCTTGGCATATGATTATATATATTTATATATATATAATGAATAAATACTTTGGACATTTTTTTAATGCAATATTCATTTTACAATCTAACCTGTAAAACCAGAAAGTGAATAAAAATAACTTATTCCACAATCAAAGTTTTTGACTTTCCTTTGGGATATGTTGTTGTAATCAGGCTGTTTTTTATTTATTTTATTTTTATTTCCCCCCCCAACCTTTCCCCTTACGGTGGCACTTTCTTTCTGTGTAAGATAATATCAAGCTTCTATATGAGTAAGATTTGCAATATCACCAGCAAAAAAGAATAAAGATTGTTGCACCCCTGCCATGCTTTGGGATTTTACACCTATGCACATTGTTGACTTTCTCAACATACTTGAACAAGAAATCATTAAATTCTTCAAACAGTACCTATGATATATAAACACAGCTCTAGAAAAACATGAGACTACTGCAATTTATTTTAAAATTTGCATCTCTCAGTATGACAACCATTCTATGCCATTATCTGTTAAATTCCATAGAGGTGATCAATTTAAATTTCATGAGGAAAAGTATAAAAGCTGCTGTAACCAAAACTTTTGCAACATGACCAGTTGGATGGGAAAACACTGCTAGAAGTACGGCAAAGGTAATTGGCAAATCAAAAATAACTATTGACCATGCCACAACAGGTGAAAAAAAAGGCACAATCCTGGCTTTACTGGCACAAGGATACAGTGAGCATCAGGTTGCTTCTATCTTTAAAATTTCAAAGAAGGGAGTGCACAAGAACAAAGTTCTCGCAACAGGCACTTGGTACAACAAAACTACAACCTGCCAGAGGGTGAAAATGAATCGGCCCTGGGGAATGACTTCCAACTCATTCGAATGTCATTCAAGAACCCTAGGCTGACAGTCAAAGTCACTTTCAGCAGTGGGAAATGGATACTGGTGAGAATTGCATGCCAAGAAAAATTTGAAATTTGGCTCCTACAGGTAGGGCAAAAGTCATGCACAGCCAGAAAAAAAGCCCTTCATCAGTGCGAAGCAAATAAGTCAGGCTGAGGTTTGCAAAAGACCACAGGAGTTAGACTGTTGATGAGAGTGGAGTAAGGTCATCTCTGATGAGTACAACTTTCAGCTTTGCCCAATACCTGGTCATTGTATGGTTGGAGACCCGGAAAAGCCTACAACCCATGGTGTCTTGCCCCAACTGTAAAATATGGAGAAGTCCACTGATGATCTGGGGGTGTTTCAGCAAGGCGGGTATCAGGCAGATGTGTCTTTGTGAAGCCACATACATAGTTTTCCTAGAAAGAACATTTGCTTCCTTTTGCTAAGACTATGATACCCAACTCGGAGGATTGGTATTCACTAGTGTTGTTGTTCGAATTCGGGTCAACCCGAATTTTGTTGACTTTAATGCTCTGAATTAGCCCCTCCCACAATGCCTAGGTACCACCCCCATAATGCCTAGGGCCCTCCAATAACAGCAGGGATGCTCTCCTCCATGTTTGTTGTGGCAGGCAGTCGATTGGCTGTCTGTCACTGCATGCCACAAAGGCAGCCTTAGCCTATATAAGGCCAGGGTGTACCTGCATTTACTAAGCCACACAAAAAAACTTGTACAATGTCTGGCCAAAGAGGAAGGGGCAGCTTTGGCAGGGGTGGCAAGCAAAGCAGTATGAGTTTGTTTTTAGCTGCAGACCCGAGAACAAGAAGCGCTGCTGTTGGTGGTGGGTGCCCATTATTACCACACCAGTAGAGTACATGATCCAGCCTGGGTCAAGTGATTGTACCCCTTCTTCATCCCAGACACAGGCCTCATCGGTGTCCCAAACAGTCCATGATACACCTATTCCTCCTAGTTCTTCATCATCGGCTGGAAAGTCTTGTGTACAGCAGTATGTAGAAGAGTCCCACCGAGGGGTTGGAGAGGCGGAGCTATAAGCATTCCTTTAAGGTGCTCAGTTGTTTCAGTCATCTGAAGAAGAGTCAGTTTACAGGCTTTCCCCCCATACTTTTTACCCGAACACTCTGAGCCAGACGAGCCAATTCAAACTGGCTCCAAAAGGCTGCTGCTTCCTTTCAGCACATACAGGGAAACTGTCTCTTCTGATGATGATGATGACGTCCTTGATCCAACACGGGGCGAACAAGATCATCACAGGCAGAAAGAAGAGGAGAAGGAGGTTGCACTTGGTTGAGGGAGTGCCCTCAAAGGGGGAGAGGGAGCAAGAGGGTAAAAGCTGCCCACACTGCAGTCTTCACGTACCAGTGAGGCAAGTCATAGTCGTCCATCGTCGGAAGCTGTCACCACAGCTATACCTCAACAACCGCGGACCACCACCACGAGCACCAGCTCCAGAGCACCTTTTGGTCCAGTTAGATGTTTGCCAGTGTGGGCATTTTTTAATGTCCATAGTGATGACAACACTATGGTCATCTGCAAACTGCTCAACACTTGAAACAAGGCAAAAACCGAAACGAACTTGGAACAAGTTGCATGAGCACACATTTAAAAAGCCACCACCCGGTAACCTGGCGGGAACACCTGGTCAAAGCACAGAGCTCTGTGCAACCACCTCTGCCCAAGAAGCAAGCTCAAACTGCTAGATCTTCCTCCGCTGCCTTTCCTCCTTCTGCCACCAAAGTTACCCGTGCTGCTGCCAGCTATTTGAGTGGGGCATGTAGCCGAGCATTACCTTTTTCAAGCTCCACAAGCGGTGAGCAGGAGCTCCAACGCAGATTGGCTGCTGTTTGTCGCATTGCTAGCAGTCAAGACCAGGCATCATTGCCATCCCCCACACCTTCTACACCATCGTCCATTTTTTATGTGGTTAGCATTAGCAGCATCCAACCTTCTATCCCCCAGATGCTGGAGCGCAGGGGGAAATATGGCCCAAATGACCCCAAAACAAAGCTAATCAATGCGGCAATTGCACAGCTGATTGCATTAGAGCTCCTCCCTTAACAGCTGGTGGATTCCAATGCGTTCTGTTACGCATTCCTCTGCGCGAATCCACAGTACATTATGCCCAGGCGACAGTATTTTGCAGAAAAATGCTTGCTTTGCAAGACACGTGCAGAGCAATGTGTCCATGGCCCTGCAGCAGTTTCTGGTAAGGTGCACCTGACAACCAACAGTTGTTCGAGCATGGAGTGGGAAGATATATTTCCCATACTGCTCACTGGGTAACTTTGGTGGCAGCAGGGGAAGATGCAGCTGCAGCAATGCCTGCATATCTACCTCCACCCAGAGCACATGCAATGTCCTCCTCAACCTCCACTTCCACCTCTTCCTTTGACTCCTGTGCCTCAACCTCTTCCTCCAGGGACACTTTGTCTGGAGACCCAGCACCTCCCATTCGGCAGCATCTGTTCACCGCCACCAACAACTTGCACTTTGCTATTTCGGTGCACAGGTTGCGAAGCCTGGGTTCCCTCAGCCACACGGGCGCAGCTTTTCTAAGTGCCCTGTGGGAGCAGGAGAACATATGGCTAACTCCCAGCAGACTCTAGCCAGGCAGGGTTGTGTGTGACAATGGGGCCAATCTGCTGGCAGCCCTGCGTTGTGAAAAATTCGAACACGTACCTTGCCTGGCTTACGTCATGAACCTAATCAGTGTTTACTTAGGAATTATCCAGACCTTCAGCCGCTGTTGCCGAAGGCCAGAAAGTTGTCAGCGCGTTTCCTCCGGTCGTACACAGCCAGTGCCAGATTGGTAGATTTATTATTATTATTATTATTATAATTATTAATAAACAGGATTTATATAGCGCCAACATATTACTCAGCGCTGTACATTAAATAAAGGTTGCAAATTACAGACTAATACACACAGAGATACAGGAGGAGAGCACCCTGCCCCAAAGAGCTTACAACTTAGTAGGTGGGGGAATTTACACACAGTGGGATGGGAGATAGTGTAGTGGTGGGAAGTAGTGATGGTTTCAAAAGGCAGAAGAAGATGGGTAGGCAAGTTTGAAAAAATAGGTGTTGATAGGTCTTTTAAATGAGCAAGCCGAGGAAGACCATTCCAGAGAGTGGGGGGAGCTCTAGAGAACTCTGATGAGTTCTGTTTTATCCAGGTTGAGCTTCAAAAATCGATCAGCAAAAATCTCAACCTGCCAGTGCACTGATTTAATTTGTGATGTGGCCACACGTTGGAATTCCACCTTTTACATGCTGCAGCGGCTGGCTGAACAACAGAAAGTGGTGGTGGATTACGTGGCAGAGTCTGTTCGTTTCAGACGTATACCTACACTACCTTTCTTCAGCCCTGCGGAGTGGCTGTAAATTGAGGACTTGTGCACTGTATTGTCACCTTCTGAACAGGCGACCAGGATAATCAGCAGGGATCAGGCCTGTGTCCGTGACACCATCCCCATCATATGCCTGCTGGATCCCCATCATATGCCTGCTGGAACAGATGATGGTGGATCTCGGACTTGACACAGAGCGGACGGTGCATCAAGAGATGACGTTTCAAACATCATCTCTGACAAGCGTACCTACTAGGCATAGTGCACCCCCAAATCCAGGAAGAGGAGGAGGTGGAAGAGGGTGAGGAGGACATTGCAGGCATGGGAGAAGTGGAGGAAGGGGCAGAGGAAGAAATTGAGGGTACATGGCATCCATCCACCCAAACACAAGGCAGCATGTTCCGTGGATGGCAAGACCAGGCGGAGGAGGAGGAGGACGACGAGGACCCTGTGCTGCTGTTCGACCCACAGGAGTGTGGGTCCAGAATTACCTCAGCTGTGGGAACTTTGAGCCACATGACAGCCTTCATGCAGGAGTGCATAGCCAAAGATCCGCTCATGCAACACATAAAAACAAAGACTGACGACTATTGGATTGCTACATTACAGGATCCACGTTACAAGCCTGAGGTACAACAACTCATCTTGCCCCAATACAGGGGACCTAAAATGCAGCACTACCAAGAAGTGCTTGTAAGGGACTTGTGCTCAGCCTTTCCGGCTGCCAGCAGCAGCAGGGATCCCCATGGCACTTCCACCAGCCATGGGAGCCAAACAACTACCTTAAGCGGCATTGGTGGCAGCAGCAGTAGAGGTCGTCTAAGCCAAACTTTGCCGGCTTTTTTTCAGCGGAAGAAAGCCACCAGTCATGCAGCAATTGCCACCGACACTCAGCAGCAATACTCAGTCATGGTGCAGGAATACCTGAGCTCTACATGGGACATCTGCAACTTGCAAAGCCAGGACCCACTGGGCTACTGGGTATCCAAGCTTGAGCAGTGGCCAGAGCTAGCAAAACATGCTAATCAGATCCTTGCCTGCCCAGCTGCAAGTGTGTTATCTGAAAGAGCGTTCAGTGCAGCTGGGGCGTAGTCAGTGACAAGCAGATCTGGCTCTCCGCAGAAAATGACTAACAAATCACTTTTAATAAAATGAATAAGGCTTGGATCGGCAATGACTTCAACACCCCCTTTGCGGAGTGAACTGATTAGTCGTCAACTGCTGCACGTCCTGCTGCCACCTTAATAGGAGGAGCACTTTCACAGCCTTCTGCATCTCCTACTCCTCCCCCTCGTAGCCCTCCACCTGTACTCTCTCTGAGGCCTATACCTTGAAATGTAGCTGTGTAACTGGCTAATTTTTGTAGGGAGCACCTCCCTCAGTGGCCCTCTGCCTCTATCTACTTTGAGGTCTATATCACTTGTAACAGAGCTGTGATTCATAATTAAATATTTGTATTTTTTGAAGAGAAATACAGACATTTTTCTGTCCTTTTGGATAGATAGCAAGTGGTATCATAATGAAATCTGTATTTTTTTACAGAAATACAAAAGTTTTTCTGGCTTTTTTAATAGATAGCAAGAGGCTATCATAATTAAATAAATGCATTTTTTTGGGAGAAATACAGAATTTTTTTTGGCTTTTTCTATAACAAGTGGGATAAGAATTAAACATCTGTATTTTTTTTACAGAAATACAGACATTTTTCAGTTTATTTTGATAGATTGCAAGAGGTATCATGAATAAATATCTGTATTTTTGTAGAGAAATACAGCATTTTTATGGCTCTGATAGCACATGCTATCAGAATTACATATCTGTATTTTTTTTACAGAAATACAGATTTTTTTTCTGTTTATTTTGATAGATTGCAAGAGTTATCATAAATAAATATCTGTATTTTTTGAGGAGAAATACAGAATTTTTTTATGGCTATTTTCATAGATAGCAAGTGGGATTAGAATTAAATATCTGTATTTTTTTTTAGAAAAATAGACATTTTTCTGACATTTTTGATCGTTCGCAAGTGGTATCAAAATTAAAAATAGTTTTTTGTTTTTTTTTACAGAAATACAGACATTTTTCTGCTTTTTTTGATAGATAGCAAGTAGGATCAGAATGAAATATCTGTATTTTTTAAAGATAAATACAGAAATGTTTCAGTTTTTTTGATAGATTCCAGGAGGTATCATAATTAAATATCTGTACTTTTTGGAGAGAAATACAGAATTTTTTATGGCTTTTTGGATAGATACTAAGTGCTATCAGAATGAAATAGCCATATTTTTTTATGGATAATACAGAAATTTTTCTGGCTTTGTGATAGATTGCAAGAGGTATAATTTAAGATACATCTTGCAATCTATCACAAAAAACATAAAAAATTCTGTGTTTATCGATAAAAAATACAGATATTTTATTATGTTAGCACTAGGTATCTATCCTAAAACCCATAAAATTTTCGATATTTCGCTCCAAAAAATACAGATATTTCATTCTGATCCCACTTTGCTATATATCCCCAAAGCCATTTTTGATAGCACTTGGTATCTATCCAAAAGGCCATAAAAAATTATATCTTTCTCTCCAAAAAATACAGATATTTTATTGTGATCGCATTTGGTATGTATCCTAAAACCCATTAAAATGTATGTATTTATCTGAAACAAATACGGATATTTACCTGTGATAGCACTTGCTAGATATCCACAAATGATAAAATATGTATGTATTTCCCCGCTGATTTCACCAAGCACATTCCCTTTTATGTATTCATCCATTCATGTCTCCAATAGCTACAGCTTCTACACCGTCCATAGAGGTGATGGCCTCAACCTCTAATGCGGTCCTTGCTCCATCACAGGGCCCACCGCCTCCTCCTGCTGTTACTTCTGCTGCCTGCCCATTAACCAAATCTGGATGCCAATTACTAATGTTGTCCACACTTCGTCTGAGAGCCCACCGTCTCCTCCTCCTGCTGTAACTGATGCTGCTGCCTGCCCAGTACCCAACTCCAGATGCCAGATACTAACGCCGTCCACACTTCGTCTGAGAGCCCTCCGCCTCCTCCTCCTGCTGTTACTTCTGCCTGCCCAGTAACCAAACATGGATACAAGTTACTAATGTTGTCCACACATCATCTGAGAGCCCACCGCCTCCTCCTCCTTCTGTCATTGATGCTGCCTGCCCAGTACCCAACTCTAGATGCCAGATACTAATGCCATCCACACTTGATCTCCGAGCCCACCTCCTCCTCCTCCTCCTGCTGCTGTTACTGATGCTGCCGCCTGCCCAGAACCCAACTCTAGATTCCAGTTAACAATGCCATCCACACTTCTCAGAGCCCACCGCCTACTCTTCCTGCTCTTCCTGCTGCCGCATGACCACTGCCCAGTACCCAGCTCTAGATGCCAGACTAGGCTCGAGCTCAACAGGGTCATCTTTCCCCACTGATTCAGCCAAGCCTGTTCCCTTTCCTGTGCTTTCACTAGATAGCTGGCCCTGAGACAGAGTGTGGACGGCATTAGTAACTGGCATCTAGAGCTGGGTGTAGTGCATCTTTAATGACACCCCGAAGTGTGTAATCTGAAATTTGTGTTTGAATGTAGAAGGCCACTTCTTCTGCTTCATCCATCGGTACCACGCTTCGGACTGAATTTCTGAGTATGTTACCCCGGATCTGGGAAGTGGGACAGCAGTCCCTCTGTATATGTCGGGGGGATGTGATGGGAGACACCGGTATGTGTAACGGGAACTGAGAGGTCCTGGATGACCACATTGAGCCATGAAGTTATTCAGCTTAAGTAGACGTCCGGAGACTTCTCCTCAACAAGTATGTGGTCGTTCTGGGAGACTCCATTCAAAGATCTGTCAACAAAGATCTTGTGAAAATACTGCAGAATGATGAGTTTTGGACTGAGAACCAGCTAAAAGGGAAGGGTGCGATGTCATTTGCAAACCACACGTTGGGGACTCTCTGGGTGAAATGCACAATGGCATAATTTACCGCCAAGTGCGTCATTACAGAACTGACCACCACCTTGTACAGTTCTATTTCCTGACCCGTGTCTCTTCGGAGTACATAGAGAGAGCATGCTGGCCGACTTCAAACAGGGACCTCAGCCTGAAGTTGTCATCATCAGCCCATGTATATAGGATGTTATCAGGTATCATGAGCAATCACTGCAAATGTTCAAAACCAACTTGAATCACCTGTTTATTCGGCTCACCGAGGTGCTGAGCCCTGAATGTATGGTGATATGGAATATGGCCATGCCTGTTGGATTCAAAGCTGGTGAAGTGCTAGAGTACCCAATTCCTAATGTGCGCTGGGACATCATAGAAGGGAATTTCTACAGTGCCACTCTTGCACCAATTTGATGTGATTGGCATGCACCTCCACTTCGAGCTGCTCTCCAGGGTAAAAATGCCACCCACTCGAATTAGCTGACTCATCGGAAGTATACCTGCATCCTGGTGTCTCATATTGATCAAGCCTGGGCCGTGCAGCAGAAACAGCAGGAAGAGGAGGCGGTGGGCTCTGAGACAAAATGTGGACAGCATTGGTAACTGGTATCTAGAGCTGGGTACTGGGCAGGTGGCAGCAGTAACAGCATGAGGAGGAGGAGTCGGTGGGCCCTGAGACAAAGCAAGGAAGGCACTAGAGGTTGAGGCCATCACCTATACGGACAGTGTAGAAGCTGTAGCTATTGGAGACATGAATAGATGAATGAGATTCTAATCTGTCTCTACCTACTATCTAGCGAAACCACATGAAAGAGAACAGACTAGGTGGAATCAGCAGGGAAAGAAGACCCTGTTGAGCTTGAGTCTAGTCTGGCATCTAGAGCTGGGTACTGGGCAGGCAGCAACAGTAAGAGCAGGAGGAGTAACACAGCCATCCACACTCTGTCTCAGGGCCCACCGCCACTGTAGGGACAGTGGGAATCTCATTCATCCATTCATGTCTCCAATGGCTACACCTTCTACACTGTCAATAAAGGATGATGGCCTCAACCTCTAATGCCATCCTTGCTCCAACTCAGGGCACACGGCCTCCTCCTGCTGCTGCTGCTGCCGCCTGCCCAGTACCCGGCTATAGATGGCAGTTAACAATGCTGTCCACACTCCATCTCATAGCCTGCCACCTCCTCCTCATGCTGGTACTGCTGCCTGCCCACTGCCCAGTACCTAGCTCTAGATGCCAGACTAGACTCAAGCTCAACAGGGTCTTCTTTCCCAGCTGATTCTGCCAAGCCCATTCCCTTTCATGTGGTTTCGCTACATAGTAGGTAGGGACAGATTGGAATCTCCTTCATCCATTCATGCCCCCAATAGCAACAGCTTCTACACTGTCCATCCGTATTTTTTTGGGGTCCCCCATCTTAGCCCCGCGCTCCAGCGGCGATCGCACGATCCTGCTGTGATGCCGGGGCGCTTCTTGGTCGGGGGGCGTGGCCGGGCGGGAAATTTAAAAGCAGATTACCGAGTAATCTGCTTTTAAATAAAGCCCGGGTCCCCAGCACCCCGCTGCACACATCTGCAGTTAGATGCGATGCACCATGCAGGATTTCTGACATCTAACTGCAGATGCGATCACCAATAGTAAATCCCGCGGGTGATGCCAGCAGAGATTTCCCACTGGCAGCACCCCCTGAATCTACTGCAGCTGGTTGCATCACCTGGAGATCAGCCTCCGGGTGATGCGAGCAGGAGAGTGAGCAGGGCGGGGACATCCCCACCGCATCACCCGGCAAGATGTGTGACACCTTCCGGGTGATGCGATAGGGGTGATGGATTCTGGGGCCGGGAAATTTAAAAGAAGATTACTATGTAATCTGCTTTTACATTTTTTTACAGTGAAATACACCAAAAAACACAAAATAAAAGTACAAGTACGTATTGTAGTGCACCAAGCATCATTGCCCAGTGCCCTGATTTACATTTTGCCCACTATTAACCCTGACCTTCATCTGACCTTTTGCTGACTTATAAATCACTTCCTGAATGTATCATTTCATCACTTTGTCTTTGACCTTGATTGTTCCTGACGTATTACTGAAGACCACATGGCATCCAAACGGCATCTCGCCGGCGCAAGTGCTGTTTTGGAGGAATTTGAAAGCAGCGATAGTGATTTGGAGTCCCTTGTGGAATCGAGCGATAGTGATTCACCAGGAAATTTGTCATCGGACAGCGAAAGTGAACTGAGTGACGATTCTGAACCTGTGCGCACATGGTGTCTTATTGACCTTGATGCGGACCAGGCAGCACCGGCAAGATTTCCATATACCGGTGCACCTGGGATGAAAATTGAGGCTGAATGCGACGACCCCTGAAGTTGTTTTTGACCGATGAAGTTATCGAAAAAATTGTTGCGGAGACAAACAGGTAAGCGGCTCTTGTGTTTGCTAACTTTTTGAAATTTTTTGCTATTTTTTTTTATGCCAACATGTGTTCTGCTCTGTGCTGTTTAAATTTTGTTATGCCAACATGTATGCTGCTCTGTGTTTGCTAACTTTTTGAAATTTTTTGCTAATGTTTTTTGCCAACATGTATGCTGCTCTGTGTTTGCTAACTTTTTGAAATTTTTTGCAATTTTTTTAATGCAAACATATATGCTGCTCTGTGTTTGCTAACATATTACTTTTTTTGTTTTATGCAGGCACCTGAGGTTTGCAAGAAGCAGAAAGTGGGAACCTGTGACTAAAGATGACATTTGGCTGTTTTTGGGCTTGGTGATTGAAAGGATCTGCAGGTTTCTTGGCTCTATTCCTCTCAGATCTCTCACCATCCCAGTGTCTCTCAGTGGATCAGAACAGGCGCCTGGGAAGAATTGGTCAACGACGCATACACTCGAATGGTATCAAGCAATCTTCAACTTTATTATAACAAACATTATTTTATATACCATAACAATATGCCGTTGTGCATGCTCATTTATTAGAATGGAAATTCACTAATAAATATGTATCCTAAATGAGATTATTTAGTGACATAATTTCAGACACATACAAAACACCTTGTTATTCATAAACAATCGACATTATCTGAGTCTAGCAGAATTAACAAGGACACTCATCTTGGCAGAACATCAGGTTTATACACATAGAGTCTAAATACACTTAGTGCTCATAACTAAGCTCTCATAACTAAAAACTGAAACAAAATGGAGTGTCCTAGGCAACAAAATGGAGTGTCTCAGACCCTTTCAGTGATCCTGCAGGGATTTGTGGGCAAACCCGTGCAGAAGTGGTACCGGTCCAAGAACAAAATGATTGCCACTCCATTCTTTGGCACAGTCATGCCAGAATACTGCTTTTCCCTCATCATGAAGTACCTGCACTTCGCAAACAATGAAGAATTTGATGAGACTGCCCATCCTGCACCAAAACTCAAGATAATTTGCGAAGTATCTCAGATTATTCTACGAAATTTCCAGCAAACCTATGTGCCAGAAAGAGATGTCAGCATTGACGAAAGTCTAATGGCTTACAAGGGGAGGCTCAGCTGGGTGCAGTACATTGCGTCAAAGAGGGCACGATTTGGCGTGAAGACATATGCTGTGCGAATCCTCAACTGGCTACATCTGGAATACGGTACTGTACATTGGAAAAGGGACACAGTTCAACCCCAGATACAACGATTATGGATTGTCAACATCTTCAGTGCTATACCTAATTGAGCGATTGCTAGGTCAGGGCTATAGTGTCATAACTGACAATTTCTATACATCTCCTGAGCTTTATGAGTTCCTTCTGCAACACAGAACCGATGCCTATGGAACCGTTAGGGCTAACTGGTGCAACCTGCCATCATTGTTTGCAAAAGGGAAGCTGAAGACAGGAGAAATTGTTGCCTGGCAGAAAGGAAAGATGATGGCCCTGAGATGGCGTGACAAGAAAGATGTGTGCCTGATGAGTACTGTCCATAATGTCACCACCGTTCTGGTACACACAAAACGTGGGAAAGAAGTGATGAAGCCACAAGTGGTGATTGACTACAACAACACCATGGGAGGTGTCGACAGAGCTGACCAAGCCATGACATTCTACCCAGCAAGTACTACAAGAAGATTTTCCGGCATCTTGTTGAGCAGTGCCTATGGAATGCCTACGTTCTGTACAAAAAAAATAGAGGCCTGTGAATCATTCAGACTTCATTTTGCAAGTTTCTGAATCCATAGTCAAGAACCACCAAACATCATCAGTGGCTATGAATAGACCTGGACGTCATGCTTCCACTGTTGTCAACCCAGAACACCTGACCGGTCGTCACTTCACTGAATACATCCCACCAACCCAGAAAAAGGCAGCACCTACAAGGATGTGCATGGCTTGCTGCTCAAAGACCGATGACAGAGGAAGGAAGAAACGCAAAGAAACCAGGTTCTACTGTCCTGACTGTGATGTTGGGCTTTGTGCAGCACCCTGCTTCAAAATCTACCACACCCGGGATGTCTACTAAAAATGTAAATATTTTTTTTTCTAAAATCTGCATTTAATTTATCTTATTATTTATCAATAATATTGCACCCTTGTTTGGAAAATTTCAGTTAGAAATTTTTGATAATTTTTTTTTGATAAATTACACTGTTGTGGTCTATTATTTCAATATTTTTTATAATGATGATTTATAATTATGTATTATGCTATAATTTATGATTATAATATAATAAATAAATATATTATACCCGGGAGTTAATCCTAAGAATTACAGGCCCACAATATAAACAAAAATTTCTATGCAAAAAAAAAAGGGTCACTTTTTGCATCAAAAAACTGACAGAATTAGAACGCTAGGGGGGTTAAGCCTTGTGGAAGGTTTGAGTATAGTTGGTCAGGGATTTACATTTCATATAGGAACAATAAGCTATACCTTGTAGCATGGCCTTGGCTGCTTCCCAGTGCAATTTAGGGTCAGACTTTGGATGTTATTTTGAAAAGACAAGCATGATGATTAGGATTTTTTTCTCTGGAAAGGAGACCGTATTGAATACCCCGTCTATCTGTGCCAAGAAATAGATCAATGTCTGGGTAAGGAGAAAATTGTTCTTTTCCATATTCAGCATCCAGCTGAGGGCTACTACCTCCAGGAGGACTTTGGCGAAGACCCTGGGAGAGGTTGTCAAACCGAAGGGCAGACACAAAAATTGGAAGTGCATGGGGCCTATATGAAAACAATGAAACCTTTGGACGTTTTTCTGGATTGGAACATGAAAATAGGCATTCTTTAAATCTATAAAGAAGAGCCAATCTGCTGGTTGAATTGCTTGTAGAATTTTCTGCAGCGACTCCATTTTGTTTCAATCAGTTTTATTGAGTTTTCAAAAACAATGACTAACAAAATAACAAGAAAATCACAAAATACAATTACAACATAACAATAATAATTTCCATTGGTTTCCAGCATAAACATTGAAGAACCAATAAACTAGAAAATATGAGCCCTTTTGGGCCGAGAAAGACACATATTGATCAAATAAATGTGTAACAATGTAGGTTCTTAACGGAGTCATATGACATGTAATATAAACCAACGGTTGGTTAAAAACAAATAGGGAAAAAAGGACAAACTTATAACAAAAACTACAAGGACAACAACGTAGCCCATGGGAAGTGGGGTGGGGTGGAGTAAACAAAGCAGAGATGATACATTCAAAAAGGTGAGTAGCCCTTGATGCTGGAAAGTGAAGCTTAATTGGCAATTAATCTCCAATGTAAATGTTTTTGGATTCTTTAAACCAATCCCAGGCAGACCAAGTTAATTGTCTTTATTATTATTTATTTGTTTTTATCCGCAACCAACATTTCCATCTGACAACTTTTTTCGAGCTCAGAGACAGTCTTTAATAGAAGGGGTTGTATATTGTTTCCAGAGTCTCGGAAAACCCTAGCGGCTGTGAGAAAGTGGCAAAAGGCACCTTTCTTGATGTTTTTGATCGATCCCCGGACCATAGATAAAAGGGCTACCTTAGGATTATTAGGTACAGTAGACCCAGTACAATCAATAAATAACTGGATAATCGTATCCAAAAAACAGAATATGATTGGGCATTCCCACCATAAATGAAGTATTGTCCCTCCTTGTGAGTGGCAACTCCAGCATCTATCAGATTGCGTGGATGACATTTGATATAAATCTATGGGGCAACAATACCATTCAGATAGAATCTTGTAATTGATCTCCTGTGGTTTGCATGTCAATGTGAGCTTGTGTGTAAGGACAAATGATTTTTCCAAGTCCTCCGCAGTTATCAGCCCATCCAGTTCTCTCTCCCAGTACCGTGTATATATAGGAGAAGTGGAATCAGAGAGATAATATGTGTGGGGCAATCAGTCAGGCTGATTATTTCCTCAAACTATGACAAATCTCTATGTAGAGGTTGTGTATCGATGAAGGCGGTTACAAAGGAGGACAGTTGCCTATATTAGAGCAATGATAGCAACTTGCTTCTATTTGGTATGTTAAGGAATGACAGAGGGGACTCGTCTGTAAACCAAGACAGAGGTAGGAAATCGTATTTCTGAAGATTGGAATGAATTTTGGTATTTAGTGGGGTGTAAATAAATGTGAATAATTTAGTGGGATCTGATGTAATAATTATGTCTAAATACTTGATAGCTTCATTTCAAATCCTAAAGGAAGTGTTAGTACTTATGACTGACATTTGATTAGGGTCTAGAGTAACATCAGGAATTTCAGACTTTAGATAATTTACCTTGAAATTACTATATAGATGGAATTTGTCAAATTCTTTCAGTATTGAAGGTATCGTGGTATGCGGGGATGTTATGTACATGAGCAGATCATCCGCATATAGTGAGAGTTTATATTGTGTATCTCCTATTGAGACTTGATTTCTGAGTTTTGTCGCAAAGCCACGGCTAAATGCTCCATGTCCAAGGCATACAACAATGGGGAAAGAGGACAGCCCTGTCTTGTGCCATTCCTGATTTGAAAACATTCAGAAAGAGCACCGTTGATCCTTACACGAGCTTTGGTGAGGAGTATAAAGTCCACCTGGTGTAACGCCAAATACATAGACTGCCAGCTAACCCTATCGAAGGCCTTTTTGGCATCTACTGATAGGAGGCACATAGGTGTTCCTGTAGATTTAGCAAATTGGGTTAGTAAAATGGTCTTAATAGTGTTGTCCCTAGCTTCCCTTTCATAAATAAATCCAGTTTTATCTTTGTGTATCAGGGTTGGCATGTAGGGGGAGAGTCTATTAGCTATCAGTTTAGAAAATATTTTTGTGTCTACATTTATCAGTAATATGGGCCTGTAGTTAGAACATACTGTGTGGTCATGGTTTGGGGAGGACTGTAATTTGTGCTTTTAGACTTTGTAATGGGAACGGCGTGTCTGTGGATACAGAGGAAAATACTTTAGTTAGAAAAAAGACAAGATTAAAGGCATGTAATTTGTAGAACCGTGGGGTAAATCCATCTGGGCCTGGGCTTTTTCCAGCTGGCATAGATTTTAAGGCAGCAGAGACCTCTTCTTCAGTAAATGGGGATTCTAACTCAAATATCACTTCTGGATCCAGTACTGGGAGAGTTGTTTCAGATATAGATTTTTTTAGAGAAGTAGGGGTCACAGGGTTAGAACAGATTTGATACAGATCTAAGTAGTATTTATGGAATGTCTGCAAAATGTCCCTAGGAATGGAGGTCATCGCACCATTTTACGTTCATGTAGAGGGTATATATGTTCATTGTGCGTGGGTGTAGTCCTCGTGCCAAACGTCTGCCACATTTATCCCATAGTGGTAAGTTAATTTGAGGAAGTGATCCCAGTGGTGTTGATGTGCTAAATCATATAATTCCAAAAGGTGGGTTCAAGCTGCTGTCAGTTCTAGATATGCATCAGGAGCCATGTTTTGCTGTATGTAAATATTCCAAGTAGCAGATTGTGTTGGATGTGAGTCTAATATTTTGTGATCTAATCTTTTTAAGTCTGGCTCCTTGCTGTATTAGGACACCCCTAAGAACCGCCTTCAAAGCTTCCCATTGCAGGGAAGGGAGGTGGGGTCTGAGGAATGGTCTCTAATAAAATTAGTAATAGCATCCAGAACCGCCTTTGCACAAACTGAGTCTTTTAACAGGGAGTTGTTACACTTCCACGTCCATTCTCTTGGGCCTGCTTGTGGGATTTGAAGTGTTACTGAAACTGAGAAATGGTCGGACCAGGGACAAGGGTCTATGGAAGGGATGGGATGCCAATCAAATACAGGATGACTCAATAGGATATAATCTATGCGGGAATACATACTTTCTGTATTTGAGTAAAAATTATAGTCTTTCGTCGTCGGGTATAAGGTATGCTAGATATCTAGTTGCCTAAGGACATGTAGCTTAGAGTGGAAAGAATTTAACTTGGAATAAGAGATCAGGGTTTTCCCCGATTAGGTATCAATGCGGGGGTCCAATGTAAAATTAAGGTTGCCTCCTACAAAAATAGTGCCCTCTGCAAACCCTTTGTCACAATACCTGGCGGTCCCTGCTAAACCATCCTGCTCCATCCCGTGCCTGTGTACCCTGTCGAGCAGCCAAATGCAGCACTCACTCTTTGTCTCTGGCTGACAGAACATGCAGCAGTTCCTGTCTTGCTCACACTGACACAGCACAGAGAGGAGGAGCTCATTAAAGGGGCAAAGGCTATTTAGTCTCAGCAGAAATGGAGACTGGTGCTGTGACTTTGCACCAGCTACCTTGATACCCTGCATTGCTCCCTTTTGATTTCTGACCTGACTTGTGCTTTGAACTTTACCATGTCTGTCTGCCGCCTGACCCTGACCTGTGTCTGGAACCTGACCACGTCTGTCTGCTGCTTGCTCTGACCCCCACTGGGCCCCGTACTGCATTCGCCTGCCACCTGTTTACATCAAGGCCGCTCCAGCCTGCCTCCTTAGCTAGGTTGACCCCAAGGGTCATGGCCTGCTGACCCCAGCAGCAAAGAGCCCAGTGACCTCCAGGCTACTGGCCCATCACCCCTTGCGAGGTGCCCTGGTGAAGACCTGGTGTCACTTAGACTCTGCGCCTTGGGTGTTCCCTTTCCAGCTGCATGGGGAGATCCTGACAGAAAGTCACAGCCAAAATGTTGGCTTCTGGAGACAGCTTGCCTCTTGAGGAACAGTGCAAACAGATCGCTGAGCTCAAAATTTCTGTGCAAGAAGTTTAGAGAGAGTACGTCCACTTGGACAGCTGTTTTCAAACCTTGCCTGCTCCACAAGCTCAACCTCTAGGTCAGTCAGCCTTTCCTTACAGCCAACCCTTTCCCCAAGTCACAGCTGAGCCCAAGATCCCGCTTCCTGACCAGTTCCGCAATTCTTGCCAGTTATATTTTTCACTGCAACCTAGAACCTTTGCAGAGGAACACACCAAGGTGGGCACTGTCATCTCCCTCCTCCAGGGGGAACCACAGGCCTCTGTTTTCTGATTGATGGAACACAGTGATGAAGCCTTGGGTAACGTTAATGCACTATTCGAGAAATTTGCAGAATTTTATGATGATCCCCGGCATGCTGCCACTGCTGAAGCAGCCCTCCACAACCTTTAACTAGGCCGATGCCTGGTTGAGGACTACATTTCAGACTTCCGTAGATGGAGCTTAGATGTCCAGTGGAATTACCTGACTTTCTGCGACTCTTCTTTCGGCTCTACCATTTAGACTGGACCAGTTACATTGGAGACCGTTCCCCTTCTCATAACCATACAACCTGGTCATCAGGAGCTTTTAAGTTTCGATGTGATACCTTCTCCACTCTTTCCCATTATCCCGGGCATACCATGGTTGGAGGCCCAAAATCCCTGTTTTAACTGGTCCACTGGCGAAGTGACTTTTTCATCTGTGTATTGCCAGCAGGGCTGTTTCCCAAAGTGCAACCAGCTATTGTGCATAAATACAGAGAAGAAAGGGCTCATTCCCCCTTCTTACCATGACTTTTTGGATGTTTTTTTAAAAAAAGGGGCTGACGCCCGTCCCCCTCATCGTATTTACGATTGCCCAATTTTTGCCTGGAGCCAAGATTCCGTTTGGCCGTATTTACCCTCTCTCTAAACCTGAACTTACCCTAAAGGAGTACATTGATAAAAACCTGAAGAAGGGATTTATCCAGCCTTCTACTTCACCTACCGGGGCCAAAAGAAGGATGGTACCTCTGCGGTTTTCAGCAACATTAATTTGCGCTTCATGCCGCTCTAAGATATCCGCATGGGACGTAAGTAAGATCAGTACATTGAATTTGGAGAGCAGTGGTGGTACTAGTCACCTGTTGTAAAGATTGCTGCATGGCTTGAAATTCTGCCTTACAACTCACTTCCAGGCGACCTTTGTGACAATCTAAATTTTGTCCGGTGGGTAAGGCTCTGAGATGGGCCTTCCAGTCCTATTCCACCTCAGCAGCCAGTGCAATGGGGCTGGGACTTGAAGAGTCCTTCATTGTGAGAGGAAACCGAGGCTGCGGATGAGGTAGTTATTGAGTACCTCTAGGGATGATGGTGTGGTAGCCTCTGGATCCTGTGCTTCTGGCTTCCGCTGTGATCCGGTCTGCGGATGTGTAGATTGGGTCCTGGGCGCCTGCCTGTCGGATGTGCCTGAAAATCGAGCCTCCGGCTTTGAGGCCTTGTGACGGCCGCTCCGTCCTCCCGCGGAGAAAAACCCCGGGATGCCTCCTGATGGGAATTCGCCTCCACCGGAGCATCCTTTCTGCGCTCCCTTCTGTTTGGCTCCTATTGGCGTTACTGAAAAGGCACTACAGTGCTACGAAGGTATGAATTACCCCAGGCGGGACACAGAGCTCCTGAGCAGCGTGTCTTATTCCACCATCAGCTGGCCACGCCCCCAGTGACTCTATTTTGATGTGCTCCTTCCTGATGGATTTGTTGAGGGTATTTAGGTCTATAACTGGTTGCCATTCTCCCACCTTTTTTGTATTAGAAACAGAGGTGAATACCAGCCAAGGAAACGCTGTTACAGTGGTATGATTACCCTTTGAGCAGTCAGAGTATTGACATAAACCCACAGAGAATGTTTCTCTTTGTTGCAATAGGGGACTTTGGTTATCACAAACTGCAATGTTGGTGTTCCAGTGAATGTCTATGAGTGGCCTTGCAAAATGGTTTCTAGGACCTATTTGTTTTGAAGTTCTCAAACCTCCCAAAACATGCCAAGCCTGTCCCTGCTAGGGGGGTCCAGGCGGGCGAAAACTCAAAGGACTTTGAATGATGGCAAAAGCTCTTCTGCCAGAGTAACAAACCGTACCACTTCCGGCACAATCAGTTCTAAGTTCTCCAGTATTCTCTGCCGAGAATTCTGCTAGAATTCTCTTAACTGTCAGCTGGGGCCCTTCTGAAGGTACTTTTCCTATTAGGCATCTATCTTACGAAAAAAAGGCTGATCATCTTCCAGTGGCCCTAGCTATTGCTAGGTCAACTGGTCTCCAAAGAGGTTTTCCCTCCTTGTAGGGAATTTTGCACCACCCCTGCTTGGTGGTGTGATTTGCTAGCTAGGGTTTCAACCACAGAGGTCTTTTACCAGTGACCACCCACATCATCAGTCTGGCGACTGCTTTAACTATGTCAACAGAAGCTTCTGCTAAGAGGCCTACAGACAATTTGATGTTTTCTGACTGCAGCCAAAACCTCAGGTTTACTGGGGACATTGGAGTTTGCCATATCAACCGTTTTTGACCATGCTTCCAAGACTTTTGAGACTGCAGTCAGTGCTATGGCTGGTTTACAGGCCATTCCAGCAGTGGTGTAGATCGTTTTAAGATCTATATCTATACATTTCAAAAAAAGAAAGTGTTTTCCAATGGTAGAAATACGTGTCTTGCCAGCCTCATTAAGGTGTCATCAGCTGATGAAGCATTTTCAAAATCACTTATTTCCTCTTATTTCCTTCCTAAAGGGGTATAGTTTGGAAAAACGACTATCTCTCTGCTCTATTCCATTCTTCAGTGATTATATCACAGATTTTATCCATGAATGGTAAGGTTTTTAAATCTCTAGTAGCTTTTTTGAAGCAACTCTCACACACATATTTTCCAGGTATGTCTTTGCTAGGGCAAGCCTAGCCTTGCTGGTAAAGCTGAATTATGCTCTCAGGATCTTTACCTCTAGGGCCCAGCTTCCTGGACACCCAGCTGGGTGACATTGTCATGATGCAGGAATGTGTCCTCCCCCCTCTAGGAGGTACAGTCATATGACCTTAGGGACCCAGGGTCACTCCTACTGGTCCAGGGGTGGCAATTGCAAGTCAGCAAGTGTAGCCATTCTTGTCGGGGGTGGAAGTTTCACAATTGATGCTGTGCACGAGCCCGTCAGTGGTCGAAATCTAGTCATAGACAGCCCAATATATATATATATATATAGAGAGAGAGAGAGAGAGAGAGAGCCCATTAGGCTCATCAACATGTACTCCTTCCCTGAAAAGAATGAACTACTGGACCATGAGGACCCAACTCGCCACCACAAGAGCAGCAATAATGATTGGTGATTTTACCTGCCCAGTAGAGGAGGATGGGTGCAGCTCAGCATCATGGCATTGTTGGAGATTACCTCCCGCCTTCTCAAGGGGATGGTGGTGGAAGTTTCCTTGAAGGATGTCGTGCACGAGCCCGTCTGTGGCCGAAATCTAGTCATAGACAGCCCAATATATATATATATATAAAGAGAGAGAGAGAGAGAGAGACCATTAGGCTCATCAACATGTACTCCTTCCCTGAAAAGAATGAACTACTGGACCATGAGGACCCAACTCGCCACCACAAGAGCAGCAATAATGATTGGTGATTTTACCTGCCCAGTAGAGGAGGATGGGTGCAGCTCAGCATCATGGCATAGTTGGAGATTACCTCCCGCCTTCTCAAGGGGATGGTGGTGGAAGTTTCCTTGAAGGATGTCGTGGGCTCCATAAGGAATGACTCAGTGAACTACCCCTGGTACCAACCCAATGGATTCACCCGCTCAAGGGTAGACTTTGTGTTTACATCAAGAGAGGTGCAACAGCCACGTCATAGTTCCTTGCTTCTTCTCTAACCAGAGGGCCATTCTCTTTTGGGGTGACCATGAGGAGGGTTCAGCCCAGCCCCAGGATCCCGGAAGCTGAATTGTGCCCTGCTGGGAAAAAAGAAACTAATGGAGGAACTGAGAGGTAAGTATGTCATCTGGCAAGAGGATAAGAGGCACATTGCCAAGCTAAGTGACTGGCGGGAGTTTGTGAAAGTCAAGCTTCTTTTAATCAAAGGAATGCCAACAGGTGTGTGCAAGGAAGAGGGAACTCAAGTGATTGCAACATGAGCTGCAGTCCTTGCAGGATCTCTTCCGCTGTGGCTGGGACATTAAGCGAGACCAAGAGTTTCTTAAAGGAGCACTTCGAGGAAGATTACAGGCATATCATCCTCTATTCCAAAGTGGAGCACCTCGAGAAAGGTTGGAAATGTAATTCTTTTTCAGGAAGCCCCACTCCCGCCACACACCCCTTGCCAAGCTGCTGGACTCGACCAGAATGCTCCAAAGAGGAAAGTCTGAGGAGATAAAAATGGTCTACTCTCCCAAAAACACGGATGAAGAGGCAGCCAACAGATTCCTGTCAGGTATCACTAACACTCTTGATCCTGCAGGTACAGCTGCAACAGACGCCCCTTTCATGTTCGAGGCTCTACATAGTACTGTGGGACCTCATCAGCCCGTACCTGCACAAGCTGTACGAGGAGATGGTGGTAGAGGGCAGAATGCCACTATTGCTGGGGGAAGGAATAATTACGACCCTGTACAAGCGGGTGGGCGAGACATGCAACCTCAAGACTGGCATCCCATCGCAGACAGCTTTGAGATGATCAGAGACATGGTGCAATACATCCAAAACCGCAACATCCACGCTACCCCGGTCAGCCTTGATTAGGAGAAGGCCTTTTATCATGTCTCCCACAGGCTCAAGTTTAGATATGTAAGTATGGTCTCGGTGAAATGTTTTGCTCGTATGTTAACCTCGTGTACCATGATATCCACAGCACAGTGCTGGTGATTGCCTGAAAGACTGACCCCTTTCCGGTCCTCTCCAGGGTCAGACAAGGCTGCCTTCTTTCACCTCTCTTTTTTGTCTGTTGTAAAGTGGTCTTCACCAAGTGCATCAGACGGAACCCAGAAATTAGAGGGATTAGATTAGAGGCACCTGGACCAGACCAGACAGACAGGCAGTGTTTGCCCTACATGGATGACATGACGGTGTTCTGCGCAAACCAGTGTTCCATTGATATGCTTGTACAGATCTGCAACGACTTGACTGGAAGTCAGAAGCTTCTGGAAACTAGTACCTGCCTTCCTCTCCAACCATCCCATTCAACATTAGACCTGATTTTATCAAGATCCTCGGCATCTGGATTGGAGTGGAGGGCGCAAGGAAAGCATTGGTGCTCCACATCGAGATTTTACCTATGCTGCAGTACCTCGCCCAGGCCTGACCTCACAGGCTAACACCTGCAAAACAATCACCAGGGCGGGCAGGCAATGATGTTCAAAGAGCATCTGAGGTGTGAGAAAGGAGTCCCTGACTTTGCAACAATGCTGAGGATCTTTTTCTCCCGGAACTGCGCCCTCAAGACCTTGGTAGACAGGAATTCAAACTCTCCTCTTTCTTCCTCCTTCCCCTGTGGAGGAGCCTGGGATGGGACAAGTGGGACAGCTCTGTCACGTACAACTGGACGCCCCTTGGTTCTATTTGGACATGCTCAAGTTCATCCAGGAGAATGAGCTTCATGGACTTAAGCCGGACCTGTGGAAACCAAAGACACTCTGCTAAGTCATCTGTGGAAAGGACTCAGTGGAACCAGTCCCAGGCCATAATGCAATCACATGCAAGAAGGTCTGGACAAACATCAGATCCAAGAAACTCGCCAACTGGCACAATAACTTGGCCTAGATGGCAGTTCAAGGAGGACTCCCCCTTAGGACGTCAGGAACTTATGTAGGTACAGGCACTGCCCATTCTGCATCAACAAAGTAGAGACTGCCCTGCACATCATCTGGAAGTGACCCTACAACAAACTGCAAAACATAAAGAAGATATGTAAATAACTAAGATCAATAATATTGCAATCATTAGTCTCCACACATTAGACGAAAACACACAGGGAATGGGTTCACGGGGAAAGGACGGCTTGGGGGGTGGGGTGTAAGTGTAGCCTGGATGAGACTTGCGATCTCACTAAAAATAGTAGTCAAAAGTAGTCAGAAACATAACAAATAATTAAGAACTGTCAAACGGAGTAAATGTAATAATAGCCGGTAAGGTTACCACATATAGGTAAGTATTCCTCATGTTAGCTCAAGGGAGTCTTGGTACTGTAGCCAGTAGAACCAGCTGTTGTGGAACTTCTCCTCTGTACCGTGTATGGTGGAGGTTAAATCTTTAATGAGCATAATCTCGTTAATCTTTCAAAACCAAAGTCTAACGGACAGTGGTGTTGGTTGCCTCCATAGTAGTGGCACACACGCTCTGGCTGCATTTACCATGTGTTTAATGACTGAATTGCGATATGCTTTCTGCAGTCTATCGTTACGATGGAGAAGGAAGAACGCTGCGTCATCTGGTATCAGCAAGTCTGTAAACTTTTGCATAATGTTAAATTGGGGTACGTATCGTTAACCGGGCTCCCCTAGTTTGACATAATACTAGTAAAGTGGTTGTATGCCTAAGCCTTTAGTGTCTAATGGTTGAACTATGTAATAGAAATTGGGGAAAGGAAAAGAGAAAGCAGGCTTTTTAAGGCACATATATGTGGATTATATATAAAAAACAATGGTAACTTTATTAGAATACACAAATTAATGTTTAAAATAGTACATTAGGGTAACCCAACATATAATAGGGTGTAAAGAATTTAATCTATTCACAAAGTGCTAAGCAATAATTAGGGTTGACAAACTTGAAAACAAAGGGTCACATAGCGGGTCTCATCCTGACACGTTTCACCCCTATGGGCTTCCTCAGGGGATTTTGGAGACCCTAAAACTATATTAATACATCATTTCAGTGCACATGATAACTTTAGACATGATAACCTTTATGATTATCAATCAATAACATTATTTAAATGCTAACTTACTGTGTACAATGTGAGGATTAGACCAATTAGGAAAAAGCGGTATAACGTTTGTTTCAATCCTTTTTTATTGAATATAAATAACATAACATGTACATAAAATGGCACATACATAAACACGGGGTCACACGGCCCTCTAATGTAATAACATATCTTACAATAAGTGACATTTTACATAAACATATCAATGCTTGAAATAAAATGGGGTCAACCATAGGGAAAAAAACAGAAGGGGGTTGGGATGAAAACACAATTGGGAGACACCCCATGTTGATCCTTTTTATTGCCTGAGTGAGACATCATAACAATTATTAGCAGTCCAAGAACTCAAGTAACCCTCGAGAGCCTCATATCCGAAAAGCGGTATAACGTTTATTGGTCCAAGATGAACACTTCAATCAAAAAGGCAGTTTGGATGCTCTATCCATGGAAATATATATATAAAGATATAAATATCACACACAAAATTATTAAGGGGAATCTTGGTAAGAAGAGTAAGTTTGTAGAAAGATCTTACTTGGATACCGGTCGCTGTACGTAATTTTTGCTGACGTGATAATGTGATTTAATTGACTTCTTTTTACAGGTGTCATTAATATAATCATATACACTATTCTTAGGTAATCCTCTTTTTATGTCTCCATTATCACAATATTATTATTAATAATAATAATAATAATAATAAACAGGATTTATATAGCGCCAACATATTACGCAGTGCTGTTCATTAAATAGGGATTGCAAATGACAGACTAATACAGACAGTGATACAGGAGGTGAGAACCCTGCCCGAAATATAAGGTCATATCCTGAGAAAAGGTAAAACAGGTCTCTGCTGCAGTCACATTAATAGTAGTTATTCTAATATAATCCTTGCTATAACCTAATTTCTGACATTCCCCACAGAAGTCGTACAAGGGAATAAAAGATTGTGTATGTTTAGTCGTCGACCAGACTTCAAGGAGGGATTCATCGGGTGTAGGCACAGCTACAACACATGTTTTTATAAGGTCCCATGGGCTCTGTAAGTCTTTAAGGCACAATGAGCTAACATTTAGGGCATTTGCCATCCTGACTATACTATTCTGTTCACAATGAAAGGGGTCGGGAGCAAAGGGATGTTGCTCCTGAGCTCTTTTGGATACTGACTGATTATTCAGTGTACCACATAAGAAACTCATCTCCTCTGGATGACAGATACAAGTAGTAATAATCCAGTCTGGCAAGAAAACACAAAAATTAATAATTATCAACAGACAAACAAATCTTCCAGAATATTGTGGGGTCATCATCTTCAGCCTGTGGCAAGGCACTTTTCAGGGAGACTTCTTGTGAATGCCCCTCTTTGTTCAGGGATTTCACACCTGCTTCACCCTCTTTGTCTCCATTCAATGCCAGAGAAGAAGCCTCAGGGACCCTTTTCACTCTGCTACTGTGAATCCAGATTGGAGCTTCTTCTGTGAGAATCGCTGTTCTGGTGACTGCTACCACTCGGGTGGGTGGTCCAAACCGGAACTCAGTCTGTTTTCGTCTATTTGCCAGGCGCTGGACTATCACCATGTCTCCTGGTTGGAAAGGATGCGTAGGTTCATGTAGAGAGAAAGGAGAGGCACGAGCAAGATTTTTTCAACTTGATCTAAAGTTTCTACAAGTTTCCCCACATATTCTGCCTGTACTACTTCTAGATCCCCTTTTTCTATCACAGGGGCCTTTGGACCCCAAGGGGTAGGGAAAGGTCTCCCCAATAGGACCTCAAATGATGAGTAACCAGTATTCTTGCTAGGTTGCATCCTAATTTCTGCTAGGGCTACAGGCAAAAACTTTTTCCAATTAGTGAACGTACCTCCAGTAATTTTCATTTTTTTTTTAATTGTTCTATTCATCCTTTCTACTACCCCAGAACTCTGAGGGTGGTAAGGGAGGTGGAACTTCCAGTCAATCCTAAGGGCTTTGGAAAGCTCCTTACATACCCTGGACGCAAAAGCTGGGACATTGTCTGAGTTAATTTGAACAGAACATCCCCATCTGGGGATGATCTATTGTAACAAAATCTTTAGCACAATTTGTGTGGTTTCATTGGTAGTAGGAAAAACCTCCGGCCATCTAGATAACATATCCACAATCACAAGGGCATACTCCTGCTTTCTTCCTGTCTTTGGAATATGGGTAAAGTCAATTTGTAAGTGAGTGAATGGCGAAGTCGGGTAATTCAGATGCTGATGTTGGGCCTTCTTTGAGTTATTTGGGTTGTTTTTGAGACATATAATACATCGTGAAACATAGGATTGTACCTTTGATCTAAGGCTTGGTATAAAAAAAAATTTCCTAATGAGGTCAGTGGTTGCATGTACTCCCCGATGGCCAAGGCCATGATATTGTGCAATTAAAATTGTACTGCACGTACCGACTGCCATTCTAACTTGTCACTACTTGTACCCAAATCTTGGAGGCTTTAGCAATAAATTGTCGGTAAGGGTAATTTCTGGAACTAGGGAGGGCATTTGAACTGTTGCTGCCTGTCTAATAGCGGCCTCCTTTGCTGCCTTGTCATCTGGGGCATTCCCTTTAGCTATGTCCGTTTGGAGGCCAGTATGTGCTTTACAATGGACAATAGCAACTTTGCTTGGTAATTGAATGGCGGCTAGGAGATCATGTACTAGGGTGGAATGTGAGAATTGCTTCCCATCTGCACCTATGAAGCCTCTTCTCTGCCAGATTAGCCCGTGATCATGTACAACCCCAAAGGCATATTTGGAATCAGTGTATATATTTACATCTCTTTCCTCAAAAAGACAACAAACTCTAGTGAGGGCAATCAGTTCAGCTGCTTAGGCTGACTGAAAAGATAAAGATATCGATTCTAGAATAACATCAGGGAGTTGAACCACAGTATACACATGATAAGTGTTGTCATTAGGGCGGGAACAGGATTCATCCACAAAAATATAATTTGCTCCTTCGGGTTTGGACTGTAAGTCAGGTCTAGGTGAGATGTGTTCATGTATGAGTTCAGTACATTCGTGGGGAGGAGGCAAATCATCCTGCTCTCCCTTATATCCAAGTAGGGCATTTAGTATAGCCATTGGACCTAATGTGGGTGCTGAGTATTTAATATGAAGTTGGGGGTTACATAACAGCAAAACTTCATATCCGCTCAGTCTTTGTGCTGACATATGTTGTGTATGTATGTTTTTTAATAGGGCCTGAACATTGTCTGAGGTATGCAGAGTGGTAGGATGACCTAGGGTGATAGGGTGGCCATCTCAGCGACCATGGCACAGGCTGCCAAACTCCTGAGACACGCAGGCATGCCCTGAACCTTTACCGGAACCACTTTTGAGAAAAAAGCAACAGGGAGGAATTTGCCTCCATGTTCTTGCGCTAGAACATGGTTTTACAATTGTCCCTGGCAAATAAGTGAAACATTAGGCCATAGTCGGGTAGGCCCAGGCCAGGACTTGAAACCATTGCACATTTTAAATGACTAAAAGCTTGTAACATTTCATCAGACCATTTAATGAAATCAGGCATATCAGTCTTAGTGGCTTGTCTCAGGATTTTGTCATAGTAGGAACAATCAGCTATCCACTGGCGGCAGTAACCAATCATGCCGAGAAAAGTTAGCATGTCTTTCTTGGTTTGTGGGTGGGGCAGACCCAGCACGGCAGTAATTCTGGCATGGCTGATTTTCCTCTCACCTTTACTGAGAACAAAACCCAAATAATCAACACTTTCCGTACACCATTGTAATTTTTTTTTTGAAACTTTGTGTCCACATTCACATAACCACAGTAATAAACTAACACAGTCTGCCTGGCAGGCCTCCCACGTAAAACTACATATGAGGAGATCGTCCACATATTGTAGAAGGACAGAACCATGAGGGGCAGTCCCGAGGCGGAGTGTAGCTTGGAGGACAATGGAGTAGACTATCGGGGAGTCTACATAACCCATTCTAGGCATGAGGCATTCTACCCCAAGTATACTGGCGATGTTTAAATGTAAAGGCAAAGAGTGGTCGTGTCTCCTTGTCAACTGGGACAGAAAAAAATGCATTCTTTAAATCAATAACAGAGAAAAACTCTGCATGGGCAGGAATAGCTGTTAGCAGAGATGGCACATCTAGAACCACAGGGGCTATGGGTATGATCTGAGCATTTACTGCTCTAAGATCCTGGACAAACCTAAAGGTATTGTCAGCCTTTCTCACTGGGTTGATAGGTGTATTATAGGGGGAGATAGTTTCCTCAATAACCCCTGCCCCTAGGAATTCCATCAACATAGGCTCAATTCCCTTTTCTTTTTCTGGGGAAAGTGGGTATTGTTTAATGTAGACAGGTGCAGTGCTGGGCTTAAGCATTGCCTTATATGGTGTACAAGAGATTAGGCCAACATTTTGGTCAGTCTTTGCCCAAACCTCAGGACGAACCTGATCATGTAGCTGATCCTGTGGTTGGCATTCCAAATATAAAAAACAATTACCGTTTGGTACATGGATGGGCATGACTGAGGATGTGACATGTAGGTGTCCAATCTTACTAATCCCCAACTGCAACCTCAATAGAAATCTCTCTGTAATAAATTCACAGGGCAATTTGGAATGATCCTGAAATGGTGTGTGAACATTGACTGATGATTGTATGAATGTTGGATCGAGAAAGAAGGAGTTTTATAAGATCTTGTAAGTATCCCATTAATTCCCATAGAGGGCTCAGCATTCTCTCTTGGACCACTATAATAATCCCCACATAAAATGCTACAAGTAGCACCAGAATCTAAAAGAAAAGGGGGAGGACGTCCCTCTATGTTTAACGCAATCAGTGTCTCCTAAACATAACCCCTTAACCATGTCCATATGGAAGGTAGCCCTTTCCCGAGGGAATGGATTTACACTCTTCATCCCCTCTGTCCATCCTGTCATATTATCCACCCAGGGAGTAACTAAATAGTAATCAGTCCCACAGACCCGAGCTACAGAATCCGTACATGTTTCTCCTACATACGGAGGGGGTGGAGAGACCTTTCCTCGTATTGCACCCATTTCTTGAAACTTAATTGAGACGGAAGCAGAGCTGAACTCTTCCCAGGACTGGCTATACTGAACCGTAAAGGCTCCAACAATTCCTGTCAACTGGGTACAGAGGACTTATGTCTATGCTCAACTTCCTTCTCAACTGCCTGTTAGTATTATCCCTAAAGCCGTCACTTGCGTTCACCAGTTTCTGGGTCAGCGGGTTTCCCCTCGCCAGAGTGGTGGGGAGTCTTACGGTTCTCCAGGACAATTTTCACAGTATCGTTTGCTGCTTACCTTCAGCACAAAATTAAATTACTTAATACTTCATAACATTATAACATAAAAGAGATCATGAGAAAGTGACAGATAAGAAGCGTTAGAAATTGGCTGACAAGAGAAACCAGGGTGCAGACAATAGTTAAATTCTTCCCTAAAGAATTCCTCTTTAGACTTGGCCAGTAGTCTATTTCATACTGGGGACTTCTCAAATAAGTCCACAGTTCAAAGTCTATCTTCCCTAAAGATAGATACTTTTCCTTCCAGTCTATTCTAAGTGGATTCAGGATAGAAGCAACAGAGAGTCTCGGAAAGGATCGGAATTCCCCTAAACCTTAAGGCAGGGACTTTCCGTACTCACCGAATTCCTGTGTGCTCTATCCCGGAACGAGCCCCATCTGAAAGGATCTGCTTCTACTTCTAGTCCCTCATATGCACCCTGACTTCTCCTTCATCCACATAGACAGACGTTGGAGAGATATCCCAATAACACACACAGTATGGTCTTAGGAATATTCTCTGACCTTTATTTGACAAGGCAGTCTTTTTATACACATGGGGTGTTGTCGTTATTTACGTACAGCAAGTTTTGGCCATATATAGTGTTATTTGATATATTGCAAGGCATACAAGGCATACATTGCATTCCAAAGAATTTAGAATTGTCGCCATCTGGTTACTGAGTAGATAGAAAAAGAAATACAACTCCTTACACAAGTATATGGCTTACATTAGCTCTAGCTATACAGTCCTGTAACAATACTTATTTAACCCTTCAGATGATACCAAGAAAAAAATAAAAAGAGAATGGATTCTCTTCCTCAGCTTCTGAAGCCGATTTGTCAGAATCTTGAAAAAACCTCTGCTACTGGTAAATGATCTGTTGAAATTTGTAAATTTCCTGAATCTGTCAGCAATAACCTTATCAATATAATGTTTCTGGATTTAGCTTCTTTGTCATGGGATGCTTCTTTAAAAGCATTCTGCTCACACCAGCTTGGAAGGTAAATCATTTTCCCCACATGCCCAGCAAGCACCACTAGCAGGCCAATGTGCTGGATGAGTCCCACAAGGTACGTGAAGAGTTCTACTTCTTGTCCTCTAACCCCTTTTAAAGGATATACAGACAGGGCTGGGGGATGATACATACTGGGATTTTCTGGTGTGCGTTCTTTCAGGGCTTTTATCCCTATAATAAAAAGGCATACATAAAAACTCTTTAAGCGCACAATGGAGACACTGGGGTGGGTGAGCTGTGATCTGAGGGAGAGAGGACATAGAAGTACTATTGCACATATTACAAAAACATACCAATATCCTTCCTATCTTCCCAATCCCAAAAGGCAAGTAAATTATAAGAAATGGTTAGAAAAATATTTGCCTGACATGAAGAAACCAGAAAACCCACAGCCAGAAGGAAAAAAACGCTTGTAAATCTTCAAAAATGGTGCCACTGGAAGTCCAACTCTGTCAGCTGCCTAGCAACACATAAACAAAGGCTGACAGCCAGAAATGATGTCATCAAACTTTCCCTTAGTACTGGCGAAGGGTGTAAGACAGAAAACAGCACAGTGCATGCACAAGAAGTCACTCATGTGAATTAGGAATCTCGGAACACTGTTGAGAACAAAAAGCTTAGCCAGCTCTCCCACCGGTCCCTTGAATTCATGATGAGGCTACTTAAGCCTTGTCAAGAAGAAATGCGGCTCCAAACATAGGAGATTTACCCCAGGCACTGAGACTTCCTCCTGGGGAGTGTGAACCAGGGAGGGAGGGTAGGGGACATCCTGAAGCAAGGACCAAAGAAGAACAGGGGAGGAAGGGGAAGGGATCCTTTTAAAGGAAAAATTATTGGTCCTGGGAAGGGGGGGGGGGAGTTAACCATAAGGTGCACTGTCAGAAGTGCCAGGAAATATCCATTAGTCCTATAGATAACTTTTTATGTTGTACAGGTTGACAATCAAAAATCTGGCCATCCATAATCCGGTTCTTTCAGTTTTCCGGCATGAATTTCGGATCGCATTTTCAATACAGGGACTGTAGTACACTGTTTGGCCACTGATGTTTTGATGGCGCTGTTCTGCAGAAACATCTCCTAGGTCTTGCTTGCTACACTAAATACACAATGAGACGTCCCTGCTGCCTGCTCCCTGGAACTGTGCCAGATGTCCGCGGGTGCTGCGAGGAAGGCTGGCCTGTGTGTGGAGGTAAGTATAATCTTCAAAAATCCGGAATTTCAGAAAATCCGGCACTCCTCAGTAGTGTTGATCGAATAGCAGACTATTTGAATCGACCGCTATTCGGTCGAATAAAGCAAAATTATTCGGACACAACACAACACTGTATAACACTGTAAAAGTAAAAAAATAAATAGGGAAGGCATTTTTATGTTGCTGGCAAGGCCATTTTGTGGGGCAGTCAAGGGAACATGCCGGATTTTTTTACAGGCCTCCGAGTAGAGGCAGAGAGGGCCCAGAGGGGGTTCCTCTGGTCCAAAAATTAGCCACCAGGTTTCACTGCTCAGTTACAAGCCATACACAGGCTACAGAGTACAGACAGAGGTCTCTCAGGGGGGTCAAAAAATAAGCCAGTTACACAGCTCTGTTACAAGTTATGTAGGCCTCACAGGAGTGGGGACCGCATTGTTAACTGGAATCTCGAGCTGGGTGTAGTGCATCATCAATGCCACCTAGATGTCTGTAATACCATTTTTAGGAATGGAGTACTGACAGGTGGCAGCAGCAAAACCAGGAGGAGGAGGCGGTGGGCCCTGAGACAGACCAAGGACGGCATTAGAGGATGAGGCCATTACCAATATAGACAGTGTAGAAGCTATAGCTAGATGGTGACTGGCTCTGTAGGGGATTGCCTTTTTTCTTATCTGCTAGCTGTAACTTTGTAAAATGCGGCATGGACAGCATTGGTAATTGGCATCTAGAGCTGGGTACTGGGCAGGTGGCAGCAGTAACAGCATGAGGAGAAGGTGGTAGACCATGAGACAGAGTGTGGACCGCATTGTTAACTGGCATCTAGAGCTGAGTACTGGGTAGGCAGCAGCAGCAACAGCAGAAGGAGGAAGTGGTGGGCCCTGAGAGGGAGCAAGGACCCCATTAGAGGTTGAGGCCATCACCTTTATTGACAGTGTAGAAGCTGTAGCTATTAAAAACATGAATGGATGAACGAGATTCCCACTGTCCCTACAGTGGCGGTGGGCCCTGAGACGGAATGTGGATGGCATTGTTACTCCTCCTGCTCTTACTACTGCCGCTTGCCCACTGCCCAGTACCCAGCTCTAGATGCCAGACTACACTCAAGCTCAACAGGGTCTTCTTTCCCTGCTGATTCCGCGAAGCCCGTTCCCTTTTATGTGGTTTCACTACATAGTAGGTAGGGACAGATTGGAATCTCGTTCATCCATTCATGTCTCCAGTAGCTACAGCTTCTGTCCATATAGGTGATGGCCTCTAACCTCTAATGCTGTCCTTGCTCTGCTGCCTTCCCAGTACCCAGCTCTAGATGCCAATTACCAATGCTGTCCACGCTCCGTCTCAGAGCCCACCGCCTCCTCTTCCTGCTGTTCCTGCTGCACACCCCAGGCTTGAGCAATATGAGCCATCAGGATGCAGGTATACTTACGATGAGCCAGCTGATTCGAGTGGGTGGCATCTCCAACTCTGGAGCGCAGCTCGAAGCAGAAGTGGAAGTGCATGTCAATCACATCAAATTTGTCCAAATCTGCCAGAGTGGCACTGTAGAAATTCCCTTCTATAATGTCCCAGCGCACATTAGAAATTGGGTACTCTAGCACTTCACCAGCTTTGAATCCAACAGTGCATGGCCATGTTCCATATCACCAGACATTCGGGGCTCAGCACCTTGGTGAGCTGAATAAACAGATGGTCCAGGTTGGTTTTGTACATTGCCAGTGATTGCTCATGATACCTGATAACATCCCATATACACGAGTTGATGATGACAACGTCGGGCTGAGGTGCCTGTTCGAAGTCGGCCAGCACGCTCTCTTTCCCCCCGACATATACAGAGGGTCTGCTGTCCCACTTCTCAGTTCCGGGGCAACATATACAGAAATTCAGTCCGATAAAGCGTAGTACCAATGGATGAAGCAGAAGACGTGGCCTTTAAGGTTCAATCACAAATTTCAGATTACACACTTTGGGGTGTCATTAAAGATGCACTACACCCAGCTCTAGATGCCAGTTTCTTTGCCAGATGCTGTCCTTTGCCAGACAGAGCAAGGACGGCATTAATGGTTGAGGCCATCACCAATATGGACAGTGTAGAAGCTGTAGCTCTTGGAGACATTGCTGTGTAGGGGACTGTCGTTTCCTATCTGCTAGATGTAACTTTGTAAAATGTGACATGGACAGCATTGGTAACTGGGATCCACAGCTGGGTAGTGGCCGGGCGGCAGCAGTAACAGCAGGAGGAAAAGGTGGTGGGCCCTGAGACGAATCAAGGACGGCATTAAAAATTGAGGCCATTACCTACATGGACAGTGTAGAAGCTGTGGCTACTGGAGACATTGCGATGTAGGGGACTGACTTTTCCTATCTGCTTTTCCTGAGACGTAGTGTGGATTGCATTAGTAAATGGCATCTAGAGCTGGGTACTGGGCAGGCAGCAGCAGTAACAGCATGAGGAGGAGGGGGTAAGCTCCAAGACGGATCAAGGACGGCATTAAAGATTGAGCACATCGCCTACATGCACAGTGTAGAAGCTGTAGCTACTGGAGACATTGCTGTGTAGGGGACTGCCTTTTCCTATCTGCTAGCTGTAACTTTGTGAAATGCGGCATGGACAGCATTGTTAACTGGCATCTACACCTGGGTACTGGGCAGCCGGCAGCAGTAACAGCATGAGGAGGAGGCGGTAGGCCCTGAGACGTAGTGTGGACAGCATTAGTAACTGCTATCCAGAGCTGGGTAATGGGCAGGCAGTAGCAGTAACAGTATGAGGAGGAGGCGGTAGGCCCTGAGACGTAGTGTGGATTCCATTAGTAACTGGCATCTAGAGCTGGGTACTGGGCAGGCAGCAGCAGTAACAGCATAAGGAAGGGGGGGGGGGGTAGGCTCTGAGACGGATCAAGGATGGCATTAAAGATTGAGCACATCGCCTACATGCACAGTGTAGAAGCTGTAGCTACTGTAGACATTGCTGTGTAGGGGACTGCCTTTTTCTATCTGCTAGCTGTAACTTTGTAAAATGCGGCATGGACAGCATTGGTAACTTGTATCTACAGCTGGGTACAGGGCAGGCAGCAGCAGTAACAGGATGAGGAGGAGGCGGTAGGCCCTGAGACGTAGTGTGGACAGCATTAGTAACTGCCATCCAGAGCTGGGTACTGGGCAGGCAGCAGCAGTAACAGTATGAGGAGGAGGCGGTAGGCCCTGAGACGTAGTGTGGATGGCATTAGTAACTGGCATCTAGAGCTGGGTACTGGGCAGGCAGCAGCAGTAACAGCATGAGGAGGAGGTAAGCCCTGAGACAGATCAACAATGGCATTAAAGATTGAGGCCATCACCTACATAGACAGTGTAGAAGCTGTAGCTACTGACGACATTGCTGTGTAGGAGACTTCCTTTTCCTATCTGCTAGCTGTTACATTGTAAAATGCGGCATGGACAGCAATATTAACTGGCATCTACAGCTGGATACTGGGCAGGCAGCAGCATTAACAGCAGGAGGAAGAAGTGGTGGGCCCTGAGACAGAGTGTGGACAGCATTTGTATCTGGCATCTAGAGCTGGGTACTGGGCAGGCAGCAGCAGTAAAAGCATGAGGAGGAGGAAGTAAGCTCTGGGACGGATCAAGGATGAAAATAAAGATTGAGGCCATCACCTATATGGACAGTGCAGAAGCTGTAGCTACTAGAGACATTGCTGTTTAGGGGATGCCTTTTCCTATCTGCTAGCTGTAACTTTGTAAAATGTGGCATGGACAGCATTGGTAACTTGTATGTACAGCTGGGTACTGGGCAGGCAGAAGCAGTAATAGCATGAGGAGGAGGCAGTAGGCCCTGGGCGGAGTGTGAACAACATTGGTAACTGGCATCTAGAGTTTGGTACTGGCCAGGCAGCAGCAGTAACAGCATAAGGGGGAAGCGTTAGGCCCTGAGATGGAGTGTGGACAACATTAGTAACTGGCATCTAGATTTGGGTACTGGGCAGGCATCAGCAGTAACAGCATAAGGGGGAGGCGTTGGGCCCTGAGACAGAGTTTGAAAGACATTAGTAACTGGCATCTAGATTTTGGTACTGGGCAGGCAGCAGCAGTAACAGCAAGAGGAGGAGGCTGTGGGCTCTGAGGTAAAGTGTGGACGGCTTTAGTATCTGGCATCTAGAGCTGGGTACTGGGCAGGCAGCAGCAGTAACAGCATGATTAGCAGGCGATGGGCTCTAAAACGGAGTGTGGACGACATTAGGCTGGCATCTAGATTTGGGTACTGGGCAGGCAGCATCAGTAACAGCAGGAGGAGGAGGCAGTGGGCTCTGAGACCAAGTGGGGATGGCATTTGAATCTTGCATCTAGAGTTGGGTACTGGGCAGGCAGCAGCAGTAACAGCAGGAGGAGGCTGTGGGCTCTGAGACCAAGTATGGATGGCATTAGTATCTGGCATCCACAGTTGGGTACTGGGCAGGCAGCATCAGTAACTGGACATGAATGGATGAGGAAAATTCACACTGTCCATACCTACTACCTATACTAACGGGCTTGGCGGAATCAGAGGGGAAATACAGAAATTTTTCATCATTTGTGGATACCTAGCAAGTGCTATCACAGGTAAATATCTGTATTTGTTTTAGAGAAATACATACATTTTTTAGGGGATTTAGGATAAATATCAAGTGCTACATACATTTTCACTGCTTTGGTGATATATAGCAAAGTGAAATCAGAATAAAATATCTGTATTTTTTGTAGAGAACTATATAATTTTTTATGACCTTTTGGATAGATACCTACTGTGTTTCCCCGATGATAAGGCATCCCCATCAAATAAGCCACCCCC
>NC_092858.1:112816150-112817593 GCF_032062135.1 Pyxicephalus adspersus
ACAATGAATGGCACAGAGTGATCAGAAGGGGACAATCAATGGCACATGAGTGATCATGAGTGATTTTCAACAATAAATGTGTACTGTAGTCTTCTTCATGGAAAAATAAGACATCCCCCTGAAAAAAAAGACCTAGGGCATATTTAGGCATTTTAAAAAATATAAGACAGTGCCTTATCATGGGGGAAACACGGTAGTTCTTTCAGAATTAAATATCTGTATCTGGTGTGGAGAAATATAGAAATCTTTATGGTCTTTTGGACAGATACCAAGTGCTATCAGAATTAAATATCTGTATTGTTTGGAGGGAAAATACAGTTTTTTGGGCTTTGGGGATATATAGCAAAGTGGGATCAGAATAAAGTATTTGTGTCTTTTGTAGAGAAATATATAATTTTTTATGGCCTTTTGAATGGATACCAAGTGCTATCAGAATAAAAATATCTGTATTTTTTGGAGAGAAATATAGAATTTTGTATGGTCTTTTGGATAGATACCAAGTGCTATCTGAATTAAAAATCTGTTTTTTTTTGGAGAGAAATTTTTATGGCTTTGGGGATATATAGCAAAGTGGGATCAGACTAAAATATCTGTATTTTTTATCGATAAATACAGACATTTTTATGGTTTTTGTGATAGATTGCAAGAGGTATCTTAAATTATACCTCTTGCAATCTATCACAAAAGCCAGAAAATTTTCTATATTTATCCATAAAAAATATAGATATTTCATTCTGATGGCACTTAGTATCTATCCAAAAACCCATAAAATTTTCTGTATTTCTGTGAAAAAAAATACAGATATATATTTATAAAAAATACAAATATTTCATTCTGATCCCGCTTGCTATCTTTCAAAAAATCCATTAAAAACTTCTGTATTTCTCTACAAAAAATACAGATATTTAAATATGATACCTCTTGCAAACTATCAAAAAAGCCAGAAAATTTTCTGTAAAAAATACAGATATTTCATTCTGATAACACCTAATACAAGTATTTAAAAATGATACCTCTTGCAATCTATCACAAAAAACAGATAAATGTCTGTTTTTATCTATAAAAAATACAGATATTTCATTCTGATCCCACTTGATATCTATCAAAAAATCAAAAAAAATTCTATATTTCTCTTTAAAAATATACAGATATGTCATTATGATATCACTTGCTATCAAAAAATTCAGAAAAATTTATGTATTTCTGTAAAAAAAATTACATATATTTCATTCTGATAAAACTTGCTATCAAAAAATCCGTAAAAATGTCTGTATTTCTCCCCAAACAAATACAGATATTTAATTATAATACCTCTTGCAATCTATCACAAAAACAAAAAAAAAATCTGTATTTATCAATAAAAATACAGATATATCATTCTGATCCCACTTGCTATCAAAAAAATCCCCAAAAAATTCTGTATTTCTGTAAAAAAAAAAAAAA
>NC_092858.1:112819024-112906508 GCF_032062135.1 Pyxicephalus adspersus
ATACCTCTTGCAATCTATCACAAAAAAACAGAAAAATGTCTGTATTTATCTATAAAACTACAGATATTTCATTCTGATCCCACTTGCTATCTTTCAAAAAGTCCATAAAAATTTCTGTATTTCTCTACAAAAAATACAGATATTTCATTCTTATCCCACTTGCTATCAGAAAAGCCATACCAATTTCTGTTTCTCTTCAAAATATACAAATATTTACCCTTCCTAGAGGTATTTCCAAGTGTGACTCGGAGTAGAAAAAAGTTGCTAAAAGTGGTAACCCCGAGTCACACTCAGGGTAGGTAATCCTATGGGAGGTAATAGTAAATAGAGCCTTACCTGATCCAATGAGTCACCAGGGAGTTCCCAGGGAGATGTCAGTGCATGTGCACATTGCTGGCAGGGCAGGGCGGAAAATTGAAAATCAATTTGTATTGCATTCAATACAAAATAACTGTATTTAATGCAATACATTGGATTTATATGTGTAAAAGAAGTACATTGTTTTCAAGAACATTTATTTTACAGTATATATATTAGAATGAGTATAATATGTATTTTTTAATTATGATACCTCTTGCAATCTATCACAAAAACTAGAAAAATTTCTGTATTTATCTAAAAAAATAGAGATATTTCATTATGATACCACTTGCTACCTATAAAAAAAGCCAGGAAAAATACTGTAAAACAAAAAAATGCAGATATTTCATTCTGATAACACTTTCTATCTAATAAAAAATTTCTGTATTTCTGTAAAAAAAATTGCAGATATTTAATTCTAATACCACTTGCTATCATAAAAGCAATAAAAATTTCAGTATTTTTTTTTAAAATACAGATATTTAATTATGATACCTTTTGCAATCTATCACAAAAACCAGAAAAAATTCTGTATTTATCTATAAAAAAAAAATACAGATATTTCACTCTGATCCCACTTGCTATCAATCAAAAAGCCAGAAAAATGTCTCTATTCCTGTAAAAAAACAAATACAGATATTTCATTCTGATCCCACTTCCTATATTTCAAAAAAGCCATAAAAAATTCTGTATTTCTGTATTTCAGATATTTCATTCTAATCCCACATGCTATCAAAAAAGCTGTACAAAATTCTGCATTTCTCTCCAAAAAATACAGATACTTAGTTATGATACCTCTTGCAATTTATCACAAAAACAAGAAAAAATTCTGTATTTTTCTATAAATATTACAGACATATCATTTTGATCCCACTTGCTAGCTATCAAAAAATCCAGAAAAAAAAATTGTAATTGTCTAATAAAATACAGATATTTAATTCTGATCCAACTTGCAATCTATCATAAAACACAGAAAAAAAATTCTATCACAAAAAACTAGAAATATTTCTGTATTTATCTATTAAAAAATACAGACATTTAATTATAATCCCACTTGCTATCAAAAATGCCAGAAAAATGTCTGTATTTCTCTAAAAAATACAGATATTTCATTCTAAAACCACTTGCTATCTATCATAAAATACAAAAAAATTTTGTATTTCTGTAAAAAAAATACAGATATTTCATTCTGATCCCACTTGCTGTCAAAATGCCAGAAACATTTCTGTGTTTCTCTCTAAAAAGTACAGATATTTAATTGTGATAACTCTTGCAATCTATCACAAAAACCAGAAAAATGTCTGTATTTATCTATAAAAAATACAGAAATTTCATTCTGATCCAATTTGCTATCTATCAAAAAAGCCCCAAAATTTTTGTATTTCTCTAAAAAAATAAAGATATTTAATTATGATACCTCTTACAATCTATCACAAAAACCAGAAACAATTCTGTATTTTTCTATAAAAAATACAGATATGTAATTTTGATCCCACTTGCTATCTATCAAAAAATCCAGAAACATTTCTGTATTTCTGTAAAAAAATACTGATTTTTCATGCTGATAACACTTTCTATCAAAAGCTCGAGAAAAATTCCTGTATTTCTGTAAACAAATTACAGATATTTCATTCTGGTACCACTTACTATCCATCAAAAAAGCCATTAAACTTTTTGTGTTTCTCTTCAAAAAATACAGATATTTAATTATGATACCTCTTGCAATCTATCACAAAACCCAGAAAAAACTCTGTATTTATCTATAAAAAATACAGATATTTCACTCTGATCCCACTTGCTATCTATCAGAAAAGCCAAAAAAAATCTGTATTTCTTTAAATAATACAGATATTTAATTATGATACCTCTTACAATCTATCACAAAAAATAGAAACATTTCTGTATTTATTTAAAAAAAATACAGATATTTCATTCTGATCCCACTTGCTATATATCAAAAAAGCCAGAAAAATCTGTATTTCTGTAAAAAAATACTGATATTTCATGCTGATAACACTTGCTATCACAAAGGGAGAAAAAATCCTGTATTTCTGTAAACAAATTACAGATATTTAATTCTAGTACCACTCACTATCTATCAAAAAAGCCATTAAAATTTTTGTGTTTCTCTTCAAAAAAAACAGATATTTAATTATGATAACTCTTGCAATCTATTACAAAAAAACAGAAAAAAATCTGTATTTATCTATAAAAATACAGATATTTCATTCTGATCCCACTTGCTATCAAAAAAGAAAGAATAATTTCCGTATTTCTCTGCCAAAATTATGGATATTTAGTTATGATACCTCTTGCAATCTATCACAAAAACCAGTAAAATTTCTGTATTTATCTATAAAAATACAGATATTTCATCCTGATCCCACTTGTTATCCTTCAAAAAGCCAGAAACTGTCTGTATTTCTGTAAAAAAAAAATACAGATCTTTAATTTGGATACCACTTGCTTTCTATCAAAAAATCCAGAAAATGTTTCTGTATTTCTCAACAAAAAATATGGATATATATTTATGATACCTCTTGGATTCTATTACACAAAAACAGAAAAAAGTCTGTATTTCTCTATAAAAAATACAGATGTTTCATTCTGATCCCACTTGCTATCTATCAATAAATCCAGAAAAAAATTAATTATTTATGTAAAAAAATACAGATATTTCATTCTGATACCACTTGCTATCTATCAAAAAATCCAGAAAAATTTCTGTATTTCTTTACAAAAAATACAGATATTTCTTTCTGATCCCACTTGCTATCTATCAAAAAAGCCATAAAAAAATCAGTATTTCTCTCAAAAAAATACAGATATTTAAATATGATACCTCTTGCATTCTATCACAAAAAACAGAAAAATTTCTGTATTTATCTATAAAAATTCAGATATTTCATTCAGATACCGCTTGCTATCTATCAAAAAAGAAAGAATAATTTCTTTTTTTCTCTAAAAAATACAGATATTTAATTATGATAGCGCTTGCAATCAATCACAAAAAAACAGAAAAAATCTGTATTTATCTATAAGAAATACAGTTATTTCATTCTGATCCCACTTGCTATCTATCAAAAAATCCAGAAAACTTTTTGTATTTCTGTAAAAAAAATTACAGATAATTCATTCTGATATCACTTACTATCTATCAAAACAGCCATAAAAATTTCTGTATTACTCTCCAAAAAATAGAGATATTTATTTATTATACCTCTTTCAATCTATCACAAAAAACAGAAAATTTTCTGTATTTATCTAAAAAAATACAGATATTTCATTCTGATACCACTTGCTATCAAAAAAGCCATACAAATGTCTGTATTTCTCTCCAAAAAATACAGATATTCAATTATTATACCTTTTTCAATCTATTACAAAAACTAGAAACAATTCTGTATCTAAAAAAAATACAAATATTTCATTCTGATCCCACTAGCTATCAAAAAATCCAGAAAAATTGCTGTATTTCTCTATAAAAATACAGATATTTAATTATACCTCTTGCTATCTATCAAAAAAAGCCAGAACAACTTTTATATTTATCTAAAAAAAAAACAGATATTTCATTCTGATCCCACTTACTATCTGTCATAAAAGCCAGAAAAATATATTGTATTGTATACTGTATTTCTGTAAAAAAAATACAGATATTTTATTCTGAAACCACTTTCTTTCTATAAAAAAGCCATAAACAATTCTGTATTTCTCCACAAAAAAGATGGATATTCATTTTATGATACCTCTTGCAATCTATCACAAAAACCCGAAATTTTTTTGTATTTATCTTTAAAACATACATATTTCATTCTGATCCCACTTGCTATCTATCAAAAAAGCTAGAAAAATTTCTGTAATTCTCTAAAAAAAAAAAAAGAAGATATTATATTCTGATCCCACTTGTGGTCTATCAAAAAATCCAGAAAAATTTCTGTATTTCTCTACAAAAAATACAGATATTTCATTCTGATCCCACTTGCTATCAAAAAAGCCATAAAAAATTTAGTATATCTCTACAAAAAATACAAGTATTTAATTATAATCTCTTGCAATCTTTAACAAAAACTAGAAAAAAATCTGTATTTATCTATAAAAAATACAGATATTTAATTCTGATCCCTCCTGCTATCTATCAGAAAAGCAAGAAAAATGTCTGTATTTCTGTAAAAAAAAACTACAAATATTTAATTTTGATACCACTTGCTATCTATCATTAAAGGCAGAAAAATTTCTGTATTTCTCTCCAAAAAATTCAGATCTTTAATTCTGATACCTCTTCCAATCTGTCAGAAAAGCCTGAAAATTTTCTGTAAAAAAATACAGATATTTAATTCTGATACCACATGCTATCTATCCAAAAGGACAGAAAAATTTCTGTATTTCTCTACAAAAAATTCAAATATTTAATTATGAATCACAACTTTGTTACAAGTGATATAGGCCTCAAAGTAGATAGAGGCAGAGGGCCCTGAGGGAGGTCCTCCGTAAAAATAATTAGCCAGTTACACAGCTACATTGCAAGGTATAGGCCTCAGAGACAGAGTAGAGATAGACGGCCACAAGGGGAGGAGTAGAAAGAGATGGAGAACGTTGTAAAAGTGCTCTTCCCATCAAGGTGTCAGCAGGCCATTCAGCAGTTGACAACTAATCAGTTCACTCTGCAGAGGGGGTGTTGAAGACACTGCTGATCCAAGCCTTATTCATTTTAATAAAAGTGATTTGTTCGACATTTTCTGCGGAGGGACGAATCTGCTTGTCACTCACTACACCCCCAGCTGCACTGAATGCTTTTTCAGATAACACACTTGTGGCTGGGCAGGCAAGGATCTGATTGGCATGTTCTGTCAGCTCCAGCCACTGCTCAAGCTTGGATACCCAGTAGCCCACTGGGTCCTGGCTTTGCAGGTTGCAGATGTCCCATGTAGAGCTCAGGTATTCCTGCACCATGACTGAGTAGCGCTACTCAGTGTCAATGGCAATTGCTGCACGACTGGCGGCTTGTTCCGTAACGGAACACATTGGAGTTCACCAGCCGCTAAGGGAGGAGCTCTAACGCAATCAGCTGTGCAATTGCCACATTGATTAGCTTTGTTTTGGGGTCATTTAGGCCATTTTTCCTCTTGCACTCCAGCATCTGGGGGATGGAAGGTTGGATGCTTTTAATGCTAACTACAGAAAGATTGGATGATGGGGTAGAAGGTGTCAGGGATGGCAATGATGCCTGGTTTTGACTGCTACCAATGTGACAAACAGCAGCCGATCTGCATTGGAGCTCCTGCTCACCGCTGGTGGAGTCTGAAAAAGGTAATGCTCAGCTACATGCCCTACTCAAATTGCTGGCAGGAGCACAGGTAACTTTGGTGGCAAAAGAAGGAAAGGCAGCGGAGGAAGATCTAGCAGTTTGAGCCTGCATCTTGGGCAGAGGTGGTCGCACAGAGCTCTGTGCTTTGACCAAGTGTTCCTGCCAGGTTACCGGGTGGTGGCTTTTTAAATGTGTGCTTATGCAACTTGTTCCAAGTTTGTTTGGGTTTTTGCCTCGTTTCAAGTGTTAGGCACACAGTTTGCAGATGACCATAGTGTTGTCATCACTATGGACATTAAAAAATGCCCACACAGGCGAACATCTAACTGGGTCTAAAGGTGCTCTGGAGCTAGTGCTCGTGGTGGCGGTCCGCGGTTATTGAGGCACAGCTGTAGTGACAGCTTCCGACGATGAACGACTGTGACTTGCCTCACTGGTACTTGAAGACTGCAGAGTGTGGGCAGCGTTTACCCTCTTCCTCCCTCTCCCCCTTTGAGGGCGCTCTGCAACCTCCTCCTCTTCTCCCTGCCTATGATGATTTCCTTGTTCGCTCCATGTCGGATCAAGGACATCATCATCATCATCAGAAGAGACAGTTTCCCTGTATGTGCAGAAAGGAATCAGTGGCCTTTTGAAGCCAGTTTGAATTGGCTCGTTGGCTCAGAGTGTTCGGGTGAAAATTAAGTGGGGGTATAGTCCCCTGGACCAGGGAGTACTTTGACATTTGGCCATTTATGAATATTTGCCTATTTCCCCTATGCAAAGTTAAAACTTCTTACTTTATTTCACCTAAAAGGGTTAAATTGCACTGTTTAATACTGTGTAATTGCATTTTATGTGTTTTAATATATATCCTGTTCATTATCACTATATTTACTTGGCTCTGTGGAATGGGTTAATGAATACTGAGAGACTATTAGAAAAGCTGGTAATTTTCCACAGCTGCCATAGGGTTTAAAGAAGACTATGTTTTGGAGGGAAAAATCCAGACTTGTTTACCATGTTCTGGAGGAAAAAATCCAGACTTCTTTACCACCAAAAAGCGGACAGCCTGATCTTTTAAATGTCTGGTTGTAGCTCTGTTGATATGTCTGGAAATGTGTTTTTGTCTGGAAAACCTGCTGTGTCATTACCATTGGGTATCATTGAAGTTCTAATGTAAGTCTACACCAGACGGGAGCTGAAACAATGTATCTGTTTGTGCTGGGCCTCTCCACTCCACTCCACTCCACCTTCTAGAAGGTTCTAGTTTAGCAAAAACTGTATATAAGGAGAGCAGTCAGAGCCCCTAGTGTGTTGCAGTTAAGGACCAGTGCTTGAAAATGGAGACTCTGCCAGACTACTGAGTGACCAGAAGAAGACGCTGAGACGGGGATACGCTGCCACAGACCCTGGATCACCAGCCTTGGACCAGGGTACCAGCCTTCTGAAGAGAGAGAGGGACAGCTAGCTCAGGGCTTTCCCCAGCATCAAACCCTTCCTCTGCCAGGGAGGAGACTGGAGAAGCCATCCTAATGCCTCGCCTGTATTGTTTTGTACCTGAATTCTTCCAGTAAAGGAGCACCCTTGTTTACTGCAGACCCTGACTCTCTGACTTATTTCCCATTGGGGTGCACCACACCTTACCCTCCCTTCCGGAGAGCAGCAACACGTGGTGACACCTCGACGGTGTCCGGGGGACCCAGCGTAGCGTTGGGACACACCAAGCCCGGGCCACCGCAGGGGGAAAGCCTGTAAACTGACTTTCTTCGTCAGATGACTGAAACAACTGAGCATCTTGAAGGAATGCTTGCTACGCCTCTCCAACCCCTCCATGGGACTCCTCTACATACTGCTGTACACGAGACTTTCCAGCGGAGGATGAAGAACTAGGAGGAACAGGTGTATCATGGACTGTTTGGGACACCTGTGAGGCCTGTGTCTGGGACTGGGATGAAGAGGGGTACAATCACTTGACCCAGGCTGGGTCATGTACTCTACTACCTCTTGTTCAAGGTGTGGTAATAATGGACGCCCACCACCAACAGCAGCGCTTCTTGTTCTCGGGTCTGCAGCTAAAAACAAACTCATACTTCTTTGCTTGCCACCCCTGCCAAAGCTGCCCCTTCCTCTTTGGCCAGACATTGTGCAAATTTTTTTGTGTGGCTTGACACCCTGCAAAGTACTTTGGAGCTAATATGCTTTACAAAGTGTATATTTTTACAGTAAGTGGATTTTTTTATTGGGGGGTTGACACCAAAAATGCAGGTGCGCTGTGTTGTATTTAGCACTTTCCTTCAGTGGTGACGCTTGTAATATGCAGCACAGTATACAAACTATATACTGCAGTATACACTGCGTCTGTGTGACTCTCAGTACAAGTGTGATACTGTGCACGCAGTCAGGGAGGGTACCCTGGCTCTGACTGCATGTATGTAACACACTGACTGACTATATATCTACCTAATCTATCTATATCTAACAGTGAAACACTCTGCCTATCTGAGTACAGTAGATTTCAGGACTGTACCAATACAGTACAATCCAACTATCTATCTGACTAATAGTGTGAGTGTGACACAGTCTAACTAAGTAAAGCACTTTTCTTTACTTTGACAAAGCCAAGCAGCACAGAAAGGTTGTGATGCTAGCAAATCTCTGTCAGGATTGGTAAATGGAGGCACGCCATGGCCTTATATAGGCCAATGGCTGCCTGTGTGGCTGCCTGCTACAACAAACATGGAGGAGAGCATCAATGCTGTTATTGGAGGGCCCTAGGCATTATGGGGAAGGTCCCTGGACATTGTGGGAGGGCCAAATTCAGGGCTTCGAATCAAACCAAATTCAGGGCTTCGAACATTAGGACGACCCGAATTCGAACAACGACACTACTTCTCAGGTCTGGAGGTTGCAGGAATTTTGATTGTTAACCTGTACTTTATATATTTATGTAAGGTAAAAAATATCCCAATATTCCCCTCCTCTTTGAGAAATGAGAAATATTTTTATTAGAATGTATGCGAATTGTAAAGCCCTTCATGGACAGGAAGAAAAATCTACATGAAAAAGGTGAGCCTATATGATAGAGGAATAATACGGAAGGCCCAGCCACTATCAACTTTCTGTGCAAAATTTCAGAAGGGGGACAGGGACACAAAGAAAGAGAGCAAAAGTTACAGGCCAACATTTCATAGTGGATTACTACACAGATCTGAAAGAAATACAAAAATCACACCAAGACTAAGTAAGATTATACATGTTTTTTGTTTGCTTATCCCAGTCAGCCTTAAATTTAAAAAAAAAATGTGTGTATTTTTTTTTCACTGTTTTATGTAATTATGTACTTTCTTTTGGGGGCATTTAGCAAGTAGTGTAGTTGGAATGTGGTTGTTGGCTGGCACTAAAACGTCAACTGCGGCATCTCATGGTCAATCTTCTGCTCAACCACATCAATAGGCTTTATCAGGAACACTTTCCAAATGCATCCCAAGCATTATCATTCTTCTTTTTTTTTTGGTTGTTGAAGTAGGCTGTGAATACGTTTTGTAGAACTACAGATGGTTCATGATCCTCCCTGCAGAAAGTGACTATTTTACTACATAATTAATATAAATGTTGTGGATCTAAAAGATCTAGAGGACCTGGTTCACAGCAAAGCAGCAAAAAGGTAGCTTTAAAGGTCCATGGATGAAATGAATAGAAGACTGGTTGAAAATGCTAGGAAACAAAAGAGGAGTAAAATTGTCAATATTCTATTTTGGACTGCTGAATCTGATATGAGCATATGTTGTTAAATATTTTGAACCCTTTGCAGTTAAAATGTTACTATTTTATGATGGTATGTATGCATAAGTTGTGAGAATTATGCAGTTTTTACAGCTGGTTTGTAATCATTCTTGCGTCCACTGGATGTTTTTCGCCAACCTAAACAATTTTTGTTGATTTTTCTAAAATACTGTACAAAATAAAATCAATAAACACTAAAATGGTTGATAAAGTGTCCAGTCACTTATTTGCTGAAATCTATGCATTATCACGCACTAATGTCACAGCAAAAAATAAGTTGAATAGCATTGTACTGTTGTCATGGATAAAAGGAATACAGATTACAAAGTTTAAAAATCCGCAAATGGCTCGTTGTTCTGTCTAGTTAGGTAGTGGGTTTAGCAGTCATAATATACCAGCGTCTAGAATTTCCTGAGATACACCACAGCACCAGGTAACTTTATGAAACATAAGGTAAAGTCAGAAATGTCAAACTCCACTGAAGTATATATATATATATATATATATATATATATATATATATATATATATAAAACATATTTTATTAAACATGTGAACTATCAAAGATTAAAATAAAGTAAGGTTCCTTTAAATGCTAAAATCATTAAGCAAGATATATTGCCAAAGGGATAATATATATTTGTAAGTTATATATTTTTTATATTATAGTTTCAAGTATTTTTTATGTGTCCATAAACTACTTCAGCGGGGTTTGGTATTTCTGCTTTATTATGGTATTAAAAGAAGCAGCGCATACTAGCAGTATTCAGTCACCACACTATTATTTCAACTTTAACAATGAACATTGTAAAAAAGTAAAATATGGCTGGGGCCATTAAAATTGTTCAGGAAATAAACAAGTCTTGTAGTGTTCATCTAAGCATAGGGTTCATCGTTTGTGTTAGAAAGAAAAATTCCCTCCTATAGTTCCAAATACAGGGTTATAAGCATTTGTTTTTGGCCTTATGTACTGAACTGTATTTTTGAAAACCCTGACCTTGAAAGACAATATATGTAAGAATGCTCTGCAATCTATAAGACCAAAAGAGAGACTAGAAAACTTGAAGCTGGGATGTTTATTATTGGTTTCTTACAAGGAAATGCAAGCAAGCCACCATGGCAGTGCTGCCTACCTACCAGACCACCAGGATCCTCTTTCTTGCTTACCCTGACCTCTGCCCAACCAGTGTCATACCACTAACATGCTTCTGCTCATCTACAGCAAAAAACAGTCACCTATCTCTGATCCCATACTTGTCCTTCTTTGGGAACATGGAGATATGAACCTGAAATGTGTCTAGTGGGGTATCTGACCATTGCTCATTAAGAAATTAAAGAACAATAAAAACTAAGGGGGCCAACGTGTAAGGTTTATGGTAGGAAAGGGAGAAGCCATATGGGCCAGGGCCCCTACTGGGGAGTGTTCTCCACAGAAATTCTTTTCAGTCAGGTGGGGGGAAGTTGTAGCCGGGTGGTAAAAAAGTGGGCGGGGCATGACACTGCAAACTTAGTGCTCCCGGTTATTTATGCCATAGGTATCCATAAACCCCTATTATTGTGTCAGTGTTCTACTTAACCCTATACATTGTTCCAACTTTTGGCTTGTTAGAATGTACAATTTTTCCATTTTTTGTATGTCCAAACTGTTCTGTGCTGTGTAATTTTATTCAAACTGCCTAGTGTTCCATGTTTTCATTGTGTAATCCCTTGTAGTAGTGTAATATTATGATCAATGTGGTGTTACAAATTAGACTTTTTTACATTTTAAGAAAGCCCCTGATGATACATTCCCGAAGTTGGGCAGGTGCAAAACGAGCAGCCCAGAGCCACCTGAGGTATGTGCCACAAATACTACTGTGGATTTACAGTCTTTACCACCATGTCAGTAAAGACAAAAGGGGGGAAGTCAAAAAATTAAAAAAAAACAAAAAAACATTTTTTTCTAATATAAAAGAAGAGGAATGTCACCCTTTATGAAAATTTAAAATGTGGTGTTGCTTTAGGAGCATTATGCATGTGATAGTAAATGGGGGCAGGACAGCCAGTGTTCGCCTCCCATCACTGCTCATATTCTTACGGGCAAAAAAACTGCCTGTGAAATTTATCACACCTGCAGTGTGAGAGCTGTGTGTAAAGTCTGCTTGTCATATTCTGCGGCCTAACAACTCACCGTGTTCAATCTTTCAAATCTCCTTTATGGTTAGTTGTAATAACTTGACAATTTTTAGGGTACACAGGGGACTCTCAGCTACTAATAATAACCAAAATTTCTTTAAAGAATTTCAAGATCAAGAGTTTAAAAACCTATGGAAATTTAAAATTTGGGTCGTGGTTTCATAGGAAAATGCACCTAGGAGGCCAAAATTGAAAATTCAAATTAAGGACCCACAGGGGCCACTTACACAGCAAGGGGCCTTGTGGTGGGGCCCCTAAATTTTTTACCTACCTTTCACAAAACTATAACTGTAATATTATACTACCCTTTCTGCTTCAAACCCCAATTTATCTGTAATGGGGAGGTGCGAGAAACTGAAAATGTAGGTGCAAGTGGGGGACACATGTATGGGTGACACATGGACAACACCCCTCCTAAAATTTCATTAGCATGGCATCATTAGAAAAAAAACCTCTGCCCATCAAACTGCTTCCTTATCTTGAACCCTAATTTCTCTAGAACAGGTGAAGGTAAGTGGGGGGCACTGGTGGCTAACATCCCCTAAACTTTCATCACCATGGCATAATTACAACATAAACTCTGCCCATCAAAACACGCTGCCCTGTTACACATGTCTGTACCCTTCCAGCACCTGAACCCCAATTTTATTTTGATGGGCAGAAATGTTTATGTTCTAACAATGCCATGTTATCCACAGACGTTCCCCACACATTTACAGTTTCCTACCCCTCTTATTCGAGAGAAATTGGAAGTGGGCAGTAATGTGTAACAGGGGAGAGAGAGAGAGAGCGAGAGAGTGAGGGAGAGAGGGTCCAAAATTGACCCCCCTCCCCCACCATTCTATGGAAATTGGGATTCAAAGAAGAGAAGCAGACAGGGTAACATAGTATGAGTGTTATAGATTTCTAACATCTAGGTATCAGATTAGAACCTCATCCTAATGCTCCTTGCTATGTATGTGGCCTTTGGGTTCCCCAATTTGCATTTTCAACTAAGGTCAACTAGGCACACTTGCTTTTGAAACAGCAACCCCAATGTTGTATTTTTACAATTCTGATCCCCATATCTTTAAATAAGGTAGGGTGCTGAAATTGTGAAAAATACTAACTATGAGTGTTCCCAGTGCACCCTGAAATTGTCATTATGACATACGCTATAGTGATATGGAGGTTTATATACACAGAGATGTAAGGCTGCAGAATATGACATACAAAAACATTTTTACACAATGTTTTTTTTTTTTCCAAAAGACTCAGCACAGGTATAGAATGGGGGAGGGACAGTCTGTGTCCCTATTTCTTCATGTTTACATAGTAGGTTAGGTTGAAAAAAGATGTAAGTCCATGAAGTTCAACCACTTGGGAAATAAACAAATCCCAGATATAAAACCATATATGACATAGTTGGTCCAAAGGAAGCCAAAAAAAAACCCTGGTACAATTTGCTTCAACAGGGGAAAAATTCCTTCCTGAATCCATGAGGCAATTGCATGTTCCCTGGATCAACTGTTACAGTTATTTTTCTTTAACCCCCTAAGCGTTCTAATTCCGTCAGTTTTTTGATGCAAAAAGTGATCCTATTTTTTTTTGCAGAGAAATTTTTGTTTATAGTGCGGGCCTGTAATTCTTAGGATTAACTACCGGGTATGATAATTATATTTATTTATTATATTAGAATCATAAATTATAAAATAATACATAATATAATATAATACAGGGGTGACCACCCCCGGAATTTGCTATTGCTGCTGGCATCTGCAGTGAGATGTGAAGCACAATGAAGAAGTCCTGCATTGTGCTTCGCATCTCACTGCTGATGTGGGCAGTGGCGTGGGTGGTATTTAAAAATCTGCTTTTAAATTTCCCACCCCGCCACGTCCCCCGATAGACCGGCCCCCTGGCATCACAGCAGGACCATCTGATCGCCGCTGGAGTGTGGGGCAAAGGTTAGGGGTGCATGTAAAAGCCACCCCGAGTCACACTCGGGATTAACGCTAGGGGGGGGGTTAAAGCCTTAATACCCAGTTATATTCTGTGCTTCTAGAAAAGCATCCAGCTTTTTCTTAAAGCAATCTATAGTAGTTGCTGAAACTACTTCCTGAGGGAGCCGATTCCACATTTTCACAGACATTACAGTAAAGAATTCCTTCCTTTTTCGGAGCTTAAACTTCTTTTCCTCCAGACGCAAAGAGTGCCCTCTTGATCTTTGAAATGATCTCAAAGTGAATAATGGGGAAGAGTTTTCTATATAGACCGTTTATATATTTACACAGGGTGATCCCCATATTTCCCCTTAAACGTCTATTCTCAAGGGAGAATAGATTCAGTTCAGCTAATCTCTCCTCATAGCTGAGTTCTTCCATTCCTTTTAATAATTTAGTTGCCCTTCTCTGCAGTCTCTCCAATTCAACAATGTCCTTTTTGTGAACTGGTGCCCAAAACAAGACTGCATATTCCAGATGTGGTCTGACCAATGCTTTGTACAAGGGCAGGATTATGTCTCCATTTCTGCAGTCTTTTCCTCTTTAATACAAGAAAGTACTAGCTTTGGATACTGTATGCTGTTATTAAGTCTATGATCTACCAGAAGGCCCAAATCCTTTTCCAATTCTGACTCCCCCAAATGTATTCCCCAAATGCATAATTTTACATTTATCTATATTAAATGTCATTTGCCACTTGGTTGCCCAATCAAGTACATCCAGGTCTGCTTGTAGATTATAGACATCTTGCATGGACTTAATTCCATTACATAGTTTGGCGTCATCTGCAAACACAGAAATTGTACTTTTAATCCCAAACTCCATATCATTTATAAAGATGTTAAACAGTAAAGGTCCCAACACTGAACCCTGGGGTACACCACTAATAACCTTAGACCATTCAGAGTATGAATCATTAATTACAACTCTCTGGATGTGATCTTTAAGCCAGTTCTCTATCCATTTACAGATTGACTTTTCTAAACCTTTTGACCCTAACTTGCATATTACCCATCTGTGGGGTACTGTGTCAAATACGTTAGCAAAGTCCACGTACACTATATCAACTGCTTCTCCACTGCCTACCTGTTTACTTACTTCCTCATAAAAAAAAAGTAAATTTGTTTGACAACTTCTGTCTTCTTGAAGCCATGCTGACTATGACTTGTAGTTTTTCAAGAGAAATTTGGGTCTCGAGGAACTCTCTGACTTGAGAGGAATGTGCGAGCGGAAAAGATAGACATCTATAGCATTCATTCTGGAGGACTGAGGAGAGGCTGTAGTAGATATTATAGAGCTCTATTTAGAACTGTGGAAGTTCTCCACAATATCTTTAGTGTGGAATAGCTTCTTTTCTGATTTATTGACAATCTGTAGAACAAAAAAGGCATACTTTTTTGGGGACGGAGGGTACTGGCAAGCATTTTACTGTTTTTATTATCAGACTAATAAAATAACATATGACATTTAATGACATGGCCTTTGCTTTTACTATATGAATGGATATCAATTTTTGATGAACAGTTTCAAGCTCCTTACCAATATCACTAGCAAGGGTGAGTACTAGTTTCTGGATTTGGGAAAACAAATCAGAATTTTCCTGTTGTGAGGTCCTTTTAAATCTCAATTTTTGCTTGATAAACAAACTACCGTATTTTTCGCCGTATAAGACGCTTATAAGACGCCGTATAAGACGGAATATAAGACGCAGCCAATTTTAAAGGAGGAAAATCTAGAAAAAAAAGATTCTGAAAGATTATTCCCCTTCTGATCACTCATGTGCCATTCATACCGGTATTCCCCTTCTGATCACTCATGTGCCATTCAAATTCCCTTTCTGATCACTCTGTGCCTTTCAAATTCCCTTTCTGATCACTCTGTGCCTTTCAAATTCCCTTTCTGATCACTCTGTCATTCAAAATTCCCTTCTGATAGCACTCTGTGTCATTCAAATTCCCCTTCTGATCACTCTGTGCTTTTTTTCCACTGTACGGCAAGTTAGGACAGGGAATAGCAGGTGGCGCTGTGCCGGCTTCTTTCGCTCTGCTTTACAGACAGGAGAAGACACGATGCTGGCAGAGGAGAGAAAGAGACACGCTGCATGCAGCCAGAGACACATGCAGGATCGGGTATCGGGTGAGTATATTATTTTAATTATTTTATAACACATTTGTGGTATAGGACGCACTAACTTTTCCCCCCCAGTTTTGGGGAAGAAAAAGTGCGTCTTATACGGCAAAAAATACGGTACTAATAAAATCCTTTTGAGCCTCCAAAACAATAAGAGGGTACCAAGGTAAATTGTAAAATTGCTAAGGCAAGGTCAGAAGGACCATTTAGGCAAGACTACCAATCTAGAGACCCTTAATAAACAAGACTCTGCCATCCTGACTACTAAACTTGTGCTGCTACCATATAAACAAGTTAGATAATAATGTATTCACACCCCAGGACTTAAGAATCTATCACACAGCTGTCTCTAGTGATCTTGCCACCTGACACCACCTGGTACCCATTGTCTGTGAAGGTCCACCAAGAGTGACGTACTCTTCAATGGAACAGCAAAACCTTTAAATTGAGAAGCAACACTGTGTTGCTGTGAAGCCATGATCAGGCAATAAAGCTAACTAGTGAAAAAATAGGGGGGTTAGAGGGCAAAAGACACAAGGAAAGAAAAGGGGAAAACAAAGAAGCCAATAAAAAGAAAAATATTATGCAATATCCCCTGTATCACATCTGTTTAGTTTGGTAAAAGCCTACTGGGGAATGAGACTCTTTAGTGTGCAAATCAGGAAAACCCATTGCTTTCTCAGACGAATACATCTGCTACAACAGCTTATAACGGAGATGGGGCCATGCTGTGCAACTATCAGAGACAAGAGGAAAGTACTAGCTAGTTGCTAGAGGAAGCAGCAAAAGAGAGCAGAAATGGAAGAAATGGTAGAAATCCTGGATCTTACCTGGCACAGCGAAACTACAGAGCAATAAAGATAAAGCGACGTGCAGTGAATCCCCCCCCCCCACTAAGCATACTTGGTTAGCCTCAGGAGCTAAATGTACCCAGCCTTCCCCTCATAAAGACAACTAAACCAACTGAGAAATGAAGCACAACAATCCTAACTAGAGTCAGCAAGAGGTAAAGAGGATAACTATCCTGAACACAACTTCTTGAGCCTCCTATACACCTCATTTCAAAATTTCCTAATCGGATACAACTGTTCTGGCAAATAAACCTTTTTACATGAGTCCTATTGGGTTAAGGATAAACACCAGGCCAATTTCAAGGAGTCAATCATTACCATTATGCTGATGCAGGACACAAGGATAAGGAACTGACTATCACAGAGGTTTAGGTTAATTTATAATAGATACCATCCCGATGCCAACATGAAGGCACTGAATGCTACTGCACATAATCACTATAAATGCTAATTATTGAATTAAAAGTACATCCATCGTATTGGTGAATGCTTCAGAGGCTCCATTCTATATCCTGTACAATCTAAGCATAAAAAACAAGTAACAATACAAAAATAAACGACTAGTTTATCTAGTTTTTCAGAAATAACATGCATGAAAAACAGTTTGATGGCTGGTGCCTTTTTCTTGCCATGCAGGATGAACACCAGGCCAATGTCAAGGCCTCCATCATTATTATGTTCAGGTAGGAAACAAGGACAATGTGCCAACGATCAAAAAAATCATAGCCCTCAGTGCTCCATTCCTATTTTCCTTAGGTGTCTGCAGTCTCTGCCTTCTTGGAAACAGAGATATCAAATGGCCTGACACATCTGGTAAAAGAGTAACATGGGCTCCACCAAGATCCTCTGGGTCCTTCTCCCACACTGCTCTCATGATGGCTTCTTTGACATTGTAGTTGGTGGTCAAAGTAAGGAATGCACTATTTCTCCTCCATCTAGTTACAGCTGAAGATAAATGTGTGGTTAAGTTTAGCAAGGCAGCAGCAGTAGCTCTTCAGTTACATAAATAATTCAGTTACAATATATTATTCTTTGTCATTAAGATCCATCATAAATCAGATCATTCTGAGACATGTGGCTCATGTCTTAAGGAAGAAACTAACTGACTAGTTATGAACAGGAAGATGACTGTTACAATCATTAAAACACAAGAAAGTCGGGAAAAATTGATATTATCACTGCTATAAAAATAACAGGACATTTCAAGTTTATAGGAGTTTCAAGTTTATAGGAAGCAGTTAATGAAAAATAAAAATTAGCCCAGTTTTATGGTTTCCCCAGCTAAGCTTACTATGAAAGTTTTTGGTGATTCTGCCTTTACGTTCCATTAAACATTTAAACTCACTAGAGCCCACTGTAAATACTGTACATATGTAGCAACCAGCTTTCAAACAAGTGGTTAGTATTTGCTCTGTCCCTATCCAAACAGATTAGAAATTTATCTTTTTGCATCTATGATGCAACATGGAGTTTTTCCCTTTATCTGCAGTCTGACAGTCTTCTTGCCCACCAGTTTAGGTTGTAAATGACCAGGCTCCCAAAGAGACTATGAATTGCCTATGATGATCTTGCATTGTATGTGATGACACAGGAGTGTCTGCTCGCATTCAAGTGCTAGAGAGAACAGAACTGCATCACCAGCAGCAAAAAGACTGTAGAATAACTCCTTTTTGATATTCTCTGGTAAATAATCTTCTAGATTTTTAGAACTGCCTGCAGTAAATACAATCTTAACAATATCACAAGAAAATTTATAAGAATGCGAAAACAAAAGATGTAGATCAAAACATACCAAACTCCAGATATTTATTAGGATTTGAAGAGTTGGGACAATATACAAAATAAAAATGAATACATTTTTGTGCCAGCACGTATGGGGTTTGGGTGTGGACTGACTCCTGAGTTTGGCAGGTATAGAGAGCAGTGACATGGAATGCAGAGCTCCCCTAATAGATTAAAAATTGGGCTAATTTAGGATTAACATCTAAATCACTGTAGCTTAACCACCACATTGTCTGCACAAAGCATAGAAAACAGAGGCATTGGAGAGATGGCTCCAGCCCCTGAGTTCAACTGCCTCTCTAGCTGAAGTAGGGCAAGATGTTTTTGGAAATTTAAAACATACCATTATATTGCTGCAAAAATGCCACTAATACAGAGTGTCAGACAGCACAACAGGAATAGTCACTGCAAACTGCTGAAGCACACAGTACAGTGAGGAACCCGAACTGTTACCTACTACTAACTACTACTTCACAAGCAGGAAAAAGATGCCTGTTGTGTGAGGCTCACATCTGGTTAAAAAAATGAATATATAAAAAAATCTAGTTATTCATTGACATGATTTTAAAATGTTTTCACATTTTTTGTCTGAAAAAAACAAAAAAAAAACACAACATTTCTTGCATTGCATTATTTCTGCATTGTGCTCCCCACTCCTAGCCCACTGCACCATAGGACTGCTATGTAGAAGCATGCCAACAATGTCACACAAAGCTAATGATGCTGTTATTTCCTTACAGTTCTATTAGGCAAGTTAAAAATGCCTACCTTCAGTCACAAGTCATTTTTCATTTTGTAAAAATTAAATGCTAAAGGTAAAAAGAATTAGCTCTAGGAACTTCCAGATTTCTTACCATAAATGTATTCCTTGTATTTTACCTCTAAAGCAGCGGTCTCCAACTGGTGGTCCGCAGCTCTGTCCGGTGCACCCCGGAGCAGGGTCAGGAGAAGGACCCCACTGAGCAGACACACCTGCCAGAGCTGCGGAACACGTCCCCGTACAAGTCCCAGACGGAGGGAAGTGGGCGGGCTGTGTCTCTGGACATAACCCGCCCACTCTCCCATCGCAGGCTTAGATCTGGGATGGGAGAGTAGGCAGGGCTATGTCACGGTGATGTCACTATGGGGAAGGTTCCCCCCTTTGATTGATTGACACCCGGCTCTCCACGCATGCACGGTCAGGAGCCGGTGATGTTAGTGGTCCGTGGAACCAAAAAGGTTGGCGATCACTGCTCTAAAGCATCTGGTACACCATTGTTGCCAATACCCAAAGCTATTAAATTAATCCAACCAGCTGATGGTTTAGAGTTTACAGCACCCATAAACTACTGCATGTGAAAAGTAATAAGGTGAAACGGTATAGTGATAAGTTCTATGTAAGGCAATATCACACATCTAAATACAAATAAACATATCCAAATAAAATTAAACAAAAAAACAAAAACAAATATTTGACATTTCATGGCACAAAGATTGTATGCTTGACTGCTACAAAAAAGTCATCCAGTAGTTAAAAATATAAAGATTTTCATGTATTGTTCAATCAATTTTGATTATAATTCTTGAAATGCTGAACCTAACTATTTCACTTGAAAAAACTTTGGGTAGTGTAGAAAAAGTGTGGTGTATGGCATACAAGTGCAGGCACTTAAGGTCGTATTTCATACTTCAGGTCTTTTCCCCAGCACTCTAGACCACTCCCAGAGACCCAAAATAACAATGCAAATACAAACTTGCTGAGAAGTCATAGGCACAAATTTCTCCAAACCCTTGTGATATTAACATGGCCTCTAAAAACACTGCACTGTGTAATGAGGCTGGTAGAGTTAATATTGTTCAAGAAATTTGGATTTTCCAGATAAAATAGTGTATACTATTGTCTGCATTTTAGGCCTATGTTATTTTTGCATTTCTTTTTATTTCTGACTGTTAAATATAAATTATTATATTTTGCAATATTTGATACCATCTTGATGTTACCATGAAGGCACTGTGCAGACTTAGCATAAACCATTGCATGTTACATGGAAAAACTTGTACTTCTGATTTGTGAAGCATACAATAAACTGATACTGCCAAAAAAAATAAATAAATAAAATCAGAATATAGTGTGGCTTTAGAATTTAAAAGACCTGCTATGAGGCTGACACTTTTCACAGGCATTGAATGCAACTGCACATAGTTACTATAAATGCTAATAATTTAATTGAAAGTCTAGAAGAACATCCGTTGGTTGAGAGGCTCCATTCTGTATCCTGTACAATCTTGGCATAAAAAACAAATTGTAACAATACAAAGATAAACAACGCTAGCTTTTCAGAAATAAACTGCATGAAAAACATTTTGACAGATGGTGACATTTCCCTGCCATGCACACACACATGGGAGCTGTATGCCAAGTTCATTTTTTAAGAACCTACTGGTCACACTGTAAGTCTTCTGGTGCTACTCTGAAAGATGATAAAAAAAACACAGCTTAGAACCAGTCTACATATTTAAAAAAGAATACCCCACCCGCTCAAAAACAAAGAAAAAGCCAATTTTGCTAGTGCTAATGGTGTCAGGGTATGATTATCTGCCTGTTGCTCTCCTCTGTACTGGGTGGAGCCTGAGGTGTGAAAAGAAGATCAGTAATCCCTGCATCACTTGGCTTGTTGCCATTTTGTATTCCACTCTGTGGCTTACTCCTCTGTGTGTAGAAAAGGATGTATGCCTGTGTCCTGCACACCTCCTCAACAGAGCACATGTTCAGTTTGGAGTCATTACAATGAACCCAGAACCCTACAAAAAAAAAAAGATAGAAAGAGGAGACTGATTACTTTATTTGCATTTTACAAAATTATCATAATTCAAAAGTACCTAATTAATAAAACAAAGTTACTGGAGGTGAATCATCTCCAAATTTTCAAATGATGACAGTGGTGGCAGAAATTAAGGTATAGACTGAAATATGTGTGAGCAGCTAGTCTTGGCTTAGAATTCGTTTGGACTGTGAGCAGCTGGTCTGGGCTTAGAATTCCAGGTTGTGAACAGCTAGGCAATGCTGTGAGCTATGGCAACTGCTCTGGGATAAGAACTGCACACAAAGTAACATGTTTTTCTAGAACATTTACAAGTCTATGACACAGAAAGATGTAATTGTGAATATGCAAAAATGGTTTTATGGTACTATAAAATTCTGATTTTTGTATTAGCACAACCATAAATAAATAAAACATGGTTACCAAATGACACAGATGTCTGGGGAACATGCAGTGGGTATTCTTTCTGGTTCCCTGGATCTGGGACCCTTGAGAATTTTGTCAGAGTGACACAGTGTTGGATGCCAAAAGGGCTAGGTGAAAATGGTATCTAGCTCAACATCAATGAGCCACGGGAGGCTGCACCTCTACAGAATTTAACAGGAAAGTAAATAAATACTGCTCTCACTGACTACCAACAAATTGGAAAAAAATGATTAATTTAATTTTAAAGGGGCATTGATCATACAGTTTTACTGGGAGTTTAGCTGAACTCCAGGCAAACAGCTAAATCAACAGCCTGCTAAATTATTTATATCTCTCGCCATCCAGTCCTGAGGTTTACAAAGGGCTGCCACACAGCCCAATCTATTATGTAAGGGGGCCTGATGGTACTGTAGCTGCAGTTATATTATACTTCTCCCTTCCCTCCTTATCTGTACCACATGATTGGGCTGTCAAGGAGGAGCAAAGAGGAGTCCTTCTTAGTGTGACTTTGTTCCCTCTTTTTATCAGCACACTGCCTGAACTGCAGCAAACCTGAATAGTTCATTGTGCTACTTTCTCCATTTACTTCTCTGAGCTCTACTATACAGACAAAGTAAACTGTAAGAGGCTAATATCAATTTAAATTCAAGGAATTTACACGACCTGCATTTAAAAATAAATGTAAAAAGTGTAAAAAATAAAGTGTAATAATGATCACAGGCATTATTTCTTTTATATCTATCTTTTATATTTGTATTTTACAGAGGTACAATTACAAGCAGTTTATCCTGGTACACTCACCACCCTCTGTGTTGTAGCAATAAGCGGTATAGTGGCCAGAACCAAATCCTTTACCATGATGCATCACCACTGCAGAAAGGTCGTAAAGATAGGTCCCAGGATCTGAAGGAGATAGTGCACCTCTACAATACGGCTCCATGTTCAGCACTTGGTCAAAATACACGTGAACTCCAATTTTCTCACGATGATTACGGCCAGACCACCTGCATACAAAAATAGTACTACTTATAGAGGTAATATATATATATATATATATATTTAAATTTGTTTTATTTACATTTAAGCGAATGGCTTACTCATTAAGTAAGTTACATGCAGAACCCCTGAAAAATGAACTCCCACTATGGTTACCTTCAATGTACTGTTTGAGAATTATAACTAAATCCGAAGCTCTAGTTTTGGCTACTATTGGCTAATGTATCCACAGGCATAATTACCACTTCTGCTGGACTGGGGAAAGGAGAGGGGGGGTTTGACTACCTGGTCCACAACAGCACTGAAAATTTCTTTTCTCCCTGGTCATAACACATGTCATACATGCAATGTAAAGGATGGGGGCCCCCTAGCATAGCTTATAGGGCCTGCTATACCCTTCTATGGCACAACTGGGGCATTAATGGCTCAGGAGACAGCCAGCTATGAAGGGACTATGTTCCAATAATTGGTGGATGATGTTGAACACATTCAATATTGTGCTTCACACTGGGATTGTATTGACTTTTACCCTGACCCATACACCTGACTCCTGCACTCATTAGGCCTGATTTAATAAAGCTCTCCAAGGCTGGTGAGGATACACTTTCAAACAATGAACCTGGATGATCCAGCAAAGCTGAAATCTAGTTATTAATGTCATTTACTATTTGTTAGCAAATTTTTGAAATCCTGGACCAGTTCCATTTCAGGTTTTTTGGATCACACAGATTCACTGATGAAAGTGTATCCTCTCCAGTCTTGAGGGCTTTATTAAATCAGGCCCATTGTGTTGCATATGTGTGACCTTTTTGCCTTACTCAGAGCAGAGTAGGCTCAAGTTCTTCACAATTTGTCTTCATTACTCCCCGCAGGGTGCTCAAAATCTTTCATTCCCAGCAAGGCCCCGGAGGAATGTCCAACAAAAGTTTTTCAGAGGGCTCAAGGGTTTCTAGTTAGATCCATATACTTATGGGTAAATTGTAAATATAGACTAGATTGTATATTGAGAAAAAAAAGGAAGATTTGTTGAAAGTCAAATCCAACATTTGTAAACCCTACAAATTCTGAACATAGCCTATATTTCAACCTACTGTAAGTACTATCTTACCTACATATTAGTTAAAAGTTAGCTCAATACTGAATAATGACATTTGTAGAACCTAGGTACTGGCATGCAAATACTGATGATACTGTACTTAGTGATTTGTTTAAAAGAAAAAAAAAACTAAGGACATTCATTGTACCTCTCTAAGCAAAAAAAAAGTTTAATTCAGGTTTAGTTCAATTTTTTTTATTACAAATAAAAAAAAAAATCCCTTTACTGGTTAAAGTGGAACTCAAGCTCTACTTTGAACGATCAGGCAAGTCATTATTGCAGAAAGCGCCAGGTGATGTCCCTTTTGCAATAATGGGACTTAAGTGCCTAATTGTTCCTGATTTCTGGCAACAAAGCTGGGCTGTGCATGCCTAGATGAATGAACTCATGGCACCCGTGTGGGAGTTACATAATCCCTGCACGGTCAATAAAGATGGCCAAAGATGAGCGGGAAGAAAAGAAAAATATGGGCGCCCTGCACTTGAACATGAATGTGTTAGTTGCGCAAATATAGTTCCACAAATAATAAATACTAACTCCATTCTAAAAGATTTTGAACTTACCTGTTGTGGGTGGGTGGGGTAGATGGTAGGTCCAATCCTTAGCTGAAATTTTGAATATTCTGCCAGGGATATCTACCACTCATCTACCAAGTCATAACAGGCAGGGGATTTAACTAAAATGGCAGGCCGCATGTTTTCACTGCACGTTCTCTAAAATCGTTTTGGCTACTCAGATTACAACAACATATAAAAATGGCAATTGTAAGGATCTAAGCAACTTAGAAGAGGCCCGAATTGTGATGGGTAGACAACTAGGTCAGAGTATTTTGTAAATGGGAGGTCTGTGGGTTCCCAGTAGGCAACAGTTAGTTCATATCAAAAGTAGTTCAAGAAAGAAAAACTGGTAAACTGGCGACAGGGTCATGGGTTTCCAAGGCTCATGAATGCATGCAGGGAGCTAGTAGGGAAGAAAAAGGGGGGCAAATCCCACAGAGCAGCTTTTGAAGCACAAATTGGGGAATGCTGGCCATAAAAAAAAAAAGTGTTAGAAGACACAAGGTGCATCACAGTTTTCTGTATGTAAGGCCGACCCACTGCCTAAGCCGATACAATGGGAATTTAGAATTGACAAAAAGATGCAATATAGAAACCTATGCTAAAGGCATATACTCCAAAAATGATTATTACTGAATTAACATGCAGGTTTTTATAATGTTTGTAGTTCACATCTTTCATATATACTCCTATGTCTGCCTTACTCTTACTTTTTTATGTTGTTTAACCCCCCTAGCGTTTTAATTCTGTCTGTATTTCAATGCAAAAAGCGTTACAATTTCTTGCATGGAATTTGTTTTTACATTGTAGGCTTATAATTTTAAGGCATAACTCACCAAAATATGTCCAATATTTATTAAATTTAATAATACCTTTAAATAAAAAAACATAAAAATCTGTTGAAAAAGGGTGCATAAAAATACTAAAACCTGTAATATAACTGTATGGTCACCGGGAGAAGATCAAAGAAGGAGGACCCTGCCTGAGGATCTGGACAGACAAGCAGGATGCCGGAGGTCGCCAGAGGAACAAGGTGTTTTTTTTATTGTTTTTAATGTGCCTGCAAGCTCTGAAGTAGTTTGCAAGTAACCAATGATATTTGTCAATATTTGGAGTGTGAACACATCTTTCCTTTACAAAGTACATAAACATATGAAGGTACATTATTACCTTAAAACGGAATATAGAAAATAATCACCAAGAGTAAGGGGGTTTTTTGAAGGCAAACAGTGTAGATGTATTATTATTAATCCCCCATAATACATAACAAATACAGTATAGACTGGGTTTTAGTCATGTGTAAATTAGAGTCCATATAAGTAATAGGGCCAAAAAGGCACTAGACAATCGTCATTTAGTAAGCAAATTGCAGATTGTTAGAAATACTTGTATAGGCCGAAAAAAAACGACGCGTTTCGCCATTTTTAGCTTCCTCAGGGGTGATGGTACGTTTAGCGATTGATCGACAGTATCTGGGTTTGTAGTAAATACATCACATTAGTGGTAATATAAATAAAAACAAAAAAAATAACACATTCAAATATGCATAGAATAATATGTTCAGATTGTATATGTATTGATGAACATAGTGTGAAATTGGTACTGTGTTACAGTGCAATTTCAAGCTGTTGTAGATAGTATATATGGTGGGTATTGAACAGCACATTATAACCAAAACAGCAAAAAATAACAAATGGTTCATTATATATTAAATGAGTACCAATACGTTCATATTATATAAAAATTCACGCATGCGGCAGGGCTAGATGTCAGATACGTCAGTCAGGAGGCTGAAGCATCTGCCCTCCAGGCAACAGAGGCAAATACGCCAGCGGGCGGATACGTGAGCCAGGAGGGGGGAAATACCTAAAGGATCGCCTCCTCCTGTGACGCACGTAAGGAGGGGGCAGTTTTCCCGGAGGGGCCTGGCTCATTATAGGGTCAGGTGCAGAATCTGCACTGATCGGACAAAGCATGCCCGTCAAACAGAACGGGGACACATACGGGGACGTATGTAGATGGGGCAGAGGCTGTCCCATCTGGCTAAGATATATGTATATATAGAGGCGGCGTAAGGGACTTCCCTCCATACGCCTTTCTTTTTGTACCAGTGTTACAGTGCAATGACCAGCTGTTGTAGATAGTATATATGTTAAGGTAGGTATTGAACAGCACATTATAACCAAAATAGCAAAAAATAACAAATGGTTCATAATATATTAAATGAGTACCAATATATTCATAATATATAAAAATTCATGCATGCGGGCGGGGCGAGATGTCAGATACGTCAGCCAGGAGGCTGAAGCATCTGCCCTCCATGCAACAGAGGTGGGGCCAGATGGCAAATACGCCAGCGGGCGGGGCTGGATGGCAGATATGTGAGCCAGGAGGAGGGGAATCCCTAAAAGATCCTTTAGGTATATAATATATATATATATATATATATATATATATATATATATATATGTCGTACACCCGATGCGTTTCAGCGTTTTAGGTTCCCTCAGGGGTGGTGGTACGTTTAACGATTGATCGACAGTATTTGGGTTTGGAGTAAATATTGTAAATTTACTACAAACCCAGATTATAAATACATTGTGTATGTAATGATGAACATAGTGTGAAATTGGTACTATATTACAGTGCAATGGCAGGCTGTTGTAGATAGTATATATGTTAAGGTATGTATTGAACAGCACATTATAACCAAAACAGCAAAAAATAACAAATGGTTCATTAAATATTAAATGAGTACCAATATGTTCATAACACAGGTCAACATGTTATTTTCATCAGATATAATTTATTTGGGCTTTGTTGTATTTTTGATGCGGATTTCAAATCTGTGTTCAGTTTTTCTCCAGCACCTCTAGTTTTTGTGATGCGGCTAATTATATATTGTGTAAAATTTGTTATAAATAGCTATACCATATTACAACATTTAATGACAGTTTTCTTTTTTAAGGTTAGAGACCGAACTAACCGCAATTTATTTAATTTGTCATCATGCCTAGAAATTGCCTTAATGATCCAGACAGTTTCTGTTACACGTCTGGACGTCGCTAAATTACCACAGAACTTAAAAGATATACAAATTATATTTCCGCTGTCCACTTGATGACCGGGATAAATCTTGGGCTTCACATGTCATCTGTACCAGTTGTTCAAACGGACTGCGTGACTGGCTAAATCGGCGTAAAGCAGCAATGTCATTTGCAATCCCAATGGTGTGGGGAGAACATGATGGACTTGCTTCTGTAGAAGGTGATGAGGAATCTGCTGGAGTTGCAGACAGTTACAACCCCAAATCATCTGATCCTGACTACTTGGCCGATGAAGATTCAGAACCAGAGACCTTTACACAAGCAAAGCTGAATGATTTCGTTCATGATCTAAATCTCTCCAAAGACAAAGCAGAACTTCTTGCTTCAATGCTTAAACAAAAGCACTTGCTTGCAAAGTGTGTAACAGTAACGAAATCATAACATGACAACGTTCTTCACCAGTGATGGCTCACTGTGCTATGGTCATGATATAAATGCACTCTTTACAGTTTGTCACAAGAGCATGTTCCATCTGAATGGCGTGTCTTCATTGATTCCTCTAAAAGAAGCTTGAAAGCAGTCTTACTGCATAATGGTAATTCCAAACCAAGTTTACCGATTGCCCATTCTGTTAACCTAAAGGAGTCCTACGACAACATGAAGTTACTACTTGAAGCAATCCAGTATAAATCACACCAGTTGAACATCTGTGGGGATCTAAAGGTCATTGGCTTGCTGATGGGATTGCAAGGAAGATTCACAGAATATTGCTGTTTCCTATGCCTGTGGGACAGCTGATCTACAGGAGACCATTATGTCAAGCGTGATTGGCTACAAAGAGATACCTATAGGCCTGGAACAAGCAGTATCAAGTTTCTGCCTCTGGTTGATCCGCATAAAATAGTTCTGCCACCTCTCCATATCAAGTTAGGCTTGATAAAGAACTTTGTGGAGGCCATGGGTAAATCCAACTCCATGGGTTTTCAGTACCTTGTTGAGAAGTTTCCAAACATAAGCACCGCAAAAATGAAGGAAGGGATATTTATAGGGCCACGGATCCAGTCTGTTCTGCGGGATGATTTTTTCAAACAAGCTCTCTCAGCAGCTGAGCTAGAAGCTTGGGGTGCATTCAAGTGCCTGTGTGAAAATTTCCTGGGCAACCATAAGTCTCCTGCATACAAGGAAGGAGTTCAGAATGTGCTTGATTCATATCAAAAACTGGGTTGTCGCATGCTAATAAAATGACATTTCTTGCACTCACATCTAGAATTCTTCCCTGAAAATCTTGGTATGGTGAGTGACGAACAAGGAGAACGTTTCCACCAGGACATTCTTGAATGAAAGCATGATGGCTGAGTACTGCTGGATGCTCTACTGCGACAATCCAGACAAAGAGTACACAAGAAAATCATACTCTAAGTATTTCTGAAGAAACAATGGTACCTGACTGACACTGTTCAGTATATAAATACCACAGTGTGTCTTATTTTACTTCACACTGAAGACATATTAACATTCACTTCAATTGTGCTTACGTTTTAGTACAAAATACATGCATATACAATGCTAACTATAATCGTACTCATAACTCAGGAACTGTATGAGTTGGGGAAAACTGAAAACAGATATGAAATCTGCTCGACAAACTGATTTAGAAAGGTTTACTGTAGTTTTTGCTAATTTTTTGTTGACCTGTGTAATATATAAATAATCATGATAACGCATTATAGTGTTTAGAATTGAATACTTCAGTGTGGGTAAAAGTAGAAACATGAAAAACAACATACCTAATTATGCATAGGAATATTGTGTGCAAATTGTATGTGTAATAATGAACATAGTGTGAAATTGGTACTATGTTATATTGCAATGGTGGGCTGTAATAGGTAGTAAATATATTAGGGAAGGTATTGAACAGCAAAGTATAGCAGAAAGTGATAAATGGTACATTACACGTTAAATGACATATTTATAATGTATAGATGATCATAGTACTAACGCATTGCGATGTTAAAAAGTGTAGTGAGTGGGACAAAAAAAAAGTATACATAAAAAAAATAACAGGAATAAGAAAACTTACATTGTCCTTAGATTGAGACAGGGTAAGTATAGTATGTGTGGGTAAAATTCACACTAGAGTCGTGGGTAAACGCCTCCTAGCAAGGGGGGGTATTGTAGAGGGTCCCCAGATTGAGGCAGCACCTAGGTTATTAATGATAGATAGGGCTCAATCAAAAGGAATGCTTAGATAATAATGGGTAGTAATCAGGTAAAAAAAAAAAAAAAAAAAAAATATAATATATATATATATATATATATATATATATATATATACACACACACACACACACACACACACACATAGTGAAAATAGAAGAAAGGTATCCTAAGGCTGGTGTGCACAATGTAGGGATCCGGAGGGTACAAAAAGGATGGCGTATGGAGGGAAGTCGCCTACGCCGCCTCTATATATACATATATCTTAACCAGATGGGACAGTATCTGCCCCATCTGCATATGTCCCCGTTCTTTATCAAATCAGTGCAGATTCTACACCTGACCCGATAATGAGGCGGGCCCCTCCAGGAAAACCGCCCCCTCCTTACATGCGTCACAAGAGGAGGCGATCCTTTAGGGATTCCCCTCCTCCTGGCTCACATATCTGCCATCCAGCCCCGCCCGCTGGCGTATTTGCCATCTGGCCCCACCTCTGTTGCATGGAGGGCAGATGCTTCAGCCTCCTGGCTGACGTATCTGACATCTCGCCCCGCCCGCATGCATGAATTTTTATATATTATGAATATATTGGTACTCATTTAATATATTATGAACCATTTGTTATTTTTTGCTATTTTGGTTATAATGTGCTGTTCAATACCTACCTTAACATATATACTATCTACAACAGCTGGTCATTGCACTGTAACACAGTACCAATTTCACAATATGTTCATCAATACATACACAATGTGTACATAATATTCTATGCATATTTAAAGTGTTATTTTTCCTTTTCTATTTATAATACCACTAATTTGATGTATTTACTACAAACCCAGATACTGCCGATCAATCGCTAAATGTAACGCCACCCCTGAGGAAGCCTAAAATGGGTGGAATGATTCAGGTTTACAGCCTATACATATGCGACAAGTATTTCTAACAATCTGCAATTTGCCTACTAGATGACGATTGTCTAGTACCTTTTTGGCCCTATTACGTATGGGGACTATAATTTACACATGACTGAAACACAGTCTATACTGTATTTGTTATGTATTATGAAGGATTAATAATAATACATCTACACTGTTTGCCTTCAAAAACCCCCCTTTCTCTTTGTGATTATTTTCTATATTTCGCACTGAGTGTTGGCAAACCATAGCCTTGCAAGGCAAAACTTATTATTTTTCCACCGGGCCCTAACCTCCCCTGAATATTGTTACCTTAAAGCGGAACTAAAATTCCACTTTTGAAAAATTTATATCAGGCAGGGTATTATTGCAGAAAGGTGCAGGTCATGTCACTTCTGCAATAAGCATTCTTACCTGTTTGATTGCTCCATGGAACTGTCAAAAATGCTAGGATACCCGTCAAGCCATGCTTCCCCTGCGCTTGCTAGGACAGAATGAGGAGTTATACCATTCAGCCTAGTCAATCTAGATGGTTAAAGATCTATCTAGGAAGAGAAGCAGAAAGAAGATGTCAACATCCTACGAAGGAACAGGGACAGGCGAGTACAGCAGGGGTTAGTTCTGTTTTAAGGCACTGAGTGGGCGACTGGGAAAAATGTGCAGTAGTGCAGCAGCTAAAAGCTGCTATTTAAGCTCTAGTCAGGAGGAACACCACGATTCTCAACATGCCCTTTCACTTACATAGATGCAGCTATTTATGTTTGGTATATTTATATTTTACACCTATATTATACATTACCACTCCTAGTAATGAATTAATCTCAAAGACTTTGAATATTACATTCTTATACATCTTTTTTTTGTTTAAAAGTCAACACTCAAAGTACTTGATCGGTTTCATCCTATGGTGGGCTTCATATACACAAGTAGAATTAATACACTGGATTTTTTGAGGATAGGAGTATAGATGTTTTATGCTGCTGGGGGAGAGGGGAGATCTGATGGAAAACACGTTTTATAAAAAATATAATTTCCCCCCATTATTTGAAAAGTAAAACAAAATAAAAAAAAAAATATATATATATATTTTTTTGAAATATATATTTAAATATATGTTCAGATTATACATCCATGGTGATGGAATGAATCCTTACCAGTACTACTGTTTCTTGAGTTTCCACAACAGCCCCAACTGAGATTGCCTCCGCCCACCTGAGAAGGGACAGGAACAAAGAAATGTTAAATACTCCCATCCCACCTCCCCAAGCTTCAAGTGTTCTCCAAAAGCCGAAAGGGACACTAGAAGTCAATGCTCAATATTGGGTTGCTGCTGTGAATACTCAAAAAAATGTGTTAATTGCTTAGAATTATGTTTCTCTATTTTGGTCTAGAGTAGCCCTAAATCTAATAAAATGATCACAAAAATGGCTTGAAGATTTTTTTGTCACAAGTCATCTTGACTGGACATAACATCCAAGTGGTACTGTTTGTCAGCTAGCCTTTGCATCAGGTTGGCTGATCTATTGATAGGAGGACGGAGTTTTAAATAAATAAATAAATATTGGGTACCTGCAGATAAATACAGAAAAGCAGATACAAAACCAGTAACCCTGCAAGAAGAATGAAGCAGTGATCAGTTATAAAAAGCTCTTGCACAACGGTTTCAAGCTGTCTTACTATGCCAAGCTGAAAGATATATACACATCACATTCAAGTAAGAATGCATATGTCTCTTTTATTTAGACCATTTTTTGATTATGCTAGGGTGCTGCTGGGAACACACACATCTTACAATTTGAATATGCAGTACTCTTAGAAATCAACAACATTTTAATGCAAGAGCCTACCTAAACACTCAATACAATTTATCAGGTAGACCCTTCTTCTACACAATTCTTTGTAATCTAAAAGAGATTGTGAAACTGGAGTGTAGATGGAGGTGTCAATGGTTTTTTCTCCCTTTTATTGGCCCCTGAAAAACAAGTGGTATATTTTTGTCCAGTACTGATCATCATCTCTTTATATCTTTTTTGAGTATGTTCCCTTTTTCGGTCACACTGGAAGAAAAAGAAGTAAATATGTGTCTAATAAATTGTGAAGATTACCAGAAAAAGGCTCTGTACAGATGTCCCATGGATGTCAGAGATTTATCCTCTCATGTCAGGCAACTATTATTAGACATGTGTACATAGCTTAAGAGACCGACAGGTAACAGTGCAGATTGTTTGATTAAAACCAATAAAGATAGCACTCACATAGCAAAACAAAAAAGTGATTGACAAGAGCACTATGCTAGTGTGTAACATTACTTCAAAGCTCAGATCAATGTATTTAGTTTACCCTGTGGACAATTCTTCCAGTAAAATTTGCTGGCCAGCGATATGTAACACCATAGCTGACATATTGCCTATGTCCTAGGATTTTTTTTTTTTTTGCTATGCAAGTAACATTTTATTGATTTTAATTAAACAATCCTTATTATTACTGCTCTTGCTTGAGAGGATCCTTTTTTATAAGAACAGATAACTTGTCAGCATTGAAGAATATCTGCCAGGGTTGTGGTATATAATATGGCACAATTTACTGGCATCTGATCTGTCCGCTTTTATGAATGGCTTAACCCTTTAAGATTCATATTGACACCGATATTAGCCAAAACACATAGTGATACGTTTTTACTTGGGTTCAATCTAAATGGTGAGTGTATACCTTTATATTTTGATATTGTTCAATTTTCCCTTTGGTGTCAATAGTACTGTTGTTTCCATCACTATTTTATAAAAGAAGCATTTGTGGATTTTATTTTATTACTTGTCATAAATTATGGTTGTGCATTTAAATATAATAATACCCTTAGTGTTAGTTTCAATTTTTTTATATAAATATTTATATAGACTGCTGTATGTTATACATTACTTTTCCTTACCATTAAAATCTGTATCTGTGCTACTTCACAAATTCCTGAACCACTGCATGCTACTGTATGTCAGTGTTTCTCAACCAGGGTTCTTCCAGAGGTTGCTAGCAATTAACAATTTGTGCCTCTCAGGTCAGTTTACCTGACACCAATGAATAATTTTGTCAGTTAGTAAGGATGGCATTCTTCCCATCGGCCAGCAAGTTAAGAGTCATACTTCCTACTGACCACCATGCAAATGTACTGTAAGCTGTGGAGTCTTCAAAAAGTTTTACATTTTCACCTGAAAACAAGGAGGGTGGGAAGAGTAGTAATAGTGTCATGTGACTAGTTTGTCTGGCAAGCCAGATGACTTTGCAGTTTAGTATAACAGCTGTCAAGGTGTGGTGAAGATGACTGCAAAACTTGTAATTGTACCAAAGAGGAACAGCGTTCTGGTGCTACCAGTAGAGTTAATCTTTTCTTTTTTTAGCAAGATAAATAAAAAAGCATGGAATACTAAATTCATGTATTGTACATGTAAAGGTGGATTTGTGTAAATAGTGTTGAAATCATTGTATAATTGTTAACTACAGATAAAAGAATTGAGTCCAGACACATTTTCTAGATAAGCATTAAGAAATGCCAGCTTCTGCCTGCCTGATTCTCCCCAGTTAGAGGATTTGTGCACTAGGCTCAAAAACAGTACTGTGATTGTGCTGTTGCAGTTTTGTACCAATGTACACATTCAATAAAGATAGTACTCAAGGAGAAGACATCCATGGTCAGATTCTGCTACATTAAATCGAGAGCCTATTTAAATGCCAATGCCTGCTACTCCAAGCTAGCCAATTGGTAAAAAACTACCTAGCTGAACTTGCTATCTATGACTAGTAGTCAGATAGCAAGCATAGTGCCAGTAACAAAGCTATAACTAGAGAGGTTCACTGAATGGCATCAGGAAAAGCTAAATGGTTCGGATGGATGTTTATATTCTCCTCAACTTTTTGCATATGACTATCCAATTTCATTCTGGGGTGGGGCATTGAGTATGTGTTAAATAATAAATATGAGGAACTAAGCCTTTTTTGTTTACACAATCACTTCATTTCAGGGGCTCAAAAGTAATTGGACAATTGACTCAAAGGCTATTCCATTTGCTGGTGTGGGCAATTCCTTTGTTTTGTCAATTATCAATTAAGTAGTAGTGTTAAAAAAAGGCTTTACTTCCCCACATTTTTATGTAATCTTTTTGTTTAACCCACTGAATTAAAGCTGAAAGTCTGCAGTTCAACTGCATCCGAGTTCTTTCATTTAAAATTAATTGTGGTAATGTACAGAACCAAAATTAGAAAAAACTTGTCTCTGTCCAAATATTTATGGACCTAACTGTATATGTCTCTCTCTCATACAAATATATATATAATATATAGTATTTAAATGCATATACTTTTTATACTATATGATTTTAAGATCATACATAAAAATGTAATAAGATCTATCATTTTCTGCACACCTGTTGGTGATGGTGTTGGCTGTTGATGATGGTTTTGTTGTATTAAAAGTCTTGGTGAACACTGGTTTTGTTGTATTAAAAGTCTTCCTGAATGACTTGCCTGTCTGAAACATATACTAAAAAGCATATAATGAAAAAACATCTGCTACAGCTGCTTTATCTGTAAAGACTATCAACAGCCTTTTTTTTTTACATGTAATGTTTGTAACAGGAATGTAAGTTAAATGATGACATTGCTGTATATTACATCCACACAGCGTCTTTTTTGTATAAATGTATTTTTAATAGACAAAAACACACTGTGGTACAGAGATTTGAAGACGCCTTATCTGATATTAAGAGACAGAGACAAAAGGAATGGAGTTTCACTTTTTTTCGTTAGACTGTGATGAAAGCACGGATGCATCTGACACTGTTTAGTTACTGATTTTTTTGAGAGGAGTGGACAATGAAAGTAATGTGAGTGAAGAGCTACTTGACCTCCAGAGCCTTAAAGACCAAACAAGAGTAACAGATTTATTTGTTTCTGTTTGTTCCACTGTAGATGACATGAAACTACTGTGGAATAAAGTCACTGGGATTATTACAGATGGCTCACCTGCCATGGTTGGCGAGCGAAGTGGATTATCAACCCTACTCTGTAACAAAGTCAGTAAAGAAGGAGGCAAAGCTTTAAAACTTCACTGTATTATTCAGCAGCAAGTTCTCTGAGCCAAATATCTGAAATAAGATTATGTTATGAAACCAGTGATAAAGACTATTAATTATATTCGCTCTAAGTTTCAACAGCTTTTACTCGACCAGGCTGAATACAGAGATGTTGTGTATCACAACGATGTAAGATGGCTCAGTCAGGGGTCTGCACTGCAGCACTTCTACTCTCTTAGGGAGGAAATCGGACAGTTCTTGGCAAAAAAGGGACAACCGATGCCAGAAGTATCTGATTGTTGATGTTTGGCTGGCTGATTTTGGAATTGTAGTTGACCATAACACAACATCTGAATGCGCTGAACACCAGCCTTCAGGGGCAAAATGTAGTGGTAAGCCAACTGTATTTGAACATCAAAGCCTTTGGGACCAAGCTGGTTCTTTTCCAAAGGCACCTGTCACAAACATAGCCCAATACCACACATTTCCCATTGCTGCAGGAAATAATGACCAGTTTTCCACAAAACAATATCAGTGAGCAAATAAGGAGGTATGCAGCAGACATCTCATCTCTGTCTGAGGAGTTTCAACAGCACTTTAGGGATTTTGCTACTATTGAAAAGGAGATCAAGCTCTCCTTTCTCCGTGGACCTTGATGACGCTCCACCACCTGCAGCTGGAGCTCATTGAGCTGCAGTGTGATGCCGAGTGTTGCAGTCGGCACCAACAGCTCCCTCTTGTCAACTTTTACTGCCAGCTGGCTAAGAAAATACTGAGCTTGTTTGGCTCGACATACTTGTGCAAGAAGACATTCTCAGTTATGATTCTATACAAGAACAGCATGAGGATGAGAGTAAGTGACTCTCACCTGCGTGACATCTTGCGCATCAAAACCACTGTTTTTGAGCCAGACCTGGCCTATTTACTGCAGTTGAGATCTCAGTATCACCCTTCACGTTAGTGCAGGCAAGTTATTTGTATAGTCTTCTGAGGTGAATAAATTCTAAAATCCCAGTGAATTGATTTATTTTGTGATGATCAAAACCCCAATTTTGAATATGCACTTTTCAATCCATGTATCATTTGTTCTTTTGTTTTTTAATTGAAAATCAAACCGGGTCCTGAAAATTTGACAAATTTGGTCTGGCAGCCCGTTTTTCAATTTTGTATTTTTGATCCAAGTCTAAAATCGAAATAATGAAAAACACAGCCTTTTTTGTTTTTGATATCCGATTCAAAATAAAAAAAACATACTTTCCTTTTTTGATGGTCAATTAAAAAAACGAAAGAACGAGTGATAAACTGATTCATATGGCCCTCAATGTTTTGTACTTCTGAATAAGATAACTGTTAGTGTTATTTTCCTGTTCACATGTTTTGGATTTAGAAGTTTATAGTGACCATTTAATAGTGAATAAGATGTGAACCTTGTAAAATGAACCTAGATATGTTTATTCTTCCCAAAAGTTTTTTTTTCCAGACAGACTTTTTCTTCATTTTATGTGGTTTTTAAATATGAAAGGTAGAGGGATTTTTGTAAAAACTTGTTTAGATTTATTTGTGTTATGTGTGAAGAAATTAAAAGTATGCCATTTGCATTAAAAATTTCATGAAATAGTTCATTTGCATTTAACGTTAATAGCTCAAAGGATGTCAGGCTGAATGGTCAGCCCCCACACATTTTCACCTCACCAAATCTGGCCCTCTTAGCAAAACGTTTGGACACCCCTGTATTAGGTAATGAGGGACAAAAGGAAGATCCACAAAAGAAAAGAAAGAGAAGGATAAGAAAAGGGATAGTGGGTCCTGGTCACCACAAACATATATAGCCCTTCTTCCTCCTACTCATCAATGTCCTTAGAAAGACCCATTCACAATATCTCTTATATCAAGTAGTGGGATTTGAGCTTAAGTAGTGAGATTAAAGCCACACTGTCAGCTGTTCCATTAATTGTACCTCCTTTTCTCCCCTGAATCAATGCAGAATGTTTTTGGGTGGGTGATTTCCAGTTTTTGCTATAGGCATTTTGCCGCCATCAGGATATTAGCTACTAAATGTTTACTTTGTTTGGCGAGCCGAGTAGGTGGGTCAATAGATCCAGGGAGATGGGAGCCTCTACAACTTCCTAGTCATTTACTACAATCCAGGAAGGGCCAATGGGTTAGGTATAACCAGAAGATATGGGTGCGGGGTGCCCACCCAGAGCCCGTCACAGCAGGATCTGGATCCTGTCTTTGAAGCTCCTGAGCAGCCACGTGCTGTGCCAATTGGTTAACAGCATCTACAGCATCTGCCAGAAACTTTACTTTTTGGTGGAGATCCTTCATGACGGTGGGTAGTTTTGTTGCCTTTTTTGTTGTATATGTAAATGTTGTGTATGTAAGGCTATGGACCAGCAACAGTCCTTGCCTTACACCAGTGCCCCAATCTAATGCCGCACTCTTCATCTATAGCAAACTCACCCTCGGGAGACTGGTTAGGTTTCCCAGCACACGGTTGCCTCCAGGACTTCGTGCACAAGGGATGGTGCCTGGGGAAAGACTAGCAGAGCACCAGGAGCCCACAGATAAAGCAGTACCAAGATTCCAACAGAGACAAGCCCAGAATACAGAGCAAAAAGGTCATACACAGGTAATCGGTCCACCAGACGAGGTACACAAGAGCAAGACACAAGCAGAGACAGGGTCACGGGCAAAAGGTCAGTCCAGGCAGCATCAATTCACAGGATCAGAAACAGCCAAGGTCAGCAACAGTAAATCAGGGGAATACACACCGGCAAGCAAGCAGCAAGTCAGCCTTGCTTAACACTACAACAGGCACTGGTGACTGGGAGTATAGAGGCTATAAAATCCCAGAAACCAACGGCAGTGGGTAATAGAGTCAGAAACTAATCAGCCTTTAAAATCTCCTTCAACTGTGCACAGCCTTAGAGTGTGTGCTGGGGATGCCAATAAAATACATAAAGCTGCATGGCTAAAGAAAGGAAGAAACTGCAGCTATTTCTTTATTCTCTTTTGCTGCTGCAAGTGACATTGCTGTACAAAATAAGCTGTGTATGATACTGCGGTGGCCCAAAGCACAGAATCATTGGCTGATGATCCTCCATATATACATATATATATATATATCCATATAAGTGTAGTTTACTTTCAAGGATACGTTCTCACTTCTGCAGGTAAGAGTGTTAGGTTACTAGGAGACTCAGTTCAGTCTGTAATATTAAGTATTTTCCAAATATCAAGCCCCTTTGAGAGAGCCCTTCTGCACAAAGTCTCTCCAATATTATTAGAGTTGATCAATGACTGAGCATAGTGTCTGATCTGTAGGTAAATAGAAAAAGACGTGCATAGAATTTCAAATTTTTCCTGAACTTCAGAGAACGACACCAGTCTACACCTGCATGGATGTACTGTTAGCCTGAAATGAAAGAGCTTACTAGCATGCCAAGACCAAGCCATGTAGGGTGTACTGCTGTCTGGAATCTCAGGGTTGTATAGGAAAGAGGTATGTGGGGAGGCCATGGAATCAAGGTATAATTCCTTTTACTTTTATGTCAACCATACGCATCAGGTAAATTGTATTGGTGCCAGTAGAGAGGCTTTGGACACCCATGCCAAGGTGCTCGAGAGCTTGGAATTAGGGTGGATAGGGGCAATAAACAATTTCTCGAGTTCTGTCCAGTGATTAATCGACTGCAGGGTGGACCAGGAGGCAATTTGTCTGAGATGGATGGAGTAGTAAAATTTCACAAATTCAGGACCCCCCAAATCTCTAGAGCTACAAATTGCATATATTATGGTCTTAGGAAGAAGGTGCCTTTTATATCCCCTTATGAAATTAGGTACTGATGCCTACAACTGTTTAAATATCAAGAGCAGAATGGAAACTGGCAAAGTAGTGAATAAATATTTGGGCAGGATGGACATCTTGACCAAAAAATGATATACGAAGCAATTTCCATTTAGTAAGAAGAGCTGTAATTTTACTAAACAGAGGTACATAATTGCATTTGTATAGTGCATGATAATTCGGACAGATGTGTTAGTGAATTTGACTTCCAATTATACAGGCATGTGGACTACAGCTGCTGGAAAGGATTCAGTAGCAAATTAATAGGGAGAACCTCAGTTTTGGTGGGGTTAATTTTGTAACCAGAGAAGGTGCCATACCAATCCGACATCCTATGTAGATTAGGTAGTGGTATAGGTGGATTAAATAGTGTCAGAAGTACGTAATCTGCATATAGAGCTATAGTAAACCGTTACATCAGGATATTATCTGATGGTGGCTGCCAGAGGTATACATAAAGCAAACATCAAAGGCAAAAGTGGACACCATTGTCTGGTGCCATTATGAATGGTAAATAGAGGAGAACTGGCATGAGAGAGCCTAACTTCAGCTGTGGGTTGGGAGTACAGTGCAGATATGGCATCTAGGAAAGGACCTCGAACTCCAACCCATCGCAGCATCTGCATCAAGAAGGACCAGCTGAGCTGATCAAATGCCTTTTGTGCAACTAGACTTAAAACTACTGTTTCCATATTTAGTTTATGAAGCTTACAATGACATGTATAGTGCGCCTGGTATTTTCACCTGCCTGGTGTGCCACAATGAAACCAACTTGGTCCTTTGTTTGGTTTGAGTTGTGTACGCTGGAATAATTTATCCTTTTGAGCTTAGTGCATTCCAGTGTACATTGTCGCCGCATGACTGTGTTATGGGGTTCTCAAAGCATAGAAATCTGGGAAACAGCTGTGTATTTTCCTGAAAACACTGATCTAGTGCACTCTGGAGGGCGACTTTAGTGGGAACTCATTTAAAAGCCAATGGCGTTTCCAAAAGCATGTAGTCTGTCTACTACAATTGTAATGGGAGCATGGTCTGAACAGCTAATTGGGCCAATATCCGCCTGATCAGTTGTCAGCATCATGGGAATATTTGCAAAAAAAGTAATCAATCCTAGTATGTGTTTTTTGCACCGCATGTGAGGGGCCACATATCTGAAAGATTATACTTGTGGAGTAGCTTCTGAAAGCTAGCCGGGATTCGGGTAGTGAGGGAGGATCAGGTCGGGTTACTGGGTCTGTTGATAGCCAATCTAAGGGTGGTGTGTGTGGTAGAGTAAGTCTGGGATATGGAGGTTGCTTGGGTGAGGACCCACTCCAAAAAAGGGGAGTTGAGACAAATTAGGAGTACATACATTACACAAAAAGATCTCTTCCATCCCCAGCCAATTACAGATTTGGTAAGGGTAAAGGAAGTGTGGGCGTGGATAAGTATGGCTACTTCAATGTGTCATATCCCACTAGGCGATGGGGAAAACAAAGCTAAAGTGAGGCAAGAAGGGATTGGGCAACAAAAGATACACACAGACTGAAACATAGCAAAAACAGATAACATAAAAACAACAAAAAACCTAGGAAAAAAAAAAAGTATTTAAAACAATTTTGACCAGGTCCATTGGTCTCTCAAATACCTGACCTGCATTCCGGGAAGTGGGGAGTGGTGCACAGTAGGGCGTATATTGTTATGTATAAGGAAAGCTCAATATAAGATGAGCTACAAAGAGCAACAACTGAAAAAACAGCTCTACAACACAAATACAAGTCTTCTAAACATGTAAAGGGTAATGCTGGTGATTCCAAGCCCTGATTTAAACCCACTGTTCTCCTTCCAGTTAGGTTAGCTATAGAGCCATGTATATTGTCTATCCCATCCCAGATATGAGTATAGCAATTCTATATAAATAATTAGCATGAACTATTACAATATGCCCAGGAGGAAATGTTGGCAGAATATGCAGTAATATGTGAAAAGGAGTAAACAAAATCCAAAGCAAAAAGAGCAGGAAAAACCAGGCTTACAGAACCGCTAGTGTAAGGTTCAACTGGGGTATGCCAATCTGTATGCTTCCCAGAATACCAAAGCAGTCATGGTTTAATCCTTCAAAAGAAGTCCATAACAGGCCTGTGTGACACAGATCTGTGTAGCAGGAGGCAAGGAACTTGTATACAGGAAATGATTGAAATCACCTCAGGATCAGGATCCCCCCGGATTTATGATCAAGGGGGAATTCCGACATTGTTGCCATTTCCGGGAGCGAACCACTTGCCAATCTGTGACTGCAGCCTTGCAAACAGGTAAAGGATCCCAACCTGATAAGGTGGATCAAGATAGCCCAAGAGTAGAGAAGAAGCGTGGCAAGTCTTTTAAGTCACCACCATGACCTTGCAGGCCATCAAGCTGAACAGGTGATACAGAACTGAAGCAATTCAGAGAATGGGGAGAAGTGGGTGAAAGATCTAGTGATGCTGGAGTCATCCACGATATATCGGGAAACAGCTGCACCTTAGCATTGTAAAACTTAACAAATCACATGTTTCAAGTGACTTGCATTATCTTAGTCATGCACTCTGCATACAACATCCTGTGGTCAAAAAGATGAACTGGTGCCCAAGAATTGTATGAATCCATTTTAATTGTATAGCTTTCAGATGACCTAATATGTTGTTAAATATATCTTGGTTCACAGCTTGTAAATCGAAGACTTGTGTGGCTTTCAGCCACCCTCTAACCCTGACATTAGGGCGGCCCTTGTTGTCCAAGTCCTCTTGCTGTAGGTCTTGCATGGTGGAGGCTTGAGAAGCAACTTGTTCCTGTAGTTATGTAACCCAAGTTTTAGCTGTTTGTAGATCCTTATACTCTGTATCAACTTTATTTGTTAAATCAGTGCAGTGCTTGTATTTCAGCACTGCAGGTTTCCTTGACCACAGCGACAAGATGGCAGAAGCCCATTTTAGTAGGCATACTGTGGCATTCACACCAGAGGGACATGTCAAGTATAATGTCCCACAATGGTGGGTGTTCTGGCGTTAATAGGTTGGCACATATGTGGGGCTGGGGGAGGGGGGGGGCCTCTTTTGGTACAGTGATCTACCTATTCCCAGAGGATCTCCCCACTGACTGAGCATATGTCCTAGGACTGGGACCATCTCTATGTTAAGGGGGATGTCATCCTGGAAGTAATAGGGGGGGGTTGCCAAAGGGGCACCGCAGTGTGGTGATCTATGGTTGGAAGTGGCAGTCCAGGGGGCTCATGTGTCTCCAGAGCCAGCTTTTTAACCTCTGCTACTGGAACTAGGGGAGTCGAGAGCTTACATGGCACCCTCTACAGTGGGCTGCTTGAGAATGAGGTCGATTATTAATTTTCTGATGCTCGGACGGATGCTGGTTCTGGCTACTGGAAATCCGGAGCTGCTGGGGACAAGTAGCGGTAGAGGGAAGACTTCTGCAGGGGATCCCAGTGTCCTCTGGCTGCCACAACTTTAGAGTCCCTCTGCTTTTTTGGTTTGCCTATCTTCTGCAGTGAAATGTGCCTTAGAGTGCTAAGAATTGCAGGGCAGAGAGGGAGCAGACCTAACACGCGTTTGCTCGTGGCGCCATCCAAGCCACAGCCCATATACACAACAGTTTTAAAACTAAATACATAGGTGTACCTATTCCTGACCAGCCTCCCACTTGATGCACCCTTGACAAGTATGCAAGTAAGAGTGCATTAGTAATTTACATCTATATTTTTGATTTGTGATAATTAAAATAGGTCAATACTGTAAAATTCTTCTGGTTCACATATGGTGGACAAACGTGAGAGATGAAGTAGCTAAAATGTACCTTTAAAAGCAATTGTAATCAAATCAGATCTTTGATACAAAATAAATTTAAAGGGCTATCTCCTCCTTATCCGAGCACAGTGTTTGAAAAATCCAGTAGCCTGATAACTAAAGCCCTCTCACAAGTATCTTATGTATTCCATTCCTTTATTTTTGGCTACCACCCCAAGACACCTCCCTTTCTTAAATATAGTAATTTATGTTAACAGTTAAAGGGTGCCATAAGGTACTAGTTGATTTGTTCTAGAATATGTTTAATTGGTCGATATGTACTTTTAAACCCATATATGTGTATAATTTTCCTTTATAGGCTCAGAAGAAATCTACATTGGGAGAAGAAAAGTTCTTTCTATACACAACATCCCTGTTACATATAGATTCTAGAGAGAAAAAAAAGGAAAAATATCTCTCTTCCAAATAAACAGAATTTTTTAGGTGTGTTTCAACAATTACACAGCTCCAATTTATCAATAAAAATCCTCTAAACAATTTTATTTCTACCAATACAATTAATTAAAAACACATAATACAATTTGAAACAACACTGTTTTCTTTTTGGAGTATGACGAATACATCAATCTCTTTACATTTATCCAGTTTTTAACTATAGAACCTCTTTTGTCGCCATTAGAAACACATAGACATCAAAAGAAGAGCAAAAACCCTATTTTCTAAACAACTATGTGACCTTTTGAATTTAAGACCCGATTGTTGAATTTCTTGTAAGCTTTTATTATTTTTAAATCCATATATTCCAGTCACTTTGTAGTTGTTTCAAAGCTGTAAGACGGGTTACTGCAGGCAGCTCCCGTGATGCACAAAGTTTAGAGGATTTTTATTGATAAATTGGAGTTGTGTAATTGTTGAAACATACCTTAAAAAATCCCATTTATTAGGAAAGGAGATATTTTTCCTCTTTTCTTTCTAGAATTTTCCTTTTTATTATTAAATTCCTATGTAATATCAAAGTTGAAAATTATTTATTTGTTTGGCTTTTTGGCATATTTTTGCTACTTAAGTGTTTATGAGCCTTATTAGAATATGTGTATATGACGCAGAATACATCAAGATGGTTACCCTTTTATTTGACGACGATTTTTTTCTTGTGCAGCCATACTTATAGTTGTTCACATAGGTGGAAAGAACTGAGCCACAGAGTCACTTTTTTTGTTTTTACATACACCACTCCCGATCACCTTTACTTCTGCCTTACTCCATCTATAAGCGAGGTGTACTCCCTGATGCTTTTCTTGCACACTTAGCAAACTTGAAATAGGGTTACACAGGTGATTTCTAATCTATTTCTAATGAGGCAGGTAAAAACTTGTTAGGAATTACTAGCAGCACGATTTCAGTGTACAGTAAGGTAAATTTGAACATCATTGTTCAAGCCTTTTCTTTCAAACACATATCTATTGGTCTCTAAAAGTGATGTGTGGCCTTGCTCACCAATAGTAAGGCACAGAAGTTTTAAAAGCATGGGCAGGGAGGATGTCTACCCCATACTACACAGCACTCGAAGACAAATATCCCAGTTGGCTTACCAAAATGAGATACAATTTGTTAGTAGTGAAGAAACCTATAACAACAAAATGGGCCAAATTTATCAAGCAAAATCGGTTGGCCGGTCGCGCATCCGTATTAGCGAGCTGAAATGCAAAGCGATCGCGCTAGTCATCAAGTGGATGAGATCGCGGCCAAAGCCGCGCAGCATCGGCAGCTTTACACTGGCGAGCTGGCATCAAAAGTCACTGTTCCCCTAAAAAATCATCCTTTCTAATGGCACACATATCACCCTTATCCCTAAAAAAAATGTTTGCGCTGTTGAAATGTTTAAAACATTTATGTGCGCCAAGAAAAAAGCATATTTTAGAATCACTTATTTCTTTTTTGTTAGGCAAGAGTTAACCGAGTTCAACTCCTCTCCTCAGGCACCTAATTAAAAGCTAACGATGCCTTGTCGGATACGTGTGAACGAGCGCGATGCTGCGGGCCTGACATCGCACAACTCCTTTTTTTTTTTTTTTTTTAACACTTTTCAATGTTTGTCCTGCATAAATATTTTCTTATTTCCACCCTTGATAGGGCAAAATTGGATATTGGTTTGGTAAGTATTTTTTTAATGCAATATTTGTTGGGCAATATTTGTTTTTGTATTTCAATATTTTTATTGAGGTTTATAGAACAAATAATAACATTTACAAACTTTTAAAAAACAATAACATTAATAATTACAACAGGGGCCAAAGGCAAGAACCAAGGATCGACAAACTACAGTCGTACAAAACATCTGTGATAAATGGAGTTATAAAGTACAATAACAGCAATCAAAACCCGTAATCTTGCTGTTAGGAGAGGAAAAAAGTGCCTCGCACTTTGACCCTGACTTTTAACACATAGCTAAGGGGAAACACAAAAGGTTAAGGGGAAAGGGAAACAAATGTTAGTAAAAAAAAAAACAAGAAAAAACACCAGGGTGATGGGGAGGGAGGGAAAGAGGAAGTACTAACGGAAACTAAATACAGCTCAACATTCAAGTTGAGGTCCCATAACCAGCTATTATGAACCCTTGTATGATAACCATGGTTCCCAGACATCCTCAAATCTGTCCAGGGAGTTCTTTAAAGTGTGAGTGAGTTTGTCATTCACCGTGATCCAATTCAACTTAGAGACTATGGGTTCTAAGGGAATTGTGGGGGCCTTCCAGGCTTTAGCCAATGCAATTCTACTCGCCACAAGTAGCAGTCTAATCAGTTTTTGGGTGGATTTCGATAATGTTATATCAATTTTACTAAATAGTGCAGCTTCCACAGTAACCGAAATCCCCTGATTCACCACGCTTGAGATTAAGTTGAATACTTCATTCCAGAACCTCCTGGCCACCGGGCAAGTCCACCAAATATGTACCATGGAACCCCTGTCCCCGCACCCTCGGAAACACAGAGGAGAAACTGAAGGGAACATCCTCGCCAATTTAGCTGGGGTGAGGTACCATCTAAGGGCTACTTTAATAGTTGGCCTCCACCACCGCAGAATTGAGAGATATTTTAGATAGGGCATAAATCATGTCCTGCCAATCCTCCAAATCCCACGTGTTGCCCAGTTCATTTTCCCATTCCCTCATATATCTCAATTTTTTACGCTGGTCAATTAATGCTGAATAAATGACCGAGATTTGCCCCCTCGTGTTAGCTATAGATGAACAAGTGCTTTCAAGGGGCGAGGAACACATGGGTTTTGGGGCTTCCCTAATTATCTGCGAGATAAAGGAAAACAGTTGTCTATAGTGAAAATACTCTGTGGCTGGAATTTCAAATTGAGAGGATAAGTGTTCCCAAGTGACTACTGCTCGTACATCTATCATGTCCTTAATTCGCCTAAAGCCTTTAAAGATCCACCATTGAAATTCTGCTGGATGCATTCCCGGCGAAAAGTCCGGATTAAGCCACAATGGGGTCAAAGGTTTATGGATAGAGGAAAGCTTCGGGTGGTGGCTAAATCTGTCCCGAATCTGCATAGAATGGGATAGGGCCGGGCACTTAACCGGGCCTCTGGTGTTTTTTCTCCTCCACATGATGGAATCTATGGATCCCACAAAGCCATCCAAATTCTCCAGCTCAACCCATTGGGGTCTCGCACCTTGTAGAGAGCTCAGCGATAACTGATCCACTTGCGCCGCTACATAGTAGTATTTCAAATGCGGAGCTCCCAACCCTCCCAAACTTTTGGGAGCTAACAGCGTGTCTTTGTGAAATCTCGCCTTCTTCCCCCCCCCCAAATAAATTGCATCACCCTAGATTGTAGTAAACCAATCTCTTTCATAGGCACCTGTATCGGGAGTGTGCGAAATAAATAAAGCAGTCTAGGCAATAAATTCATTTTAACGGCCGCAATTCTTCCCAGCCACGAAGGCGGGGACAGGGACCACCTCCGGGTATCCTCATATACTTTCTTAAACAGTGGGCCATAATTACATCTATAAAGACTATTGTATGTAGGGGTCAACTGGATGCCTAGATATTGAATAGAATCTTTATGCCAGATGAAATCAAAATTCCCCTGGAGCGTTAACAATATCTTCGTAGGAAGATTTATATTAAGAGCCTGAGACTTAGATTTATTAACCTTCAAGCCCGAGCACAGTGCAAAGTCATCCAGAATTTTCATTAAATTCGGCAAGGTCGTAATTGGGGAGGTGATAAACATAAGGATGTCATCAGCAAAGAGAGCACATTTATGTTCCGTCTGGCCACATTTAATACCCTGGATATTAGGATCTGCCCGTATTGCTATCGCTAAGGGTTCAATTGCCAATGCAAACAGCAGTGAAGATAGGGGACAACCTTGTCTGGTCCCCCTCTTAATTTGAATCGCCGATGATAAGAATCCCCCTAGTGAGATCTTGGCTTCAGGTAGATCGTATAGCGCTGAAAGAAGATTAGTAAAAAAAGGACCAAAACCCATTTTAAGGAGCACCTGGAACAAGTAACTCCAAGATATACTGTCAAATGCTTTTTGGAGGTCAAGCGAAAGTAACATGGCTTGACGAGCCAGTCCCCCATCCCAGCCTGAGTTTACTACCGATATAAGATCGATAGCCCTCATTGTTTGGTCCGGAGCCTGCCTGTGTAACATAAAACCCACCTGGTCCGGATGAACATATGCTCCCAAAAAGGAGCTCAATCGAAGCGACAAAATCTTCGTCATAATTTTCAGGTCACAATTAATCAGGGAGATAGGCCTATAATTAGCCACTTCCGAAACATCCTTCCCCGGTTTAGGTATTACACTAATGAATGCCCTATTGGCATCCCCTACCAAGGCGTTTCCCTCTCTGAGGTAGTTGAAATATAATACCATGTGAGAAGCCAATAGAGGACTAAACGTCTTGTAATACAGATTTGAGAATCCGTCCGGACCAGGCGAGCTGCCCTGGTCCGGACGGACCCATAACCCATAACCCCCTGCAACTCTTCCACCGTAAAAGGTTTATCTAGGAACGCTCTATGTTTGGACCGCAGTTTAGGAAGGTCAAGTTGGTCAAGAAATCTTTCCAATCCCAATGAATTATTTGAATCAGCCGAACCATATAGACGACTGTAAAAATCTTCAAAAGCCGCAAGAATTTTTTCTGGGTTTTGTGATAACCTACCACCCTTAGTCTTAATTTTAGGAAGAGCATGGGACTTGGGCTTGGGGTTAAGTTTATTGACCAAGAGACTTCCCGGTTTGTCACTCCAAACAAAAAATTTGTGTGCTGACCATCGCAAAGATTTTTCAGCTCTGGTAGTCAGTAACAAATTAAGTTCGTTGCGTTTCGCCTCCAAATGAGATTTCAGAACTACATGCGGCGTCAACTTGTGTTGCAATTGCAATTTATGATATTCCTGAAGGCTGGTATCTATCATCTTATTGTGGGCTCGTTTGCGTGTCGCACCCATTTTAATCAACTCGCCCCTCATGTAGGCTTTGTGGGCCTCCCAGTTTATAGCTGGGGATGTGTCATCTGCTACATTAATCTGAAAGTAATTGCCCAACAGTGATTCTATATCACTCTTCATCATATCATCAGAGACAAAGCTCTCATTGAATCTCCACCTAAACCCAGGTTGCGATCTATCAAAGCCCGTCAAATATAAGGCCAGGGGGTCATGGTCTGACCACGGAGTCGACAGAATACTTGCTCCAAGTAAATTGGGGAGCATAGAAGACTGGATGAAGCCATGATCTATGCGGGAGTACTGATTATGTGCCGCTGAGAAATAAGTATAATCCCTGACCGAAGGATTCATCTCCCTCCAACCATCCACTAAATTATGTTTTCTCAATAGGAGAGAGAAATTGTGGCTTTTTTTCGGGGGATCCCTGTATCTGCCTTGCTTAGCTTTATCTAAAATGTGATCTAAAGCCAAATTGGAGTCCCCCAACAAAATCAAGGAGCCCCTTACTTTGGGCCAAATCTCTTCCAAAAAAGCAAGAAAGAAAGCCATTTGACCCTCATTGGGCGCATAATAAGAAACGACAGTAATCACATGTAACCCAACATATCCAATCACCACTAAAAATCTACCTCCCGGATCCCTAAAAATCTCCAGGGGTGAGAAATTCAAACTTTTCCGAAAACACAAAAGAACTCCACATTTCTTTTTGTCAGAAGTGGCATTATAAAACAGAGGATAGTTTTTATGAAGGTATTTGGGGACCGAATTATTGGAAAAATGCGTTTCCTGTAAGGCCAATATGTCAACATTTAAAGAATTATAGTAGTGGAACGCTTTGGACCGTTTAACAGGAGAATTAAGACCCTGAACATTATGGGATAACAGCGTTAGTTTAGAGGCCACCACTGGGGCCACTGATGGGTCAGTTGTCATAAAATAAATAAAATACCAAGAGCCAGGTTAGCACTTCCTCTAGGGACAGGAAAAACACAAAGGGAGAAACAAGACAAAACCGGGAACAGACAAGACAAATCAAAAAAAACATACAACACATGAGAATGCTCATCAAAACAACCGCAGGGTTCAGGCCCCGCCCCGGCCCCCGGAACAAACCCGGTCCCAGGGTCCGGGAGAGAGCCCCAACCCCTGTGCCTCCAGGAGCCCCCAATAGCTCCATCTCGGCAGAGAAACTCCCTCCGGGCCAAATCAAATAAATAAGACCCGGATTGGACTCTCCGTAAATGAGGGCATGTTTAACCCCCCGGATCCCCAACCCCCCCAAAAGCGAACATTTAGGCATAGAGTACCAGCACAGAAACTAGGTTAAGTTTCCTATCATTCTATCTAAAGGTACAATATGCTAGCAGTAGGCTCGGCAGCCACTAAATAAACACACTAACAAGGCAAAAATGGCAAAAATTTCAGTGAGAGGAAAAAAAAAGAAAAAGGGCAAGTATGCATTGGAAGAACAAAAGAATTAAGCTTTCCAACATATAAAAAACATTGCGCAATATATAAAGGAGTCACAGCCCTACTGAAAAGGTCCAGAAGCTAAACCAACATCATAGCACATATGAGAAAATAAGAATAAATAATAAAAATAATAAAAAAGTGCTAGACATCAAAAAACAAAAAAACAAAAAAAAAAAAAAAATTAAAAGGGGCCAAGCAAAAACTGGACCGCTTTCAAGAAAGAAAGGTAAGTAACAGGACATCACCGACTGGACATCAGGTAGAAGAAAAAAAAAAAGGGGGGCCAAGTGAGAGTCACTGGTCGATGCAGGAAAGCGTTCAGTACAGCCCATCAGGTTGTCTTCTGCGGATGTCGCCCTGGTGGTTTAACCTTGGACCAAAGTGGATATAAGGATGTAGAATCTGCTCCATGTGTCAGCGGCTGGGCCTCCATCCTTTGCAGCAGATTTAAATCTTTAAGGAGCTGTTCACCCTCAGCAAAAGATGTGAAGGAAAAACTTTTCCCCTGCAGTTGGAAGATCAGTCTCAAAGGGAAAGCCCATCTATATTTAATCTTGTGATCGATTAACACCTGTAACAACGGTTTAAGCGCCCGTCTACGTTGAATTGTGAATGGGGTTATATCGGAAAAGATTTGTATCGGGTGACCTTCCATCTCAATTAGATCCAGTCCCCTAGTTACTTTCAGTAGAGCTTCCTTCGTGCCGAAGTCGTGAGGCTTAACTATCACATCCCTTGGGGGGCCATCTTGTCTGGGAGCTACTAGAGCCCTATGAGCCCTGTCCAGCAGTAGCTGAGACTCCGGTAAGTCAGGTAGAAGATAGAGTCAGGTAGTGCGGAGAAATCGCTGCACTGCCTCTGTCACATCTTTAATTGATTCAGGAAGACCTCTTATTCTAAAGTTGTTTCTGCGCGACCTATTTTCCAGGTCATCCAACTTTAACTGAAGATCATCAATCCGGTCATTTAAGACCGATATCCCTTTGGAATTCTGATTGACTTGGGCCACCGTGTCATCCACTTTCTTCTCAAAGATATCAATTCTTGCACCCAAACTCTGTAAATCTTGTCGTACTTCAGAGGTGATGGTCTCTGTGACCTTAGCTAACTCGGACTGTAAATGGCCCGCCAGGTTCATGTAGAGCCTATTCTCTGCCTCTGGAAGGTCATGAGGGGAAGAATGCACAATAGGATCCTGCGTGAGAGCTCCATATCTAGATCCCTCTGTATTAAGCCATATGTCAGGGGTAGAGGCCTCCGAGCCCTCCCCTTGTATGTGAAGGTGGCCCTGTGATGCAGGCTTAGGCCCCATTAATAGCTGGTGCTGGGATTGATGAGGGCTGGGGGAATCCTGTAAAGCCCGCCCGGTGGCTGGAGGAGAACAGGAGGCACTTACTAGTATATATACAGCTTGATCTCAATTAGTTTGCAGTGTTGCAAAGCAATCCAAAAAGTATAAAAAATGTATCACTTACCCAAAGGAAGAAGCATTAAAGATTCTAAATAACTGTAGATATGCACAGAACAGAGCAGGTGTGCGCTAATAATTGCTATGATCTCACGATTGACATCTTAACAGATCCTCCTTAATCGCGCATCTGAAATCTAATCGCCTTAATTGCTATGATCTCACGATTGACATCTTAACAGATCCTCCTTAATCGCGCATCTGAAATCTAATCGCCTTAATTGCTATGATCTCACGAGTGACATCCTAACAGATCCTCCTTAATCGCGCAGCTGAAATCTAATCGCCTTAATTGGCGGAATTCGCGACCCCATTTTGTTATGAAGGCAAGCATCCGGCTTGGCAGTGAGATGCGAATGAACGAGCACATATGACTCCAGCCCGCGGTAAACCGACTCGATATAACGGCGCGAAAAAACACGCAACCAGCGAGCGCGGATTTTATTGATGAATTAGGCTCAATGGCTCTACACTTTGGTCCCTATGCTGACTGAGGGTCAACTTTATCTATGCAGGCTTATGTTAATAGACAAATTGTATGCTTCTAGATATCTCAACCAATACTCTAAGCATTTCTTTCAAAGACAGCCCAAGTTCTCAACAAAAGAGTGCTCAAGATGTCAATTGGTAGACATAACGAAAATGTTTCAGTATACAACATAGTATTTTACAGTGTTCATTAGGTGCTTTAGATGTGTTATGATATGGTAAACATTTTTTTCTATGTTTTTTTCTTTTAAAGTAGGGTCTTCAGTTTGTTTGAGATTATTTACCATGTGCTATTTGTACAAAAGAGCTTGGGATTTTGTTTTAATAATGTTTATGGTTTGGGGCCATATATGTGCGTTGGACCGGACTTTCTCTCCATGCCGAAGTTGGGATCAGAGCATACCTGAGGCCCTCTGAATTATCTATACCAAATCCACCCCCCCTTTTAATTAGTTAACGCATCTGATAAGGATGCGTTAACGGATTAACTTAATACAGAGAAGGGGGGCTTCTGTTTTTCTACAATTCATACCTGAAGCGCTTAAGATGCAGTCGCAAAACCTGAGGTAGTCTGAATATCATAAGCTGCTTCTTGGCCTCGCTGAGCACAAGGGGCTTTGGGGATGATTTCCGTCTCCGACCTGAAATAAAATTCTCGTTAGTGGTCGAATAAATCTTCACAGGTAAACCAGACAACCATGCAAACATGAGTTTAGAATTCCAAATAGAATTTCAATACCAACGATACTTCATAAAGTGAAAATGTTCTCAAAATAAGAAAATTGGGAGATTAACTTGATATATTACTTTATGTTAAACCACTTTAGGTGATAATAGCAATCAAATATTTGTTGTCACTGCTGCTTAGGACCCATTGATAAATCTTACCTTGAACTTCCAGTTGTCATATCGAGGAAAGTGGACAACTCCATTACTCTGCCTAGTCCATAAACCTCCATTTATATTTATAAAATGTTCATAGTGGACAAGGGATAGTTCTTCCTCATGTTCAGGATTCTCTGGTATTATTATTACACCAAATATTAAACCAATAAGATAGACCAAAACAACATTACTATTGACATGTTAAGAACACTCACTATTACACTGGTCACAAGCATAAATTCTTCCTTCCAAGGCCTCAGTTTCTGTAAACTTGGACAGCATTTCGGTAAGAGTGCACTCAGTAGTAGTGACTGGAGCAATACCCTTTTCTAGGCAGTGATAACGCTCAGGGAATTCCAATGACAAATCCCAGAAAGGTTCAACAGTGTCAGACTTATAACTGCATGTTAAACATGTAACCTGTATAAAAAAAAATGCAACACACTAATGTAGTTATGCTTGTCTAGTCTGAGGGGAAAAAAGGCCTGCAAAAAAATTAAGTGCATAGTTGGGGAGGTGAAAATATATGAAACAACAGTAACTAAGAAATGTGTTCTCACCTGACTAAGCAGTTGTCCATGGAATATTGTGTTTACTACCTTTAACACCTGTTTAGTGAGCTTCCTCTGGGAAATTGGGATGAGTATTCTGTGTTTGCTTCCCTCAGACTCTAGTTCCTGTTGAACCTTATCAAGTAGCTCACACAAGAACTCCTGGGCATCTTGCTGGTCATATCCCCTAAAGGCTGGAATGAGGTTCCACACAGAGTGCAACATGGCAAAGGGCGAAACCAGCGCCCATTTCCCTGACCACATAACTCGAAAGAGTGTGTGTAGTTCATGGCAAAGGGAGAGTTGCTTGGTGCTGGGTTCCTTGTCTTGAATTAGCTCCAAATTCTTCTTGAGTGATGATTCCCCATTCAACTTAAGGCCCCCAGATGGGCAACGTGCATCACTATCATTCATACGGTGCTTGCCATTTGCAGCTTTTGCCAGAAGTTCCTCTTTCTCAGAAGGATCTAAGGTAAGGAAGCATTCCCTGAACTTCTGCAGGTGACTTAGTACCTGCAGTATAGAGTTCATGTAGCAGGTGTTACCAAGGTTGCGAAGTCCTGTTACTCCAGGAGTCACATTGGGTCGTATGGAGTATAGCTGATTAAAGCGCCTTTGTGCCTCCTTTCTTGAAGCTGGGCTGCTGGTTGTCATGTCCCTGAATTTGCGGGGAATAAGGCTGTCCCTGTGTGTATGTGACAAAAGACGGGCACTTTTCCTAGGAGGGGTGTTTGCTAGCTCTTCAAGAAGACGCCGTTTCACTTCTTGACGCTTTAGCCTAGCTTCTACTTTCTTTCTTTCCAGCTCAGCTTTCTGTCTCTTTTCCTCCAATTTAAGCTGGCCTCTTGAACTTTTTTCAAACCAATGCCTAAGCGCTTTGGCTAGCAGTGTATGACGCCGATGCCGCAGTGCTGTGAGCATCATTGGTTGCCCTCGTGACTTAAGACCACCAGCCCCCCCCTCCATAGCTGTGGATTGTGAACGCAAACTTCTGCGGATTGACGATTCCTGCTTCTGACTCTGTACAGCAGACAGTGCACTTCTTAGTAGCTTTAGGTCACCCTCTGGGTTATCATTTAATACATAGTCCTGGCATAAATAGCAAAAGACATAAAGCTCATGCACCTCCATAACCAAAGGGTGTCTGCTTTCTTGGAAGTGTCGTAATGCATGCTCTTCAATGTAGCGTCCACAGGCTACATGGGAACACTTGAGACAGGCCCAAATCGACTCTCTTGTGTCACAGTCCACACAGCGCCATTTTTGTGGATTTAAAATTGAGTGATCCTGGGATAACCGTAAGCGACCCACGTGTTTACATCGATCCATGTCTCACAGCAAGATCCTACAAAGTAACAAAAATTGGCAGTAGAAATCACAGCAGTGTGTACAATATTCATTCAAATCCTACAGGTTCCAATGTTCAAAAATTGTGAGAAGATATTCCAACTACTACTACCAACATTTAACCAAAAAAAAAAAAAAAAACCCTCACATCACTAGTTTTATGTAAACCAAATACTAGCTAAAAATATTTGGTTATTGTAAAATACCTGAAATCCAGGTAAAGTTTGGATGAGCAAAATAGACTGTTTCTGCTTTGAAATGCACTGCCAATGAGAAAGGCGAGATTAAAGAGTGCAAAGGATTTCAACTTTCCCTGAAAGACGCATTTTTGTGTTTTTTTTTTTTTTTGCATAAATTATTTAAACGCACAATTTGGGCCTGAAGATTATTTTCAATTTTTGCACGTCTACAAATAATTTACAATAGTTGAAAAAAATCAGGAGAAAGTTTTAAAAAAAGCTAGAAAAAAAGAGATATTTTAAGTCATTTGAGCGAACCACTATTTCTTTTGACTTGAACAAGGATTGTGTCTGCTCAGAAGGCAAAAGGCAATGTGATGGGCTGCTTTCATTTTGTTTTTAAAGAAAGCGGGACAGTTATAGTGGAGTGTCGTAGTTACTAATTTATATAGTTATCTATGGCACATACCTACAGTTGGGTCCATAAATATTTATATATTTATAAATATATAACTTTTTTCTAATTTTGGTTCTGTACATTACCACAAATAATTTTAAATGAAACAACTCAGATGCAGGTGAACTGCAGACTTTCAGCTTTATTTTAGTGGGCTGAACAAAAAGATTGCAAGAAAATGTAAGGAACTAAAGCCTTTTTTTCACAATCACTTCATTTCAGGGGCTCAAAAGTAATTGTACAATTGACTCAAAGGCTATTTCAGATAAAAGGCCTGGTGTTGATTGGGGGGGGGGGGGGCTGTATGTGGAAAACTCTGCTGTGAACGGACAACATGGGGTCAAAGAAGCTCTCCATGCAGGTGAAACAAGCCATCCTTTAGCTGCAAAAACAGAAAAAACCCATTCGAGAAATTACTACAATATTAGGAGTGGCAAAATCTACAGTTTGGTACATCATGAGAAAGAAACAAAACTTTGGGGATGCCAGTGCTTTCCACCAAAAGACCTGGATGTCCACGGAAGACAACAGAGGTGGATGATCACAGAATAATTTCCTTCACAACAGTTAACCAAGTGAACAAATCTCTCCAGGAAGTAGGTGTATCGATATCCAAGTCTTCCATAAAGAGAAGACTGCATGAAGGTAAATACAGAGGGTGGACTGCAAGGTGCAAGCCACTCATAGTTACATAGTTATATAGTAGGTTAGGTTGAAAAAAGACATAAATCCATCAAGTTCAACCACTAGGGAAATAAACATATCCCAGATATAAAACCATATAAGACATAGTTGGTCCAGAGGAAGGCAAAAAGAAACCTTAGTACAATTTGCTTCAACAGGGAAAAAAAAGTTCCTTCCAGATTCCATCAGGCAATTGGATGTTCCCTGGATCAACAGTCACTGTTATTTTTACTTTAAACCCTTAATACCCAGTTATATTCTGTGCTTCTAGTTTAACATCCAGCTTTTTCTTAAAGCAAATCGATAGTAGTTGCTGAAACTACTTCCTGAGGGAGCTGATTCCACATTTTCACAGACCTTACAGTGAAGAATCCATTCCTTATCCGGAGCTTAAACTTCTTTTCCTCCAGAGGCAAAGAGCGCCCTTTTGTTCTTTGTAATGATCTCAAAGTGAATAATGGGGAAGAGAGTTCTCTATATGGACCGTTTATAAATTTATACAGGGTGATCATTTCCCCCCTTAAACATCTCTTCTCAAGGGAGAATAGATTCAGTTCAGCTAATCTCTCCTCATAGCTGAGCTCCTCCATTCCTTTTATTAACCCCCCTAGCGATAGTAAATTCTGGGGGTGATGCCAGCTGGCACCACCCCCAGAATTTGCTATTGCTGCTCGCATCTCCTGGAAGAAGGTCTGCATTGTGCTTTGCATCTCCCTGGGGATGCAGAACAGCAGCAGCAGCGTCTGGGAGAGGCAGGCAGGACATCCCCACTCGCATCACCCAGGAGGATGTGACATCTTCCGGGTGATGGGAGTGGCGATGTATTCAGGGGTGTGGCCGGGCAGGAAATTTAAAAGTAGATTACAGTGTAATCTGCTTTTAAATGGGTTTTACAGTAAAAAACACTATACAACAATAAAAATAAAAGTACATTTTTAATTTTATATTTTATATTACATTGTTGTTGTCTATTTCATTATTTTTTAAAATTATTATTTATAATTATGTATTATATTGTAATTTATGATTATAAAATAATAAATAAATATAATTATCATACCCAGGAGTTAATCCTATGAATTACAGGCTCACAATATAGTGTGATGGCTTGGGCGTGCATTAAAAAGGAGGAAACCCAGCATCTGGTGATGTCCATGAGTTCAAGACTACAGGCTGTCATACCCAGCAAAGGGTTTTCAACCAAGTATTAGAAATGAACATTTTATTTTCAGCTTTTAAATTTGTTCAATTACTTTTGAGCCCCTGAAATGAAGTGTGTTAAAGAAAGGCTTTAGTTCTCTACATTTTTTCTTTTTGTTCAACCCACTGAATTAAAGCTGAATGTCTGCTGTTCAACTGCATCTGAGTTGTTTTATTTAAAATGAGTTGTGGTCATGTACAAAAACAAAATTAGAAAAATGTCTCTGTCCAAATATTTATGGACCTAACTGTATTTTTGGAGAGAAACCATCACTAGTTTTCTCCAAATTCTTTTTTAGTTACATAAATCCCATTGGACTTACGGTTATAAAATACAGAATAATAGTATGTTCTTAAGATCAGATCATTTTTGTAATAAGAAATGAGCATTCTCCTAAAGACAAATCTGCCCTGTGTTTAGTAGATTGCTACCCTGGCTGTCTGAATATGAAAGCCCCATTTACAGTCTAGCCCAGGAATCTTAGTTGCACAGTGGTTTTAAACCACTTTTAGTTGTTTAAGGTCTGTGTAAATTTTCATTTATCAGGATCATGGCATAGCTCAAGTTCAGTTGGACCTGTACTTTTATGTTGAAGACATTTTCAATTTATCTAAGCCACTTCAGTTTTAACAGTCATTAAGAACATACACCAGTTGAATTCACACAATCCAGTCCAAATCATTGTGGAATGCTTCAAGACAGATCATAATCATCTAAGAACAGGGTAAAGGTCTGAAAGTTGTGAACCCACCTTGTTTTAGTCACATAATTACATCCCTGGGTGTCATGCAGCCTGGACAAACAGAGGGGACATCTGGTATGCACCTGCATGGAAAGAAAGAGGCCACTTATTTCAAAATGGAACAACCATCTCTAAACAGATAGGGGACATTGACATCATCTCTCTCAACACATGTCATTTTAACGTCTTTACTCCAGCAATTTGAAAACACAGGTCAACATGTCATTTTCATCAGATATAATTTTATGTGGGCTTTGTAGTATTTTTGATGCGGATTTTAAATCTGTGTTCAGTTTTTAAGTAGCACATCTAATTTTTGTGATACAGCTAATTATATATTGTGTGAAATTCATTATAAATAGCTATAACATATTACAAAATTTAATGATAGTTTTCTTTTTTTAAGGTTAGAGACAGCACTAACTGCGATTTATTTCATTTCATGTCATCATGTCTAGAAATTGCCTTAATGATCCAGACAGTTTCTGTTACATGTGTGGTTCATTCACGATGAAAGCACAACGTCGCCAAATTACCACAGCACTTTAAAAGATATACAGATTATATTACAGCTGTCCACTTGGTGACCAGGATAAATCTTAGGCTCCACATGTTATCTGTACCAGTTGTTCCAAAGGATTGCATGACTGGCTAAATCAGTGTAAAGCAGCAATACCATTTGCAATTTCGATGGTGTGGAGAGAACCGCGAGACCATCTAATCCACTGCTATTTTTGCTGCGTCAACAAAAGTGAATTCTCAGGTAAAACTAAGCACAACATTGTATATCCCAGCCTTGATTCTGCAATTAGGCATGTTCCCCATGATGATTCATTGGCAGTTCTGGTACCGCCACCTGATGGACTTGGCCAATGAAGATTCAGAACCAGAGACCTTTACACAAGCAAAGCTGCATGATCTCGTTCGTGGTCTAAATCTCTCCAAAGACAAAGCAGAACGTCTTGCTTCAAGGCTTAAACAGAAGCACTTGCTTGCAAAGGATGTAACTGTAACTCACTAAGGAAAACAAAGTAAAAACCTGACAATGTTCTTCACTACTGATGGCTCACTGTGCTATGGTAATGATATAAATGCACTCTTTAACAGTTTGTCACAAGAGCATGTTCCATCTGAATGGCGTATGTTCATTGATTCCTCTAAAAGTAGCTTGAAAGCAGTCTTACTGCATAATGGTAATTCCAAATCAAGTTTACCGATTTCACATTCCGTTAACCTAAAGGAGTCCTATGAACTTACTAATTGAAGAAATCCAGCATAAAACACATAGTTACATAGTAGGTTAGGTTGAAAAAAGACATAAGTCCATCAAGTTCAACCACTAGGGAAATTAAGATATTCCAGATATAAATGCTATGGAAATAGTTGATTCAGAGGAGGGCAAAAAAAAAAAAACCTGGTACAATTTGCTTCAACAGGGGAAAAAAATCCTTCCTGATTCCATGAGGCAACTGGATGTTTCCTAGATCAACATTCACTGTATTTTTACCCTCAAGTCTTAATACCCAGTTATATTCTGTGCTTCTGGAGCTTCTCCCTTTTGCAGCAGGACTTAAGCCATGCGTTTAGCTGTCTAAGCTTCCTCTGCCTTTCCTGTGTTGCACATGGCACAGGCAATATTCCAGAGATCATAAACTTGGAGGTCCTTTCCTTCAACTTGAAACCTAGTTCCTTAAACTGTTTTTTAAGGATCTTCCCATCTTCCATCCATCCTGTCATTGGTTCCAACATGCAGCAAGACAGCTGGGTCTTGTCCAGCCCCTCCCAGTAATTTGTCCATTCGGTCCACAACATGCCGAACCCTTGCACCAGGGAGACAGCAAACCAGTTAAAGGGATCCGGGCGACAAACTATTCTATCAGTCCTCCTGATCAAAAAAAATCCCATGACAACCAATTGTCTTTTACCTTGCGTTTCCCTCCCCACCACTACTAGATGGCCTGCTCTCCCGGCTGTTAGGGGTAGCAGTAACATCTAGAGTTGACACCACTGGGTCTGCCACCTGCACATGTTCACATAACTTTGCAAATATGTTGGGGTGCACAAACACAGGGCTAGCCGTCCTTTTCTGGGAGCCCCTACCACTCCCTCTAACTAAACTGACCCAACTCCCTACATGTTCATCCTGATTAACCTCTCCACCATCCACATCTAAGCCATTAACTACCTGCTCAGTGAGCTCGGAGACCCCTCTCAAGGTGATCGTCTGATCTCAGTGTTGCAATGTGCTTCTCCAGCTCTCCAATGCGGGATACCAGAAAGGGGACTTGCTCACAACTGTCACAGTGGTATTCACCTAGGAGCTATTGCTCCATTTGTGCATACATATGGCAGACTGTGCACTGAACCAAACCTTCCACCTTGGCACCACTAGTTTTACCAGTACAATGTTTGTTTTACAAGGATCTATAAAAGTTTACTTACCGATTGTAGTTACTATAAGGATTAAACTCCTTTTGTTTTCAAACTCCACTTGATTCAAGCCACTTGTTTCACCAGCCAAGAGAATGCTCAAGGTGAGTCTGCACAAAACCTAAATCACCTATGAAACCTTGACCCCTTAGATGTCAGCAAGGAAAAAGAAAAAAAAGCTATTTAAAACAAAACTGACAGTCAAGCAGACACAACCCAACAGTCAAACAGACACAACTCCACAATGCACAATATCAGAAAACTTTTTTTAACTCCACAAGTCAAGAGTTGTAACCAATCTGTGGGGATATAAAGGTCATTGGCTTGCTGCTAGGAATGCAAGGAGGATTCACAAAATATTGCTGTTTCCTATGCCTGTGGGACAGCTGATCCACAGGAGAAAATTATGTCAAGCGTTATTGGCTACCAGGAAATACCTATAGGCCCGGAAGAAGCAGTGTCAAGTTTCTGTCCCTGGTTGATCCGCATAAAATATTTCTGCCACCTCTCCATATCAAGTTAGGCTTGATGAAGAACCTTGTAAAGGCCATGGGTAAATCAAACTCCATGGGTTTTCAGTACCTTGTTGAGAAGTTCCAAACATAAGCACTGCAAAAAATGAAGGAAGGGATATTTATAGGGCCACGGATCAAGTCTGCTTTGCAGGATAATGTTTTCAAACAATCTCTCAAATTTTCCTGGGCAACCATAAGTCTCCTGCATACAAGGAAGGAGTTCAGAATCTGCTTGATTCATACCAGAAACCGGGTTGTCGCATGTCATTAAAAATACATTTCTTGCAGTCTCATCTAGAATTCTTTCTGGAAAGTCCTGGTATGGTGAATGACGAACAAGGAGAACATTTTCACCAGGACATTCAGTTAATGGAGCACTGCTACCAAGGTTTCTAGAATGAAAGTATGATGGCTGACTACTGCTGGATGCTGTACCGCAACAATCCAGACAAAGAGTACACAAAAAAATCTCTAAGCATTTCTGAAGAAACAATAGTTTCTAAGCATATACCACACGTGTACGTGTGCCTTATTGTACTTCACACTGAAGATGTATTAACATTCACTTCAATGGTGAGTACAAAATACATGCACGTACAATGTTGACTTTAATAGTAAACATTACTCAGGAACTGTAGGTGTTTGATCTGAAATATGCTCGAAAAATTTATTTAGAAAAGTTTGCTGTGGTTTCTGATGATCATCAAAAATTTTTTGTTGCCTGTGCAATTAACACCTTCAGCCATGTGAATTGAAGACCCAACACCTATTGCCTATGATGACAACTTTTTTCCTTTTAACAGGGAGGTTCTATAACTATCACGTGTCCCACCTTGTCTGTGTCAATGTCAGTCAATGTCTGCATTGTCACCTTCCATGGTGATTGTATGCCTGTACGCACCTTAGGTTTACTTTGAAGAGATTGTATAGTGTAGTAATACATATACTTTACAGTGTAGTTTAGTAATAATATATTATTTTGCTACTGTCTTTTATTATGTACGGTCTTATTTTATATAATATATTATTGTCAGTACTAGATCACAAAATATTTTTTAAATTGGAAAATATATACATGCATTATTCCAAATAATTTGCCTCATGAACAAATAATAACCACGTCAGCCACTGTATGTAATTGGTCAATGTATACTTAATTACAGTTTTTTGTTTGTTATATAAAAATTTACGAAGAAAGAGAAAAAGAGAGAGAGAAAAGAGAAAAAGAAAGAGAAAAGGAAAAACAAAGTCTAGAACAATAGTAAATGTTAAATATCTCTACACATTTTCAATTTCTCGTTTTTTGGTGAGCCAAATATTGTAAGAATCCTATGTAATCAGTGAAACATCCTAATAAAATACAACTTATTTATGAAATACAATATGGAATTTACATACCTGTTAACTGATTCATGAAATTCCTTGCACAAAGTTGAATCTGGTTTCTTTCCATGTCACATAATCACAGTAAATGCTCAGAACTGCCTACATTACCTAAAAGTTTTCAAAAAGTAAACTTACACATAGAGTTTAGCCCAAAGCAGATAAATGCAATAGGTAATGTCAAAGTGCATAAATCTACAATCAGAAAAAGACTGCACCAATTTAACCTACACAGGACCGATGCAGAAAAAACAAATGTGTTGGTTAAAAAGTTAGTGCAAGATTATAATAAAATAGCATACATTTTTAGTAAAATAACTTTGAAGCTTGGTGGTGAAAAGATTCCAATTTGGTACTTGATGAGAATGCAGGATCATTTGTTAAATCTAAAGTACAGTCAAAAATACAGAAAAAAACATGGCTCAAACACGGAAACTGCATTGCCATCTTCAGTGATATATCGGTTTCAGAAACACATGGCACATAATAGTATCATCACTCTACATTTTTAGGTATGTCACTGAATATGTCAATCTACTGCTTCTGTTATGAGTTAAATAAAGAAAGTATTTCATGCACAATCCAACCATTAGGCGTACCCTGTGGCAACACTAACAATGTCATTACATACCTGGATTCCAATCCGCCAAAAACCTGGAAATGTTTCTTTCCATTTGAAGGCAAAGCCGATTGCACACATCTTTAATCACCTAATAGATTACAAAATACATTGCATGAATACCACCACTATGCAGTCCAACACTATGCAGGTTGTCAAACATTTTTAATTTGACCATATGCATTAAACTTACAGGCATATTATCACAAAAAGTACAACTGTTGTGTAAAGAAAAAAAAATTGCAAAATGTAAAGTTGGAATCTGTAAAGATGGAAAGGCCCATGGAGGGAGGTTGATGATTAGGTACGATCCAATGCAGAGAGTAAAGAGAAAGAGAAAATAGTGAGTCATGGAAACCCTAAGTTTGTGGTCCTGATAAAAAAGACAATATGTCATATGTTTTTCTCTTTTTTGTTTAAACATTTAGGCTTGTTGATGTTCAGATCTGTCCAGGCACTTGTACGCATTCTTAAAGCCTTAAAATAGCCAAATGATAGATATATCATTATTTATATATATTAGAATAATGTTATATTGAAAACAGATCTTTTTTTTGAGCAGGCATTTGTGGAAGGTAGCATTTACACACATTTTTTCAAAAGCTCTCTGCAGCTTAAACTTAAACTGCTCAAAATATAAGTAAATTGCTTATTCCTTGCTTGAATAAGAAACACACACACACACACACACCTATTTCAGGAATTAAAAAAACAAAAAAAAACATCAACAACAACAAAAAAAAAAAAAATGCTTATAAATGCTTGCACTGACAAGACAATCCTGAATGTCTAGCTGTGTATAGCAGCCTTCCAGGAGCAATAAATTTCATTTTTTTTATTACAGGTGACAAAAGACTGAAAGATGCATTAATAAGTACTGTAACATACAGTGCTGTTCTGCTCTATGGAGAAGGGAAGCGGGAAAAAGGGAGCGGCACCCTGCTGTGCTCTCTCCCCTTCATGAACAACGTCAGACGGCAGCTGTACACACATTAGATCTTCGTCCGATTAAAGCGATAATCGGATGACGTGTGTAAGTACCCATAGTCTTTTTATTGGATTTCTGCATGAAACCAAATTATTGTTTCTTATCCCCCCTTCACTCCTCCATTCTAGCACCACCAATTGATTTCCCAAGCTCCTGGAGGGCTAACCCAGAGACACAGAAAGGGTAAGGGGGCGACAGTGCAGACTTAAGGCAACCCAAAAGGTTGCAATTGTAGAATTCCAGCAGGACACCATGTAAACAAACCATGCTTGCACATAGATATTGATGCAATCTACAGTATACTTTGCTGGCAATGATATGACTAATGTAATGTGCTTTCACTGGTTACATGATTACATAGTAGGCTAGGTTGAAAAAAGACATCAAGTTCAACCACTAGGTAAATAAAAATATCCCAGATATAAAACCCTACAGGACATAGTTGGTCATGAGGAAGGCAAAAAAAACCCTGGTACAACTTGCTTCAACAAAGGAGAAAAAATTCTTTCTTGATTCCATGAGGCAATCGGATGTTCCCTGGATAAACAGTCTCTGTTATCTTTACTTTAAATCCTTAATACCCAGTTATATTCTGTGCTTCTAGAAAAACATCCAGCTTTTTCGTAAAGCAATCTTTAGTAGTTGCTGAAACTACTTCCTGAGGGAGCCGATTCCACATTTTCACAGACCTTACAGTGAAGAATCCCTTCCTGATCCGGAGCTTAAACTTCTTTTCCTCCAGACGCACAGAGTGCCCTCTTGTTCTTTGTAATGATCTCAAAATGAATAATTGGGAAGAGAGTACTTTATATGGACCATTTCTATATTTATACAAGGTGATCATATCCCCTCTTATACGTCTCTTCTCAAGGGAGAATAGATTCAGTTCAGCTAATCTCTCCTCATAGCTGAGCTCCTCCATTCCTTTTATTAGTTTAGTTGCCCTTCTCTGCACTCTCTCCAGTTCTACAAAGTCCTTTTTGTGAACTGGTGCCCAAAACTGGACTGCATATTCCAGATGTGGTCTGACCAATGCTTTGTACAAGGGCAGGATAATGTCTTCCTCTCTGCAGTCTATTCCTCTTTTAATACAAGAAAGTACTTTACCAGCTTTAAATATTGCAGCTTGGCATTGCATGCTGTTATTAAGTTTATGATCTACCAGAACCCCTAGATCCTTTTCCATTTCAGACTCCCCCAAATGTATTCCCCCTAGACAGTATGAAGCATGTATGTTGTTAGCCCCCAAGGGCATATCTTTACATTTATCTATATCAGCGGTCGCCAACTGGTGGTCCGCGGCTCTGGTTGTTGCATCCCCAAGCAGGGTCAGGAGAAAGACCCCGCCGGGTGGACACACCAGCCAGAGCCGGTGACCACATACCCAAGCAGCTCCCAGACTCATGGAAGTGGGTGGGCTTTGTCCCTGCACACAACCCACCCACTCTCCCATTGCAGGCTCAGATCTGCGATGGGAGAGTGGGCGGGGTTTTGTCATAATGACATCACTCTGGGGGAGGTTTCTCCCCCTTTCAGTGACACCTGGTTGGGAGCCAGTGATTTTAGTGGACCTGAAAAGGTTAATGATCCCTGATCTATAATAAATGTAATGTGCCACTTGCCACCCAATCAAACAGTACATCCAGGTCTGCTTGTAGATTATAGACATCCTGGGCCTGATTTAGGAAAGCTCTCCAAGGCTGGAAAGAATACACTTTCAAAAGTAAAGTTGGGTGATCCAGAAAATATGGAATAGATTTTTGAAAATCATTTGCTATTTGTTAGCAAATGTTTTGAATCCTGGACCAGATCCATTTCAGGTTTGCTGGATCACCCAACTTCACTGATGAAAGTGTATTGTCCCAAGCCTTGGAGAGCTTTCATAAATCAGGGCACATGTATGGACCTAATTCCATTAAATAGTTTGGTGTCATCTGCAAACACAGAAATGGTACTTTTAATCGCAAACTCTATATCATTTATAAAGATGTTAAACAGTAAAAGTCCCAACACTGAACCCTGGGGTACACCACTAATAACCTTAGACCATTCTGAGTATGAATCATTAATTACAAATCTCTGGATGCACTCTTTAAGCCAGTTCTCTATCCATTTACAGATTGACTTTTCTAAACCTGTTGACCCTAAACTGTATTATAACTGTCTGTGGGGTATGGTGTCAAATGCTTTAACAAAGTCCAAGTACACTATATCAACTGCTTTTCCACTGTCTACCTGTTTACTTCCTCATAAAAAGAGAGTAAATTTGTTTGACAACTTCAGTCAGTCATTCTTGAAGCAATGCTGATCACTTATATTATTTTCTAGCAGAAAATGTGTGTCTCCTCTATGTGGCTCTTTATCAAACTCTCTACGATCTTTCCAACTATGGACGTTAAACTAACCAATACCTGGTACCTGGTAATGATTTTGTTACCTTTTTGAAGATAGGAACCACATTGGCCTTATGCCAATCCATCGGTACCATGCCAGTGTCTAAAAAATTTCTAAATATTGGAAATATTGGCTTTGAAAAAACTGAGCTCAGCTCTTTGAGGACATGTGGATGTAATCCATCAGGTCCTGGTACTTTGTCAACCTTAATTTTGCCCAACTGTTTCTCAATCATATCAATTTTGAGTCATTGTGACTCATTTATGGCAGTGACATTGCTATTATGAATTTGTACTTGAGCTCTGCCATTTTCCTTTGTGTTCACAGAGCTCAAAAAAAGTGTTTAGAAAATCTGCCTTTTCTTTGTCCCCGGTTACCAACCCAGAGACATCCTTTAACCCCCCCCCTAGCAGTAATCCCGAGTGTGACTCGGGGTGGATTCCACTTGCAAAAAGCGGTAATCCCAAATCACACTGGGGGTAACTTTAGAAGACCCCCTTACCTTTGCCCCGTGCTCCAGTGGCAATCTGATGGTCCCGCTGTGATGCCAATGCGCCGGTCCGTCGGGGGGCGTGGCCGGGCGGGAAATTTAAAAGCAGATTACCGAGTAATCTGCTTTTAAATACCACCCGGGTCCCAGCCACGCCGCTGATTGCATCAGCAGTGAAATGCCAAGCACAATGCAGGACCTTCTGCATTGTGCTTCACATCTAACTGCAGATGCGAGCAGCAATAATAAATTCCGGGGTGATGCCAGCTGGCACCACGCCCGGAATTTGCTATTGCTGCTCGCATCTCCTGGAAGATGTGATGCCCAATGCAGAAGGTCTGCATTGTGCTTTGCATCTCCCTGGAGATGCAGAGCAGCAGCAGTGTCTGGGTGAGGCGGGCAGGACATCCCCACTCGCATCACCCGGGAGGATGTGACATCTTCCGGGTGATGCGAGTGGTGATGTATTAGGGGGGTGTGGCCTGGTCGGGAAATTTAAAAGCCGATTACAAAATAAACAGCTTTTAAATGGTTTTTATATTAAAAAAACACTATACAACATGAAATAAAAATAAAAGTACATTTTTAATTTTATATAGTATTTTAAACTACAAAAAAACAATTGTTGTCTATTTTTTCATTATTTTTAAAATTATTTATATTATGTATTATATTAGAATATAATAAATAAATATAATTATCATACCCGGGAGTTAATCCCAAAATTTACAGGCCCACAATATAAACAAAAATTTATATGCAAAAAAATTAAGATCACTTTTTGCATCAAAAAACTGACAGAATTAGAACGCTAGGGGGGTTAAGGAGCCTACATGCTCAGATCTGATCTTTTTGCTAATATTATATTTAAAAATAAAATTGGGGGGGAGAGGTTGCCTTACTTTCCTTTGCAATCTGTCTTTCACTTTGAAGTTTTGCACATCTTATCTCATCTTTTGCACATTTTTACATCTTTTGTTATATTCTTTATAGTTTTCAAACGATGAAGCTGATCCTTCCTTTTTTTTTATCTTTGGAATGCCCTTTTCTTGATCCTTATGGCTTTTTTAACATCAGTTGTGAGCCACATAGGGGAGAGCCACTCCTAATAATGGAAAATTTGCTCTCCTAAAACTAAATGTTTTTATCTTTCCTGTTTTTGCCACTATTATGCTCACTGCTACCCAGATTCTCTTTTATATGCACATTTGTTATAAGCTCTGCATTGTTAGAAAGAACTAGGTCCAGCAGAGTATAATTTCTAGTTGGGGCTTCTATAAACTGTACCATGAAATGATCTTGTATTAAAATCACAAATGTCCCCCCTTTTGCTGTTCCTGTAGTGTCATTACTCCATGTCAGGGTAGTTGAAATCTCCCATGATTAAATCACTTCCACTTTTTGCTGCTTTTTCTATCTGTGCTAGTAGTTGATTCTCTATTTCTTCCTTAGCACTGGGGGCCTATAGCAGATTCCAATAATAAATTGTGTTTTTCAACCCCACATTCAACTCCACCAATTATGCCTCAACCTCATCGCTTATTCCATCCGCAATTTCTTCTTTCACATTCAATTTCAGATCACTTCTCACATACAGACAGACACCGCCATCCTTTCATTTGACTCTGTCTTTAAGAAAGAGAGTATACCCAGGAATATTGACAGTCCAGTCATGTGAAGAACAAAGCCAGGATTCAGCAATGCCAAATAAATCATAATTCTCTTCACTCATTAAAGCTTCCAACTCCTCTATTTTGTTTGCCAGACTTCCAGCATTGGTGAACAGGCTCTTTAAACCATTGCTGCATTTACCAGCATAGTTTGCCAAATTGTTTTGTTTTTCAGTACAACTAGTACTGCACAATCCAATGTTTGTTCGTAACATGGGAAGCTCCATACATTTTTACATAACCCTCCCCCAACTATCCCCAATCCACCCTCCACTAGTGGCTGATCCCTGACTAACCTTTCTGCCACCTCATTTAACTGTCCCACCCGCCTTTGTCCTATATAAATATCCCTCCACCATTCCCCTAAATCTTCCTCCCAACAGAGCACCTCCCAATGAAAAGTCAGCCCAGTGCCCTTCCCTTTTGCACCAGGACTTAAGCCATGCATTTGGCTGTCTAAGCTCCCTCTGCCTTTCTGGTGTTTCGCATTGCACAGGCAATATTCGAGAGAACATAATCTTGGAGGTCCTTTCCTTCAACTAGAATCCTAGTTCTTTAAACTGATTTTTACGGATCCTTCATCTTCCATCTATCTATCATTGGTTCCAACATGGACCAAGACAGTAATTTGTCCACTCGGTCCACCACATGCCGTATCCTCGCACCAGGGAGACAGCAAACCATTTGGTTAATGGGATCCGGGCGACAAACTATTCTATCAGTCCTCCTGATCATAGAATCCCCCATAACAACCAATTGTCTTTTCCTTTCTGCGTTTCCCTCCCCACCACTACTAGATGGGCTGCTCTCCCGGCTGTTAGGGGTGACAGTAACATCTAGAGTTGCCACCACTGGGTCTGTCATCTTCACATAACTTTGTAAATATGTTGGGGTGCTCAAAAACAGGGCTGGCCTTTATTTTCTGGGAGCCCCTACCACTTTCTCTAACTACAGTAACCCAACTCTCTACATGTTCATCCAGATTAACCTCTCCACCCTCCACATCTAAGCAAATAACTACTTGCTCAGTGAGCAGGAGACCCCTCTCAAGGTGATCGACTGGGATCAGTGGTGCAATATGCTTCTCCAGCTCCCCAATGTGAGATACCAGAAAGCCGAATTGCTCACATCTGTCACAGCGGTATTTACCTAGGAGCTGTTGCTCCATTTGTGCATACATATGGCAGACTGTGGACTGAACCAAACCTTCCACCTTAATTTTCCCAGTACAATGTTTGCTTGTTTACAAGGAGTTATAAAAGTTTACTTACAGTTTGTGGCTACTATAATGATTTAACTCCTTTTGTTTTCAAACTCCTGTGTTTTCTAACTCCACTTGATTCCAAGCCACTTGTATCACCAGGCAAGAGTGAGCAAGCTTAAGGTGAGTCTGCCATGAACTTAAATCACCTGTGAAACTCTGACCACTCCCCCTAGAGGTCAGCAAAGAAAAGGGAATCTATTTAAGAATCTGTGAATACTTTTAAATTCCATATTCTGAGCACATAATTTTTTTATGCCAAATTGGGATTTAGGTCAGTCTGCTTGAAAAATGAAGCCTTGCAAAAAAGGAACACATCCTATCTGCTTATGTCTTTTGTTTTTGTTTATAAGGCACAGTGCATTTACTGAACAAGTGCCAAATTCCTAAGTGTTTACCTACATAATTTAAATTTTTGTTACAACATTGCCACTGTGCCAGTCTGTATTCCTAGGACCCCCTGATTTAACTGTATCTTACTGTAATGTAAACAATTTACTCCAATTAATCCTAAATGTGTTGCATGTAGCATCAAAAGTGGAACACAGAATCCTAAAGTAAAATGCAAATATATATGCACTTTAGGCTTGGATCCAATTTAGTTACAGGAAAACTCCACATATATGCCCCAAGGATTTTAAAGTAAAACTATGGGCAAAACAGCAAAGCTGTCAAGGTAACTTACTTTTTAGGTGTGGTGGCTGGGTAGGTTTGTGCTGGCTGACTACTTTTACATGTCTCTTTGTTTCTAATGTGAAGTAAAAAGACGTCCCAGTAACAAGGTGTCCATTTGATATTGAACTTGAACAGCTGCACTGGCAGGGTTTTAAATTGCAATTTTTTTAACCTTGTTTTATGGGACTTATATCATTAAATTAACAATATTTATTCCATTGAATGTACACAAATTACAATATAAAATACAAGAAATATATACATCTCCATCTTTGATCATATAAATATTTCTGACCTTTGTCCTTTTAAGCATTTTGCCATCAGGCTTCTACAGAAGGCCATTTATTTTTTGAAGTTGTACATTATCTGGATATCATTACTATGAAACAATGTTTTTCAAATGTATATAGAATCATCCATTTCCAACAATTTTTTCATAAATGGATTTAAAAAAAATCTATTTTTCATAGATAATAACTGACAAATTGAACCTCCAATGATGTCTAATCCATCACCATATTGTGTGTATAGGGAAATAAAACATATAAGATATTACTCAGTGATCACAGGAGAGGGTCTCAACTTTCAATTCATTGGTGTCTAATACCGATCTTGATAGAGAGCCTTTATTCCTGGTCCCCTGTTTGAGGGAATACATCATTACTTTCATCAAGTTGCAGGTTTCAGCAGGCATACTTCCATGAAATATTTCTTATATGCTCCCCCCCCCCCCCCCCATCACTCATTGTTTGTTATGTCCTATATCTTTTTCTCAGGAGATTTTTAGTCAAATCATAACTACACCCCACAATACACACCTGTGCATGTTCCCTCACAGGGCACCGCCATCTATTTCCATCTTTACTTCCTCCTTGTGTTCTTCAGCCAGCTTGATTGGCCAGGTCGGGATAATGTAACTGCCACAAAGGCATTCAGTACAGGCAAGTACAAGGGAAACCAGGTTTGCAGGTAGTATTTTGGCAGTTGATGGACTAATCAGGCAGGTAAGAAGGATTACTGTAGAAGGGAAAAGGATTACTGCAGAAGGAACATGACCATGACATGTCACTTTCTGCAATAATGACCTGACTAATAGAACATTTTTAAAAGTGGAACTTAAGTACTTTAATATCCTCCTTGCCCTTTATTTGGGTTTTCTATATACTTGTACGCCTTCTTTCCAACTGTCGGTATTCACGGTTTAGGGAGATCTGTCTTCTATCCTGGTACACAGTTATAAATAACATACAATTTTGATTTTGCTACATACGGGTTCATGCCATGTATGATTCATATGCTTACTCATCAGTGCCCAGTAGTCTGAATGTGACTTTGCGCTCTATGATCCCAGGTTGTATTAAATGGATTAATCCCCCTAGCGGTAATCCTGAGTGTGACTCGGGGTGGAAAAAACATGCAAAAAGCGGTAACCCCAAGTCACACTCGGGGTAATATTGGGAGCCCCTCTTACCTCTGCCCCGCGCTCCAGCGACGATCGGACAATCCCGCTGTGATGCTGGGGTGCCTCTCCGCTGAGTAATCTGCTTTTAAATGCCACCCGGGTCCCCGCCACGCCGCTGCTCGCATCCGCACTTAGCTGCGATGCACCATGCAGGATTTCTGCATGGTGCATCACATCTAACTGCGGATGCCATCACCAATAGTAAATTCAGGGGGTGATGCCAGCGATTTGCACAGCGATTTGCCGCTGGCATCACCCCCGGAATTTACTATAGCTGCTCCCATCACTCGGAAAATGTGACGCCCCCAGCCTTCAGGTGATGCGAGCAGCTTTGTTGGTGGTCTCAGTGGAGTGAGCAGGGCGGGGACATCCCCACCGCATCACCCAGCAAGATGTGACATCTTACTATTTAATCTGCTTTTAAATTTTTTTTTTTTTACAGTGAAAACACATAAAAATACAAAATAAAAGTATCAAAACACATTTTAGTGCACCAAGCATCATTGCCCAGTGCCCTGATTTACATTTTGCCCATTATTAGCCCTGACCTTGATCTGTCCTTTTGATGGCTTATAAATCACTTCCTGAATGTATCATTTCATCACTTTGTCTTTGACCTTGATTGTTCCAGACTGATTGATGGAGACCACATGGCATCCAAAAGGCATCCCGCCGGCACAAGCGCTGTTTTGGAGGAATTTGAAAGAAGCTATAGCGATTTGGAGTCCCTTGTGGAATCAAATGATAGCGATTCACCAGGAAATTTGTCATCAGACAGCGAAAGTGAACTGAGCGACGATTCTGGACCTGAGGTCAGTGCTGTGCGCACATGGTGTCCTATTGACCTTGATGCAGACCAGGCAGCACCGCCAAGATTTCCATTCACCGGTGCACCTAGGATGAAAATTGAGGCTGAATGCGACGACCCCCTGGCATACCTGAAGTTGTTTTTGACCAATGAAGTTATCGAAAAAGTTGTTGCGGAGACAAACAGGTAAGCCGCTCTTGTGTTTGCTAACTTTTTTAAAAAAAAAATTATGCCAACATCTATGCTGCTCTGTGCTAACTTTTAAAAATGTTTTGCTAATTTTTTTTATGCAAACATGTATGCTGTTCTGTGTTTGCCAACTTTTTATAACATTTTTATGCCAACATGTATGCTGCTCTGTGTTTGCTAAATTTTTTGCTAATTTATTTTTTTTGTGCAAACATATATGCTGCTCTGTGTTTGCTAACATATTACTTGCAACCTTCACACTATAAAAGAACATATCCTAAAATACCTTTTTTATTTTGTTTTATGAAGGTTGGCTGTTTTTTGGGCTTGGGGATCCTGCAGGAAGTTGTGGGCAAACCCATGCAGAAGTGGTACTGGTCCAAGAATGATTACCACTCCATTCTTTGGCACAGTCATGCCAGAATACCGCTTTTCTCTCATAATGAAGTACCTGCACTTCGCTTTTCCCTCATAATGATGTACCTGCACTTTGCAAACAATGAAGAATTTGATGAGACTACCCATCCTGCACCAAAACTCAAGAAAATTTGGGAAGTGTCTCAGATGATTCTACAAAATTTCCAGCAAACCTATGTGACAGTAAGAGATGTCAGCATTGACGAAAATCTAATGGCTTACAAGGGGAGGTTTAGGTGGGTGCAGTACATTGCATCAAAGATGGCACGATTTGGCATGAAAGCTGTGCGAATCCTCATCTGGCTACATCTGGAATACGGTACTGTACACTGGAAAAGGGACACAATTCAACCCTAGATACAGCCATTATGGATTGGCAACATCTTCAGTGCTATCCCTCATTTAGCTATTGCTAGATCAGGGCTATTGTGTCACAACTGACAACTTCTACACCTCTCCTGAGTTTTATGAGTTCCTTCTGCAACACAGAACAGATGCCTATGAACTTGTTAGGGCTAACCGGCGCAACCTGCCATCACTGTTTGCAAAAGGGAAGCTGAATACAGGAGAAATTGTTGCCTGGCAGAAAGGCGAAATGATGGCCCTGAGATGGCATGACACAAAAGATGTGTGCCTGATGAATACTATCCATAATGCCTCCACCGTTCTGGTACACACAAAACGTGGGAAAGAAGTGATGAAGCCACAGGTGGTGATTGACTACAACAACACTATGGGAGGTGTCGACAGAGCTGACCAAGCCATGACATTCTACCCAGCGATGAGGAAACAGCAAAGGAAGTACTACAAAAAGATTTTCAGGCATTTAGTTGAGCATTGCCTATGGAATGCCTACATTCTGTACAAAAAAAAACTGTCAGAGGCCTGTGAATCATTCAGACTTCATTTTGCAAGTTTTCGAATCCATAGTCAAGAACCGCCAAACACAATCAGTGGCTTTAAATAGACCTGGACGTCGTGCTTCCACCGTTGTTAACCCAGAACTCCTGACCTGTCATCACTTCACTGAATATATCCCATCAACCCAGAAAAAGGTGGCACCTACAAGGATGTGCGTGGTTTGCTGCTCAAAGACCGATGACAGAGGAAGGAAGAAACACAAAGAAACCAGGTTCTACTGTCCTGACTGTGATGGACTTTGTGCAGCACCTTGCTTCAAAATCTACCACACCTGGGATGTCTACTAAAAATGTCCAGAATCTGTTCTAAATTTCAGAGAGACATTTTTGATAAAAATATTTTTTTTTGATAAATTACATTACATAAATTACAAGTGGTCTATTATTTCATTATTTTTTATAATTATGATTTATAATTATGTATTATATTATAATTTATGATTATATGAATGGTAAATAGAAACTACTCACTTGCAGCATATGAGGATATTCAGACTGATTATTACATATCTGTATCCTTTTTCTATTGTGTTACATTGTATGCTCAGCAGAATTTCTTTTTTTTTTTTTAAACGAAAACACTGCTTGGAACCCTTGTTTTAACTGAAGTTAAGTTTTGCTATGAGGCATTTTACAGGGAAGGGAACCTACCATTTTATGCTACTACATTCCAACTCCGTTTTCCCCTTTAAAACACTTTGACATCATGGAAAAAAAAAATAGCGTTAAGAAGAGAGGCGGGGGTGGGGAAGAGAGGAAGGTGTTAAATAAGGGAGGAAGAAGATCAATCTGGCAAAAGGAGTGGGACAGCTTGGAAGCCACACTGTGACCTGACCATGGCAGAGGTTGAAGAACTGCTGACTCTATTAGATGCCAAGGCCAGAGAAGTGGAGTGGAAGAGAGCACAAGTGGCTGAGGTATTTCAAGGGGGAGCTCGGTCCCACGGGTGGCAGGGCCTGTGCAAAGGCAGCAGCGCAGAACTCATTTTTATAGCGGACTAGAGCGATGAGCTTCCCCGTGGATTCTGCATATGAGTGGGAGCCTCAATTGGGACACTCCTGGGTGCTAAGCTAAGGGAAACCCAGCAGCAGCAGGGCTGGACAAGGGGAGTAAGATGGAAGATGGAGGATCCTTAAAAATCAGTTTAGGGAACTAGGATTCAAGTTGAAGAAAAGGACCTCCAAGGCTATGTTTTCTGGAATATTGCTTGTGCCATGCGCAACAAAGAAAAGGCAGAGGGAGCTTAGGTAGCTAAACCCATTGCTTAAGTCCTGGTGTAGAAGGGAAGGGTTTGGGTTCATAGAGCACTGGGCTGACTTTTCATTGAGGTACAACCTGTATGCCAAAAAGGGTTTGCACCTAAATGAAAGGGGGTCTGCTGTGCTGGGGAAAGATTTAGGGGATGGTTTTTTAATGGTTTTATGAGCCTGTTAACCAATGCTAGAAGCCTAGCAAACAAGATAGGGGAGTTGGAAGCCTTAATGAGTGAGGAGATTTATGACATAGTTGGTATTGCTCAATCCTGGCTTTGTTCTTCGCATAACTGGGCTGTCAATATTCCTGGGTATACTCTCTTTCGTAAAGACAGAGTCAAGCGAAAGGGTGGTGGTGTCTGTCTGAATGTGAGAAGTGATCTAAAAATAATTGTGAAAGAAGAAATTGCGGAGGGAACAAACGATGAGGTTGAGGCATAATGGTTGGAGTTGAATAACACACAATTAATGATTGGAGTCTGCTATAGGCCCCTCAGTGCTATGGAAGAAATAGAAAATCAACTACTAGCACAGATAGAAATGGCAGCAAAAAGTGGAAGTGTTTTATTCATGGGAGATTTCAACTACCCTGACATTGACTGGAGTAATAGCACTACAGGAACAGCAAAAGGGAGGAAATTTGTGAATTTAATACAAGATAATTTTATGGTACCGTTTAAAGAAGCCTCAACTACAAATGATACTCTGCTGGACCTAGTTCTTTCTAACAATGCAGAGCTTATAACAAATGTGCAAATAAAAGAGAATCTGGGTAGCAGTGACCATAATTTGATTTCATTTAATGTAAGCTGTAAACAGGAAGCAAAAACAGGAAAGATAAAAACATTTAATTTTAAGAGAGCAGATTTTCCATTATTAAGAGCGGCTCTCTGTGACTTTGACTGGGAGACAATATTGTCCTCAAAGAACAGAACAAAAATGGGAATGTTTCAAGTCTGTTCTACAAAAGCAAACTGGAAATTATATTCCAATGGGTATTATGTTTAAGAGACTAAAATTAAAACCTATGTGGCTTACAGCTGATGTTAAAAAAGCCATAAGGAACAAGAAAAAGGCATTCCAAAAATTTAAAAATGAAGGATGACCTTTATCATTTAAACCTATAAGGAATATAACAAAAGATGTAAAAAGGAGATAAAATGTACAGCGCTGCGTAATATGTTGGCGCTATATAAATCCTGTTTAATAATAATAATAATAATAATAATAATAAAATGTGCAAAACTTCAAAATGAAAGACAGATTGCAAAGGAAAGTAAGGCAAACCCCCAAAATGTTTCATATTTTAATAGCAAAAAGTTCAGATCTAAGCATGTAGGCCCCTTTAAAGGATGTTGCTAGGTTGGTAACTGGGGATGAAGACAAGGCAGATTTACTAAACACTTTTTAGCTCTGTGTACACAAAGGAAAATGGCAGAGCTCAAGTCCAAATTCATAATAGCAATGTCACTGCCTTAAATGAGTCACAATGGCTCAGAATTGATATAATTGAGAAACAGCTGGGAAAAATTAAGGTTGACAAAGCAACAGGACCTGATGGATTACATCCACGTGTCCTCAAAGAGCTGAGCTCAGTTATTTCAAAGCCATTATTTCTAATTTTTAGAGACTCTATAGTCACTGGCAAGGTACCGATGGATTGGCGTAAGTAAAATGTGGTTCCTATCTTCAAAAAGGGAGCAAAGTCATTACCAGGTAACTACAGACCTGTTAGTTTAATGTCCATAGTTGGAAAGGTCTTAGAGAGTTTGATAAAGAGCTACATAGAGGATTTTCTGCTAGAAAATAATATTATAAGTGATAGTCAGCATAGCTTCAAGAAAGACAGAAGTTGTCAAACAAATTTACTCTCTTTTTATGAGAAAGTAAGTAAACAGGTAGACAGTGGAATAGCAGTTGATATAGTGTACTTGGACTTTGCTAAAGCATTTGACACTGTACCTCCCAGACGGTTAATATGCAAGTTGGGGTTGATCGGTTTAGAAAAGTCAATCTGTAAATGGATAGAGAATTGTCTTAAAGATCGCATACAGAGAGTTGTAATTAATGATTCATACTCTTAATGGTGTAAGGGTTTTAGTGGTGTACCCCAGGGTTCAGTGTTGGGGCCTTTACTGTTTAACATCTTCATAAATGATGTAGAGTTTGGGATTAAAAGTACCATTTCTGTGTTTGCAGATGACACCAAACTATGTAATGGAATCAGGTCCATACAGGATGTCTATAATCTACATCTGGATGTACTGTTTGATTGGGCACTCAAGTGGCAAATGACATTTAATATAGATAAATGTAAAATTATGCACTTGGGGGCTAACAACATGCATGATTCATACTGTCTAGGGGGAATACATTTGGGGGAGTCAGAAATGGAAAAGGATCTGGGGGTTCTGGTAGATCATAGACTTAATAACAGCATGCAATACCAAGCTGCAATATCTAAAGCTAGTAAAGTACTTTTTTTGTATTAACCCCCTAACCGCTAAGCCCGTAATTTCTCGCACTAAATATTTTTGCTCTTTTGGTTAACCCCGTATTTTTTCGCCTACACTAAAATCCCCACTTACCTGGTCCCGCTGTGCTAATCCAGCGTCGGTTCATTCATGATATCTACTAGAACCCTATTCGGACATATTTCTGTAAGTTACAGGTCTACAATTTAAAAAAAAAATTTCATGAAAACCTGTGACGCTTTTGGAACAGAAATCTAGAAATCAGTGTAACGCTCAGGTGGTTAAAAGAGGAAAAGACTACAGAGGTGGGAACAAAATCCTGCCCCTGTACAAAGCATTGGTCAGACCTCATCTGGAATACGCAGTCCATTTTGGGCCCCGGTTCACAAAAAGGACATTGCGGAATTGGAGAGAGTACAGAGAAGGGCAACTAAATTTATAAAAGGAATGGAGGAACTCAGCTATGAGGAGAGATTAGCTGAACTGAATCTATTCTCCCTTGAGAAGAGACATTTAAGGGGGGATATGATCACCCTGTATAAATATATAAACAGTTCATATAGAGAACGCTCTTCCCCCTTATTCACTTTGAGATCATTACAAAGAACAAGAGGGTACTCTTTGTCTCTGGAAAAAAAGAAGTTTAAGTTCCGGATCAGGAAGGGATTCTTCACTGTAAGGTCTGTGAAAATGTGGAATCAGCTCCCACAGGAAGTAGTTTTAGCAACCACTACAGATTGCTTTAAGAAAAAGATGGATGTTTTTCTAGAAGCACAGAATAAAACTGGGTATTAAGGCTTTAAAGTAAAAATAACAGTGACTGTTGGATCCAGGGAACATCCGATTGCCTCATGGAATCGGGAAGGAATTTTTTTTCCCCTGTTGAAGCAAATTGTACCAGGTTTTTTTTGCCTTCTTCTGGACCAACTATGTCTTATAGGGTTTTATATCTGGGATATGTTTATTTCCCTAGTGGTAGAACTTGATGGACTTGATTTCTTTTTTCAACTGAACCCACTATGTCACTAAAGCTTAAAATTGAACTCCAGCCTTACCTAAAAACGTGACAGTTTTACAAGTCATCTCCTGTGCTAAAACTGCCTATTTTGATATCATTGCACACTATGTGCTTCTCACCATGTGCATTAAAAGCTGCAGCAGGTTAAATTAAAGCCACTGTATTATCTGGCTAAAAATCCAACCTTTTGCTCCCCATCACACTGTCTTTGACCTGTGGCTTTTATTCATCAGATTTCAGTTCCTTTCAATCACATAAGCTCAAAATACTTGCAGAGCTAACTGCAGGTTTTTGCTTTCGATCCAGAACTTATACACAGCTCTCTGTTAACTTCTCCCACCAGCTAAATTCTGTCTGCATTGCATAGCAATGCGCAAAGATACAGTGATGGTTTGACTGAATGTAAAACAAGGTATGTAATGAAAACAAAGTTGCAAAAAAATGGCACAAGAAAAAGCAAAAAATTTGCAGATTCATATTAGCGATAGTTGTTACAGTTAATGGTTAAGAGAGAAACAAATATCGTTTTTGGACAAAATTTACTTTTAAATTAGCATGTCCCCTGGTGGGGACATGCACCATTATTTGCAAAGCAGTGTGTTGTGTAAGTGTGCTTTGGTGCACTACAATGCACATGCGTGGGTGCTACTGTGCCTTGTTGTGTAACGCTACTATTAGGAAGGCATGTAATGTGCACACACACACACACACACACACAATTTGTGTTTGCTTACAAAACAACACAAAAACAGGCAATCTATACTATGGGTCACAAAGTGAATTTCTCTGCAGACGTTTGGCTAAGGAGATGTTTATTTTTCTTTTTTCAAACACAACTGGCTAAAGCATTTTAATTACACAGACAATGAGCTTTCATAAAAGAGCAAGCCAATAATAAATAACTTATCTATGTCAGTGTGATGGCAGCAATGGTGATCCATGGTCTATGGTGCTGGCAAAAACTATATTGCAGGTTGTAATTTCTTCAAAGAAATCTTTTTTCTGACTTTTAGCAATCTAGGATGTTCAAGTGAATGTTGATAGTAAATAATACTAATTATGCATACACGCCAGCTCCACACTAAACTATCTGCTGGATGTCACTTTCGAGGGGGGCAGGCCTTAGTATACACATAATAGGCTGCTGAAATGTTATGCAAATTAGAATTCAGCCTGGGATGCAGGAAAATCATTTAAAAATGTTTATAGCCTCATTCCCTTATTTATTTAAGACCTTTATTACAGGCTTGCTTGTACAGCTTTAAAACTGAACTAAATCAGAATGTTATTTAGTGATCTGATTTTCTAACACCACTGCTTATCATTTGGAAAAATTCAATAAATCTGAAAACTTTTGAAGACATTTAAAAATGCATGTCTCTACCAAAATGTCTAGCTGTCTGCAATTTTACCTACTAAAAAGTGTTTTAAGGTCCTGGAATGTCATGATGCATTTTTTTTTAAAGAATACTACTGTGAAGAGATTGTTACAGGTGTTTTCTGTGTTCTGCCAGGCCTCACAATATATATTAGGCAAATGCAGAGAAATGTAGGGGCAATTTAATAATAATTTAATAATAAATCTCACTGAATGTAATCTGAAAGGAATTGAAATATTACAGGAGACCAACATCAGTTGCCAGGTGTGAAAAATTTAAGTTAAAAAAACAAAAACAAAACATTAAAAAAATCCAAAAAAAAAACCAAATCTGAATAGCCGAGCTCTATTCCAGATTCATTTTTTTATCAGCATTTATAACGTCACCAATACTGTTGGAGATTTTTTAGGAGTGCATTTCATAATCTTTATAGCATTCACACTGTGCGGGCTGCCCAGACAGCGCTCTGGCTTTTGCAGTGCTAGGTCCCAGGTTCGAATGTCGGCCAGGACACTGTCTGCATGAAGTTTGCAAAGGTTCTCCCCTTGTCTGTGTGGTTTTCCTCTGGGTATCTCCCAAATCCCATAAAGACATGCAGTTAGGTTAATTGGCTCCCCCAAAAAGTGGCCTTACACTGTATTGAAGACATATGACTGAGGTAGTGACATGATTGTGAGCCCTTTTGAGAGACAGCTAGTGACATGAACTTGGTACAGCGCTGCATAATATGATGGCGCTTTATAAATACTGTGTAATAATAATAGTACAACAAATCATTGGTAAGCCAGGAAATCATAAATCTTTCAAAGCTGGTTGTAGTGCTGCTTGTAACTTCACAAGCATTCCAGAACACTGATGACAAACCCCTTGCTAATTCCCTTTTCAGGGCATATATTCAATCTAGAACATCTAATTAATCATAAAGAATCCATGCAATGGATCCATCCTATTTGTGCAAGCTTTTTAATTGCTAAATTGCACACTCTAAAGTTTCTATGACACATAAAGGCCTACTAACCCAAAATCACAATCACACCTTGTTAAAAATTGTTTCAGATTATCCAGCAATGACTGTAGTATTGAGCAGGGAAACAAATGTAGACAGTAAAACATTTAGATGTAACAGCAATGTGTATCATAACTGAGCTGTCAGCTCTCAGCCAGGACATCCGTGCAACTATAATACAACAAACACAATAACCAGAAATCTGATACGATTGTTTTCTGATACTGTATGTGTTTTGTAACAACATCATGGCAGTAATAATGTATTTATGGAAACAGAAGTAAAGACAAAACAAAGCAGCCCACCTTAAATACTCCCAACAATACAAAAATACACATACAGACACAAAATTTCTATTCAAATAGCAGTTGACTGTAGCTCACAGACAGAGAGTCCACTGATAACATTTAAACACCAATAATATAGAGGTTCAATACCTGCACTTATGCCTTTGTATTATGGTAACCGCTAGTTCCCATCCACTACAAGGACCTGGAAGTGACGGCAACCAGAAAACCGGAAGTGGGCGGGGCTTCACGGATCAAACTTCAAGTCCGGGAAACTGCAGTTGAGAGACAGGGAAAATGTTTTTTTTTTTAATTTCCTCGCACGGCAAAACAAGTATGTCTCTGTGTGATTTATATATTATACGCTGTCGGGTTAATTCTGGGGTGTCATACTTTTATTATAGGGCGCACTGATGGTTATGTAGGGGGATATAAGGAAGACAGGTGATGGGGGCACTGACATTGCCGGGGGATATAGGGGGTTCAGGAAATGTTAGGTAATTAGAATGCATTGCTATTATTGTAGGAAGAAATGAAGGAAGTGTCAGGTGATGGGGTGAACTAGTATTGTTCCAGGGGGACATGGAATGATGGGGAAAAGCGAGGACAGGTGTTTTGTATACTGGTGTTATTGCAGGGTAAACGAGGAGGTGAGACAGGTGATGGGGTGCACTCCCATTGTTGTGGGGTAATATGGGGGTACAGGAGGGGGAGACAGGTGATGGGGTGCATTTTTATTGTTGTGAGGTAATATGGGGGTACAGGAGGGGGAGGGGCTACAGAAGGGGGAGACACAGGTAATGTGTTGCACTCCTATTGTATGGTAATTTGGGGGTGCAGGAGGGGGAGAGAGGTGATGGGGTGCACTTCTATTGTTGTGAGGTGATATGGGTGCACAGGAGAGGGAGAGACAGGTATCGCCGAGGGAAGGAGAACACAGGCATCGACGCTGGAGAACTCTGCCCGAGGACGGAATCCGATGACGGCACACTAGAGGATGCCAGCGGCACCAGGTAAGCAACCCTTGATTTTATTTTCAGCTACCCTGAGCCTGGTTTGGGGTAAATGCTATCAGCAAGTTTTTTTTTACCCCGAATTAAGCGCAGGTTAACCGCCCAGGAGTTTCTTCAGAAATGTTTTGTTATTTTATCCACAAATATTTAGTATAAATGTATGCATGGTTTCCACTCCAAACTTGACCCCCCTGTGTTTCCCTTGTCCCACTCTCAAAATCAGATTTTCACATATTGTTATTTGAATGTAATATGTACATATTCCTTTTATGAATGAATTGTCATTGTTTTTATTTTTTTTAATAGTCTGACATTTTCCGAATAAGCTTGGTTTTCCTTTAACATACTTCACTCATGATTTGCTGCCACTGTTCTACACAACCCTTCTGTTCATTAGTAGTGTTATAGGTTTGTTCTCCTTGTGCTGTGCTGCCTGATCCTAGCCCTATTGTATAAAATCACACTTACACTTTCTGGCAAAAAAGGTTGTCAATTAGCTGTCCAGCTGAGTTGCATACTCATTTTAACACACCTGATGGTGATGGAAGGAGGTCCAGGTTGCCGAGTACCACATTTATTGACAAGCTCACAAGCAGGGTTAAGCACTCTTAGAAATTAACAGAAGTTCTGTTGTTGCTCAACCTAATTTTGCATATTGTATCAATACACTGTATCAGTCACTGGATTGTATGCATTATTTAGGTGTTTACACAATTCAAATAGTACTAGTATATAAAACTACCAGGGACAAATACACTTTCAGGGTTTTGATGCAGGTTTGAATGGCATTTTAGACATTGCCCCACTATATATTTACTTACTCAGCTTGGTAGTGGAAGCACATAAAGGTGGATATCCATGAATGTTGCTTGAAGCCAAGCCCATGACATCAGTAATCATAGGAACAAATAGGCTTTCTTTTCAATTTGAAGCATGTTAAGCAATATGCCAAAAAACCCTCTTTGCCTATTTCTTTTCTATGTATATGTATACACGTATAAATGCATACATGAGTGCACATGAAGCAAAACAAATAATATACACATACAAATAAAAACTTACCCGAATGAGGATCCTTCTCTGCAAAAGTGGCCGGTGGGATTTTCATCTGAAAGAGCAGTTGAAAAGTTCATGCGCACATAGTGGATCTGCATTGGCGCACAACAATGCGCATCAAACACCTGAGGTTTGGCGCACAACAATGCACATCAAACAACTGAGATTTAAGACAATTGTGCTGTTTTTAGCCTTTCACTAATTCATAGAAAGGAAATGCTTAAAAACAATCACAATTGATTTGGTAAATTGTGGGTCTGTTGGATCACCCAAGGTTAAAAGATCCTGGGAAATTGTAAAGGAGATCACAAAAACTTAAAAAATAACAAAAAACTAAAACATTTTTAAAACAACTTTAATCAAAATAAACACATTTTTTTAAAAGGTCACATTAAAATATAGGGACCACAAAGACTACTAAATTCACATGACAAAATAAAAAAAAAACCCACACTTCCATATAAAGCCAAAATAGTTAAAAAATGGCCCAATGTTGCATTCAAAAAATTCTTACAAAATATGCAATTTGGACCTATCAAGGGTAGAAAATTGGATTAGAAAATATTTATGCAGAACAAAAATTTAAAGGTGGTAATAAAGACATTATTGCAATGAAACAATATGGCTACAAACACAATAACATAGCATTAACATTAACTTCATAGTTCTCCCCAGAGGGTTTTAGCCAGTTGCTCCGCCCGGCTGCTTTGAATACCCTGCCTGGCTGCTGTGAATACCCTGCCCACCTCTCCTCGGCAGCTCTCATCCTCTGCACGGATCTCAGTGAGGCTGCTCTGTGTCATCCATTCAGAGGATTGCTGCTGGGATGAGAGGTGAGCACACAGTTCAGCCTTCATGTAAAGGAGACACAGGCAGCCCTGCCCCCATCTCATAGCACGACCTGGGATTGCACTTACCGCCTGTTACCAATCCTAGGTGCCCGGCACTTACCGCCTGTTACCAAGCCTAGGTGCCCGGCACTTACCGCCTGTTACCAAGCCTAGGTGCCCGGCACTTACCGCCTGTTACCAAGCCTAGGTGCCTAGCAGTTGCCAGAAGTCAGCTTCCCACTACCCGGCTGAAAACATTTTCTGGGGAGAACACTGAACTTAATTGCAAAATGTACATTGAAACATTCAAAGTTTAAAAAACAAAAGCAGCTATTGTGCTAAATGGTAGGCAAAGTATGAAGTGTAGCAACATAGATTAGGACAACACACCAAACAAGAAATCGCCGCTGTGTGTTTTTTTACAGTTGGTCATTCCATAATCATTTATTGATATGATCCTTTAGATTTGTACACCAGTAAACAGCTAATAAAAAATAAATTAAAACAAAGTAGAGGTAGAGGCTTTAATGGTAAATTAATTTATGAAATGTTTGTGTTTAGTGTAACTTTTAATTTTTTTTTTTTTGTTTTTTACAGGTTATCCCACAATGAAAGATGAATCCTACTGATGCATTCATGTCATGATCACAGCTGTGGGACTCCTGACAGTGTGGGATCCCTAGGCACTAGGGGTTAAATGAGGACAAGTCTCACCATTCACCTCTAGTGCTCTGTGATTGGCTGAGCAAAGGGGATCCCCGATGATGCTTGAACCGTCATCAGGGTTTCCCCTGTTCATCTATCCATGAGGTTGCAGTGCCGTAAGCACAGGACAAAAGCAATCACAGTGGTTGCCCATCCCAAACTGACCTAAGCACTGACATACATGTTACAGTCAATCTACACAATCTCCTATTTATCTGAAAACACATATGTAATGCAAAGGCCAGCCACACAGAATAAAGATTGATCAGGATTTTGTGGTAGGTCCACCTATGTAGTTATATCTAAAGTTGATTGTACAGTGAAATTGTCATTTGTATGGTAAGCTTTAGTCATTATGTAACCATTTTGGATGAGTTTACAAAGGTATTCAGTTCTGTATGTAGCTTAGATAATATGCAAGGAGAGTAAGCAGTAGCTAACCAACGTCATTTTAATGTTTTTTATATAGATTAGGGGGTTTTGTTTGCTTGTCAGCTTGTTATTTGCTACCACCATGTTTGTTTGTTTGTTTAGGAAACTCAGTGGCACTCTCAATGGCACTGTAATGAGATCCAGTGCTTGTCATTTCAGACTAATATATACCTTGATTCTATGAGCAAGTACTGTATATTCTATGGTATTGAATCATAGATTCATATGTTATGATTTAACTATTTTTTTTCTTCCCCCACAGTATTTTTGTGGTGTAGAGACCCAGGGCCTTCAGTTTTTTAATCAAATATAGTGCCCACACATCCTGCAGGCCTGTGATCCTGTGTCTTCCTCTGGAAGGATTTCTTACTACAAATTCATACAAGTCTTTAAAACTTGGAGCTCCTCCAGGAAACTACCCAAGGTTGCCTCTACCACAACTGCAGAAATAATATCAGGGTTGGAGGTCAGCCAGAGGCTACTTCATCTTCAGATCTGAAAGCCACAATCACTGCTATCTTCAATATCCTATTGGATAAACCTCTGACAACAGCCTTGTAGATTCAGTACATAGGGTCCCTGACTCCATGTCACAGTCCTCTGCTATGCCCACTGATGTGATCTGTAGAGTTCACTGTTTTTGCTGTAACAAATATGTGAAAAGCATGGCTCAAAGGCCCATTTGATTTTGATGGTGCACAAATCCACCTACCGCTAGATATGTCCAGGCACATTGAAGATGCGCCTGCTACTTGACTTAAGTACTGTCATGCTACATACAAATGGGGTCATCCTCATCACTCTGTGAAAGCCTAAGAACAGTCTGCACTGGGTGTAACAATCCCTACTTAGTGTGACAAACTAATGCTCCACTTCTTGGATAACGACTGAACCTTTTTTCCATCTCCTGGATACTGCTGAACGCGTTACAGTTTGCTACTACTTGCTTACTTGCATTTACTGATGATGACTTCAAATATGAAATGGGTACTGTTATGGCAGGGAGATCTTTTAGACCTCTCCTGTCTGAGACTGAACAGTAGCACTAATACTTATATTGTTTTTTGTTTATAGTTGCCTAATATATATTTTTTTATGTGGTTCTCTGATGTTTCCCAATCCTACTACTGTATAAGGCTTGAAATTTAGGGGTCTGTTCTTTATTTTTGATGGTCTAATATAGGGTTTCTGCTTCACAGGGTGGGCATGCCATCTTACCCTAGCCATTGCTAACTCCCCCAAGTAGGTAGGTTCCATTGCTTGGTGGGAATTAAGGGATTTCCCTACATTTAGATATTTACTATTAAAATTTTATGTTTTTCCTTTTCTGATTCTTTTCATTTTTAAGCAATTCTGTTTTTGCTTCTGCACCACCTCCCTACATTCTCTTATCCCTACCCTTATTTTATTGATATATTGATTTATTTTTCCCTCATGGCCTATTTATATATACTCTCCCTTAATACCAAGAGGTTAAAATTTCCTAAAAAGTGGACTGCTCTTCTGTGTGATTTATGCTAACAGAAGGTACATATTGTACATATTCTACAAGAAACAAACTTTAAGAGAAGTTATCCAAACTCACGGACCAATACTATAACTGGACATATCTTGGGTCCATCCATGTCTGATGCCAGATCCAGGGGAGTGAATGTTGTACTCCCTAAACACAGCTGGCCATTTAAAGACCAAAGGTCATACCAATTACGAAGAATGATGGTAGAATGCTTTTTCTGAAAGGAGTCATTGGTT